>NC_088409.1:10570689-10638189 GCF_034236695.1 Oncorhynchus nerka | reverse complement strand
GTGATTTAGACTGAACTTTAACTTTTGGTGACTCACATTGTCCTATTTTAAATTTTTAAATAAACAACCCCAAAAAGTTTGTTCCTGTGCTGGGTTTATGCTAACAGGGGAACACTAAATTATTATATTTTATTGTCCTCTCAGGAATTCTGTCTTATTTGGTAACAGCCCGTGGAGATTGGACCTGGGTGATCAGGTTACTGGACACCTTCCTTCTCATCCCCCGACACAAGCATTTAAATGCTGTAACAGCCCGTGGAGATTGGACCTGGGTGATCAGGTTACTGGACACCTTCCTTCTCATCCCCCGACACAAGCATTTAAAAATCAGGTTAGACACCTTCCTTCTCATCCCCCGACACAAGCATTTAAATGCTGTAACAGCCCGTGGAGATTGGACCTGGGTGATCAGGTTACTGGACACCTTCCTTCTCATCCCCCGACACAAGCATTTAAATGCTGTAACAGCCCGTGGAGATTGGACCTGGGTGATCAGGTTACTGGACACCTTCCTTCTCATGGCATTTAAATGCTGTAACACCTTGGACCTGGGTGATCAGGTTCTCATCTCCCCGACACAAGCATTTAAATGCTGTAACAGCCCGTGGAGATTGGACCTGGGTGATCAGGTTCAGGTTACGTGGAGATTGGACCTGGGTGATCAGGTTACTGGACACCTTCCTTCTCATCCCCCGACACAAGCATTTAAATGCTGTAACAGCCCGTGGAGATTGGACCTGGGTGATCAGGTTACTGTACACCTTCCTTGTACGTGAACACATTCATTTGACAAAGTTAGTAATAATAATACTGGCTTCGATATTCTCTTCTCATGACCATTCCTTAATCTTAGTCAGCTGAACACATAGTACCTCATTTCACCTGGTTTTACTATAGTATTTAATGAAGTCAGATAGTCAGGTTTATCGAATATAGATTGTTAAATATTACTCAACACAACATATGTGTGTGTGTGTGTGTGTGTGTGTGTCTGGGGTGGGGTTACTTTAAAGCTGTCATCAAGGCAAAGGGAGGTTACTTTGAAGAATCTAAACTCTGGTTACTACATGATTCCATATGTGTTATTTCATAGTATTGAAGTCTTCACTATTATTCTACAATGTGGAAAATAGTTTTAAAAAAGCTCTTGAATGAGTAAGTGTGTCCAAACCTTTTGACTGGTACTGTATATGTCTAGAAGTATGCTTTGTAAATGCCAGTATTGCCTTGTAACTTCAGCTTTCTGCCTTGTATGTGAACACATTCATTTTTACAAAGTTAGTAATAATAATACTGGCTTTGATATTCTCTTCTCATGACTATGCCTTAATCTTAGTCAGCTAAACACATAGTACCTGACTGCACCTGGTTTTACTATAGTATTTAATGGAGTCAGATGGTCAGGTTTATCGAATATAGATTGTTAGATATTACTCAGCACAACGTGTGTGTGTGTGTGTGTGTGTGTGTGTGTGTGTGTGTGTGTGTGTGTGTGTGTGTGTGTGTGTGTGTGTGTGTGTGTGTGTGTGTCTGGAGTAGAGTTACTGTACAGCTGAGATAAGGGGAAGTTTTGATGTAAACAACATTATATATGTGCATTACCACTCTATCTTCTGTACATCATATATTCAACCCCTTATATATCAACCCCTCATATATCCAACCCCTTATATATCCAACCCCTCATATATCCAACCCCTCATATATCAACCCCTCATATATCCAACCCTTATATATCAACCCCTCATATATCCAACCCCTCATATATCCAACCCTTATATATCAACCCCTTATATATCCAACCCCTCATATATCCAACCCCTTATATATCCAACCCCTCATATATCCAACCCCTCATATATCAACCCCTCATATATTCAACCCCTCATATATCCAACCCTTTATATATCCAACCCCTCATATATCCAACCCCTCATATATCCAACCCCTTGCATATCAACCCCTTATATATAGTGGTGTGGGGGCTGTGCTTTGGCAAAGTGGGTGGGGTTATATCCTTCCTGTTTGGCCCTGTCCGGGGTGTCCTCGGATGGGGCCACAGTGTCTCCTGACCCCTCCTGTCTCAGCCTCCAGTATTTATGCTGCATTAGTTTATGTGTCGGGGGGCTAGGGTCAGTTTGTTATATCTGGAGTACTTCTCCTGTCCTATTCGGTGTCCTGTGTGAATCTAAGTGTGCGTTCTCTAATTCTCTCCTTCTCTCTTTCTTTCTCTCTCTCGGAGGACCTGAGCCCTAGGACCATGCCCCAGGACTACCTGACATGATGACTCCTTGCTGTCCCCAGTCCACCTGGCCGTGCTGCTGCTCCAGTTTCAACTGTTCTGCCTTATTATTATTCGACCATGCTGGTCATTTATGAACATTTGAACATCTTGGCCATGTTCTGTTATAATCTCCACCCGGCACAGCCAGAAGAGGACTGGCCACCCCACATAACCTGGTTCCTCTCTAGGTTTCTTCCTAGGTTTTGGCCTTTCTAGGGAGTTTTTCCTAGCCACCGTGCTTCTACACCTGCATTGCTTGCTGTTTGGTGTTTTAGGATGGGTTTCTGTACAGCACTTTGAGATATCAGCTGATGTACGAAGGGCTTTATAAATAAATTTGATTTGATTTATATATCCAACCCCTTATATATCAACCCCTCATATATCCAACCCCTCATATATCCAACCCCTCATATATCCAACCCCTCATAAATCCAACCCCTTGTAAATCCAACCCCTTGTATATCCAACCCCTTATATATCAACCCCTCATATATCCAACCCCTCATATATCAACCCCTTATATATCCAACCCCTCATATATCAACCCCTCATATATCAACCCCTTATATATCCAACCCCTTATATATCAACCCCTCATATATCCAACCCCTCATATATCCAACCCCTCATATATCCAACCCCTCATATATCCAACCACTCATATATCAACCCCTCATATATCCAACCCCTCATATATCCAACCCCTTATATATCCAACCCCTTATATATCCAACCCCTTATATATCAACCCCTTATATATCCAACCCCTTATTTATCCAACCCCTCATATATCCAACCCCTTATATATCAACCCCTCATATATCCAACCCCTCATATATCCAACCCCTTATGTATTCAACCCCTCATATAGCAACCCCTCATATATCCAACCCCTTATATATCCAACCCCTCATATATCCAACCCCTCATATATCCAACCCCTCATATATTAACCCCTCATATATCCAACCCCTTATGTATCCAACCCCTTATATATACGTATCTATGTTGATGAATATGACTCTTGTCAGTCGTTATCAGCACTCAAGCACATATGGAGGTATATCACCACACAATGGCATTCACAAGAATGTTTCAATGTTTACGTTCAGATCGGTGGAGGGGGAAATGTGTGGAAGACATTATAGTGTAGAAACAAAACAATGATTTGTTTCAGAGACAATACCCACATGTCCACGTCTCTGCCCCTATGTGAGCCTGGGGTAGAGTTAAAGTGCAACACAAGTTACACCTAAGAGAAGAGGAAGTTTAACGTAAACCAAATGACTGTATGTGCCAAACAGGAAGTCATTGACGGGTATTGTGCGTTTTACAACAAAGCTACAATACTGGGGTAGGAAACACTGGCTGATCAAGGCTACTAGCTGTCCATACAGTATCTGTAAGACGTAAAGGCCTAACACAGAGCTCACCTCTTAGTGTTGGAAAGGGATGCATTACCAAAATGGCGATGAACCTCCTGGTTTATTGCAGTGTGATACCAGTATTGTCACTATTTCAAATCATCCTAGTCTGAGGAAAAGATACAAACTACATCTATTGAGGGTTTCATCATTTGGTGTCATTGATTAGTTCTGATGCTAGTATGTTAATAGAATCATATCAATATACTACAACCCTAAAGTCTGCCAACAGTGAAGAGCCTGGCATAACCTTTTCAGTCATCTCACCTGTATGGGTTGCTATGGTAGCTCTTTTCTTCCTAAGTACAGCTGTGGTGTTGTCTATTCTTTAAAAAATGTATTTATTATTTATTTCCTGTATTATTTTCCACTAACACTACCATCCCTCCCCTAATTGGAGTAAACTAATGAACAACAACACTTAAGCTTCTACTTCCAGCTTATACATACTATATACATTTTACGGACAAAATCTATTTTACAATAGTTATATTTTGTTCATTTTTATTCCTGTCCTTCCTCTACCCTCAACCTCCCCCATCTCTTTCTGATGTTCTTCCTCTACCCTCAACCTCCCCCATCTCTTTCTGATGTCCTTATTACCCTAAACCTATCTTCAAATGTCCTAGTCTACCTCAACCTCATTCTGATGTCCTTCCTCCCTCATCCCCATCTCTTTCTGATGTCCTTCTGATGCTCAACCTCCCCATCTCTTTATGAATCATTCAACCCTCAACCTCCCCATCTCTTTCTGATGTCCTCACCCTCAACCTCCCCCTTTCTGATGTCCTTTCTCTCTCAACCTCCCCCTCTATTTCTGATGTTCTCTTCTTCCCTCAACCTCCCCCATCTCTTTTGATGTCCTTTATACCCCCAACCTCCCCCCCTCACCCCAACCTCCCCATCTCTTTGATGTCCTTTCTCTACCCCCAACCTCCCCCATCTCTTTCTGATGTCCTTCCTCTACCCTCAACCTCCCCATCTCTTTCATGTTCTTCCTCTATTTTCAACCTCCCCCATCTCTTTCTGATGTCCTTCCTCTACCCTCAACCTCCCCCATCTCTTTCTGATGTCCTTCCTCTACCCTCAACCTCCCCCATCTCTTTCTGATGTCCTTCCTCTACCCTCAACCTCCCCCATCTATTGCTGATGTCTATCCAGTTTGATTTCTATTTGTCATATATTTTTAACTGTGCTGTTTCACAAAAGTTCTGAACCTATATATATTTTTTACGGACACAGTATATTTTACATTAGTTATCTTGTTGTTATTAGTCCCACCCTTCCCCAAAGCCAACACCCACCATCCTTCCAGTTCTCTGCTGCCAATGACTGGAACGAATTGCAAAATGTGCAGATTTTTTCTTATATCTCCCTCACTAACTTTAAGCATCAGCTGTCTGAGCAGCTTACCGATCGTTGCAGCTGTACATAGCCCATCTGTAAGGAGCCCACCCAACTACCTACCTCATCCCCATATTGTTTTTATTTACTTTTCTGCTCTTTTGCACATCAGTATTTGTACTTGCACATCTTCATCTGCACATCTATCACTTCAGTGTTAATTTGCTAAATTGTAATTACTTTGCTACTATTGGCCTATTTATTGCCTTACCTCCTCCTCCTGTTTGCACACACTGTATATAGCTAGATTGATAGATAGATTTTTCTATTGTGTTATTGACTGTACTTTTGTTCATCCTATCTGTAACTCTGTGTTGTTTTTTTGTCTCACTACTTTGCTTTATCTTGGCTAGGTGGCAGTTGTAAATGAGAACTTGTTCTCAACTGGCCTACCTGGTTAAATAAAGGGGAAATAAAAAATAAATAAATATATTTTATTTCACCTTTATTTAACCAGGTAGGCTATTCATCAACATCATGAAGACGTGGGCCCCACGGTTTAGTTCATCTTAATTTAACCAGGAAGTCCTAGTCCACTCAGCAACACTGTTTTCTCCAGAGTCCACCATGGAATAGTGTTCAGTGTTACGTTTGTTCCCATTTTACACAATACATCTTGTAAGCTAGATAAAGCTCTTTGGCTGTTTTGGATTGTCTGAATTCAGACAAACGTCATCAACACAGTGAGTAGATGAGATCATGTTGGAGGAAGTGTCTGCTAAACATGTTAAAACACGGGAGGACAGGACATGTGGTGGTGTCTCCCCCGTGTCCCTGCTGATTCTTTTAACTGATGCTTTTAATGAGCCTCATGACTCCATCCGTGTGATGTTCCCTGTCTGTCTGTGTGACTGGACTGTCTATACACAATGTAACCCTGGGCATTGAGAAGGCCCTGGAGGTGAATGATCATGAGTGATGGGGCTCTAGTAACCGTTGGGAATGATGGGGCCCTAGTAACCGTTGGGAATGATGGGGCCCTAATAACCGTTGGGAATGATGGGGACCTAGTAACCGTTGGGAGTGATGGGGCCCTAGTAACCGTTGGGAATGATGGGGCTCTAATAACCGTTGGGAATGATGGGGCCCTAATAACCGTTGGGGATGATGGGGCCGTAGTAATTGTTAGGAGTGATGAGGCCCTAGTAACCGTTGGGAATGATGGGGCCCTAGTAATTGTTAGGAGTGATGAGGCCCTAGTCAAGCGTTATAATACCCCTGTCATGTAATGGTTCAGATCCCAGCTAGCACATTTAGTTCCTTGGAAGTTGCGAAACCTACGTTTTTGCTTTCCCATTGGTTCTGGGAACGAATCCACAAGCTTCCTGACCGGAAAAACATAACATTTTTTAAACGTTCTGAGAACGGAAATGAACATTTTTCCCTGTTCTGGCAATGTACATTTTTAGGTAGCAGGGAGGTTCTGAGAGAATTTTACTATGGTTCCCTGAAAGTTTTCCTGGGAGGTTTTATTAACGTTCTGAGAACAGAAATGGTTATTTGAAGGTAAGGAAATAACATTCTGAGTGTTGCAATAAGACTCAACACTGCCAGTTTAGTTGAACTGTTTTGGACACAAAGCACAGATATATAGATATTCATTTGCTGAGGCATTTAAAAAAATAAAATAAATTTACATAGTGGCCTGGCATCAATGAGATTAGAACCTAAGATCTTCTGTTCTCTATCCACAGAATTAGTCCCCTTCACCACCAGGATACAGCTAGCATGCAATATTTTTATAAAACAAATACAAAGCTGTTTGTTTTAGTCTATTCAAACAGACCCCATTTCAAAGGAAACAAGCACTCATTAAGGCCACCTGAACACACACAAGATAGAGGATAGAGAACGTTTTGTAGACACTGACAACTGACTGGAGACTGTCTGAGTGCAAATAGCTAACGGAAGTAGAGCCCTGGAGACTGTCTGAGTACAAATAGCTAACGGAAGTAGAGCCCTGGAGACTGTCCGAGTACAAATAGCTAACGGACTTAGAGCCCTGGAGACTGTCTGAGTACAAATAGCTAACGGACGTAGAGCCCTGGAGACTGTCTGAGTACAAATAGCTAACGGACGTAGAGCCCTGGAGACTGTCTGAGTACAAATAGCTAACGGACGTAGAGCCCTGGAGACTGTCTGAGTACAAATAGCTAACGGAAGTAGAGCCCTGGAGACTGTCTGAGTACAAATAGCTAACGGACGTAGAGCCCTGGAGACTGTCTGAGTACAAATAGCTAACGGACTTAGAGCCCTGGAGACTGTTTGAGTGTAAATAGCTAACGGACTTAGAGCCCTGGAGACTGTCTGAGTACAAATAGCTAACGGACGTAGAGCCCTGGAGACTGTCTGAGTACAAATAGCTAACGGACGTAGAGCCCTGGAGACTGTCTGAGTACAAATAGCTAACGGACGTAGAGCCCTGGAGACTGTGAGAGTATAATTAACAAAAGGACATAGAGCCCTGGAGACTGTCTGAGTGCAAATAGCTAACGGACTTAGAGCCCTGGAGACTGTCTGAGTGCAAATAGCTAACGGACTTAGAGCCCTGGAGACTGTCTGAGTGCAAATAGCTAACGGACTTAGAGCCCTGGAGACTGTCTGAGTGCAAATAGCTAACGGACTTAGAGCCCTGGAGACTGTCTGAGTGCAAATAGTTAACGGACTTAGAGCCCTGGAGACTGTCTGAGTACAAATAGCTAACGGACGTAGAGCCCTGGAGACTGTCTGAGTGCAAATAGCTAACGGACTTAGAGCCCTGGAGACTGTCTGAGTGCAAATAGCTAACGGACTTAGAGCCCTGGAGACTGTCTGAGTACAAATAGCTAACGGACTTAGAGCCCTGGAGACTGTCTGAGTACAAATAGCTAACGGACGTAGAGCCCTGGAGACTGTCTGAGTGCAAATAGCTAACGGACTTAGAGCCCTGGAGACTGTCAGAGTGCAAATAGCTAACGGACTTAGAGCCCTGGAGACTGTCTGAGTGCAAATAGCTAACGGACTTAGAGCCCTGGAGACTGTCTGAGTACAAATAGCTAACGGACGTAGAGCCCTGGAGACTGTGAGAGTATAATTAACAAAAGGACATAGAGCCCTGGAGACTGTCTGAGTGCAAATAGCTAACGGACGTAGAGCCCTGGAGACTGTCAGAGTATAATTAACAAAAGGACTTAGAGCCCTGGAGACTGTCTGAGTATAATTAACAAAAGGACTTAGAGCCCTGGAGACAGTCTGAGTATAATTAACAAAAGGACTTAGAGCCCTGGAGACTGTCTGAGTGCAAATAGCTAACGGACGTAGAGCCCTGTAGACTGTCAGAGTATAATTAACAAAATGACTTAGAGCCCTGGAGACTGTCTGAGTATAATTAACAAAAGGACTTAGAGCCCTGGGGACTGTCTGAGTATAATTAACAAAAGGACTTAGAGCCCTGGAGACTGTCTGACTATAATTAGTAAAAGGACTTAGAGCCATGGAGACAGTCTGAGTATAATGAACAAAAGGACTTAGAGCCCTGGAGACTGTCTGAGTTTAATTAACAAAATGACTTATAGCCCTGGAGACTGTCTGAGTACAATTAACAAAATGACTTATAGCCCTGGAGACTGCCTGAGTACAATTAACAAAAGGACTTAGAGCCCTGGAGACAGTCTGATTATAATCAACAAAATGACTTAGGGCCTGGAGACTGTCTGAGTATAATTAACAAAAGGACTTAGAGCCCTGGAGACTGTCTGAGTATAATTAACAAAATGACTTAGAGCCCTGGAGACTGTCTGAGTATAATTAACAAAATGAGTTAGAGCCCTGGAGACTGTCTGAGTATAATTAACAAAAGGACTTAGAGCCCTGGAGACTGTCTGACTATAATTAGTAAAATAACTTAGAGCCATGGAGACTGTCTGAGTATAATTAACAAAAGGACTTAGAGCCCTGGAGACTGTCTGAGTATAATTAACAAAAGGACTTAGAGCCCTGGAGACTGTTTGAGTATAATTAACAAAAGGACTTAGAGCCCTGGAGACTGTCTGAGTATAATTAACAAAATGACTTAGAGCCCTGGAGACTGTCTGAGTATAATTAACAAAATGAGTTAGAGCCCTGGAGACTGTCTGAGTATAATTAACAAAATGACTTAGAGCCCTGGAGACTGTCTGACTATAATTAGTAAAATAACTTAGAGCCATGGAGACTGTCTGAGTATAATTAACAAAAGGACTTAGAGCCCTGGAGACTGTCTGAGTATAATTAACAAAAGGACTTAGAGCCCTGGAGACTGTTTGAGTATAATTAACAAAAGGACTTAGAGCCCTGGAGACTGTCTGAGTATAATTAACAAAATGACTTAGCCCTGGAGACTGTCTGAGTATAATTAACAAAGGACTTAGAGCCCTGGAGACTGTCTGAGTATAATTAGTAAAAGGACTTAGAGCCCTGGAGACTGTCTGAGTATAATTAACAAAAGGACTTAGAGCCCTGGAGACTGTCTGAGTATAATTAACAAAAAAGGACTTAGAGCCCTGGAGACTGTCTGAGTATAATTAGCAAAACGGACTTAGAGCCCTGGAGACTGTCTGAGTACAAATAGCTAACGGACTTAGAGCCCTGGAGACTGTCTGAGTACAAATAGCTAACGGACTTAGAGCCCTGGAGACTGTCTGAGTACAAATAGCTAACGGACGTAGAGCCCTGGAGACTGTCTGAGTACAAATAGCTAACGGAAGTAGAGCCCTGGAGACTGTCTGAGTACAAATAGCTAACGGAAGTAGAGCCCTGGAGACTGTCTGAGTACAAATAGCTAACGGACTTAGAGCCCTGGAGACTGTCTGAGTACAAATAGCTAACGGACGTAGAGCCCTGGAGACTGTCTGAGTACAAATAGCTAACGGACTTAGAGCCCTGGAGACTGTCTGAGTACAAATAGCTAACGGACGTAGAGCCCTGGAGACTGTCTGAGTACAAATAGCTAACGGAGTAGAGCCCTGGAGACTGTCTGAGTACAAATAGCTAACGGACGTAGAGCCCTGGAGACTGTCTGAGTATAATTAACAAAAGGACATAGAGCCCTGGAGACTGTCTGAGTGCAAATAGCTAACGGACTTAGAGCCCTGAGAGACTGTCTGAGTGCAAATAGCTAACGGACTTTAGAGCCCTGGAGACTGTCTGAGTGCAAATAGCTAACGGACTTAGAGCCCTGGAGACTGTCTGAACAAATAGCTAACGGACGTAGAGCCCTGGAGACTGTCTGAGTACAAATAGCTAACGGACTTAGAGCCCTGGAGACTGTCTGAGTGTAAATAGCTAACGGACGTAGAGCCCTGGAGACTGTCTGAGTGCAAATAGCTAACGGACTTAGAGCCCTGGAGACTGTCTGAGTGCAAATAGCTAACGGACTTAGAGCCCTGGAGACTGTCTGAGTGCAAATAGCTAACGGACTTAGAGCCCTGGAGACTGTCTGAGTGCAAATAGCTAACGGACTTAGAGCCCTGGAGACTGTCTGAGTACAAATAGCTAACGGACGTAGAGCCCTGGAGACTGTCTGAGTACAAATAGCTAACGGACTTAGAGCCCTGGAGACTGTCTGAGTGCAAATAGCTAACGGACTTAGAGCCCTGGAGACTGTCTGAGTACAAATAGCTAACGGACGTAGAGCCCTGGAGACTGTCTGAGTACAAATAGCTAACGGACTTAGAGCCCTGGAGACTGTCTGAGTACAAATAGCTAACGGACGTAGAGCCCTGGAGACTGTCTGAGTGCAAATAGCTAACGGACTTAGAGCCCTGGAGACTGTCTGAGTGCAAATAGCTAACGGACTTAGAGCCCTGGAGACTGTCTGAGTGCAAATAGCTAACGGACGTAGAGCCCTGGAGACTGTCAGAGTATAATTAACAAAAGGACATAGAGCCCTGGAGACTGTCTGAGTGCAAATAGCTAACGGACGTAGAGCCCTGGAGACTGTCAGAGTATAATTAACAAAAGGACTTAGAGCCCTGGAGACTGTCTGAGTATAATTAACAAAAGGACTTAGAGCCCTGGAGACTGTCTGAGTATAATTAACAAAAGGACTTAGAGCCCTGGAGACTGTCTGAGTGCAAATAGCTAACGGGAGAGCCCTGTAGACTGTGAGTATAATTAACAAAATGACTTAGAGCCCTGGAGACTGTCAGAGTATAATTAACAAAAGGACTTAGAGCCCTGGGGACTGTCTGAGTATAATTAACAAAAGGACTTAGAGCCCTGGAGACTGTCTGAGTATAATTAGTAAAAGGACTTAGAGCCATGGAGACAGTCTGAGTATAATGAACAAAAGGACTTAGAGCCCTGGAGACTGTCTGAGTTTAATTAATAAAATGACTTATAGCCCTGGAGACTGTCTGAGTACAATTAACAAAATGACTTAGAGCCCTGGAGACTGTCTGAGTACAATTAACAAAAGGACTTAGAGCCCTGGAGACAGTCTGATTATAATCAACAAAATGACTTAGGGCCTGGAGACTGTCTGAGTATAATTAACAAAAGGACTTAGAGCCCTGGAGACTGTCTGAGTATAATTAACAAAATGACTTAGAGCCCTGGAGACTGTCTGAGTATAATTAACAAAATGAGTTAGAGCCCTGGAGACTGTCTGAGTATAATTAACAAAAGGACTTAGAGCCCTGGAGACTGTCTGACTATAATTAGTAAAATAACTTAGAGCCATGGAGACTGTCTGAGTATAATTAACAAAAGGACTTAGAGCCCTGGAGACTGTCTGAGTATAATTAACAAAAGGACTTAGAGCCCTGGAGACTGTTTGAGTATAATTAACAAAAGGACTTAGAGCCCTGGAGACTGTCTGAGTATAATTAACAAAATGACTTAGAGCCCTGGAGACTGTCTGAGTATAATTAACAAAATGAGTTAGAGCCCTGGAGACTGTCTGAGTATAATTAACAAAATGACTTAGAGCCCTGGAGACTGTCTGACTATAATTAGTAAAATAACTTAGAGCCATGGAGACTGTCTGAGTATAATTAACAAAAGGACTTAGAGCCCTGGAGACTGTTTGAGTATAATTAACAAAAGGACTTAGAGCCCTGGAGACTGTCTGAGTATAATTAACAAAATGACTTAGCGCCCTGGAGACTGTCTGAGTATAATTAACAAAAGGACTTAGAGCCCTGGAGACTGTCTGACTATAATTAGTAAAAGGACTTAGAGCCATGGAGACTGTCTGAGTATAATTAACAAAAGGACTTAGAGCCCTGGAGACTGTCTGAGTATAATTAACAAAAGGACATAGAGCCCTGGAGACCGTTTGAGTATAATTAGCAAAACGACTTAGAGCCCTGGAGACTGTCTGAGTACAAATAGCTAACGGACGTAGAGCCCTGGAGACTGTCTGAGTACAAATAGCTAACGGACGTAGAGCCCTGGAGACTGTCTGAGTACAAATAGCTAACGGACGTAGAGCCCTGGAGACTGTCTGAGTACAAATAGCTAACGGAAGTAGAGCCCTGGAGACTGTCTGAGTACAAATAGCTAACGGACTTAGAGCCCTGGAGACTGTCTGAGTACAAATAGCTAACGGACTTAGAGCCCTGGAGACTGTCTGAGTACAAATAGCTAACGGACGTAGAGCCCTGGAGACTGTCTGAGTACAAATAGCTAACGGACGTAGAGCCCTGGAGACTGTCTGAGTACAAATAGCTAACGGACGTAGAGCCCTGGAGACTGTGAGAGTATAATTAACAAAAGGACATAGAGCCCTGGAGACTGTCTGAGTGCAAATAGCTAACGGACTTAGAGCCCTGGAGACTGTCTGAGTGCAAATAGCTAACGGACTTAGAGCCCTGGAGACTGTCTGAGTGCAAATAGCTAACGGACTTAGAGCCCTGGAGACTGTCTGAGTGCAAATAGCTAACGGACTTAGAGCCCTGGAGACTGTCTGAGTGCAAATAGCTAACGGACTTAGAGCCCTGGAGACTGTCTGAGTGCAAATAGCTAACGGACTTAGAGCCCTGGAGACTGTCTGAGTGCAAATAGCTAACGGACTTAGAGCCCTGGAGACTGTCTGAGTGCAAATAGCTAACGGACTTAGAGCCCTGGAGACTGTCTGAGTGCAAATAGCTAACGGACTTAGAGCCCTGGAGACTGTCTGAGTGCAAATAGCTAACGGACTTAGAGCCCTGGAGACTGTCTGAGTGCAAATAGCTAACGGACTTAGAGCCCTGGAGACTGTCTGAGTACAAATAGCTAACGGACGTAGAGCCCTGGAGACTGTCTGAGTGCAAATAGCTAACGGACTTAGAGCCCTGGAGACTGTCTGAGTGCAAATAGCTAACGGACGTAGAGCCCTGGAGACTGTGTGAGTACAAATAGCTAACGGACTTAGAGCCCTGGAGACTGTCTGAGTACAAATAGCTAACGGACGTAGAGCCCTGGAGACTGTCTGAGTGCAAATAGCTAACGGACGTAGAGCCCTGGAGACTGTCAGAGTGCAAATAGCTAACGGACTTAGAGCCCTGGAGACTGTCTGAGTGCAAATAGCTAACGGACTTAGAGCCCTGGAGACTGTCTGAGTACAAATAGCTAACGGACGTAGAGCCCTGGAGACTGTGAGAGTATAATTAACAAAAGGACATAGAGCCCTGGAGACTGTCTGAGTGCAAATAGCTAACGGACGTAGAGCCCTGGAGACTGTCAGAGTATAATTAACAAAAGGACTTAGAGCCCTGGAGACAGTCTGAGTATAATTAACAAAAGGACTTAGAGCCCTGGAGACTGTCTGAGTGCAAATAGCTAACGGACGAAGAGCCCTGTAGACTGTCAGAGTATAATTAACAAAATGACTTAGAGCCCTGGAGACTGTCAGAGTATAATTAACAAAAGGACTTAGAGCCCTGGGGACTGTCTGAGTATAATTAACAAAAGGACTTAGAGCCCTGGAGACTGTCTGACTATAATTAGTAAAAGGACTTAGAGCCATGGAGACAGTCTGAGTATAATGAACAAAAGGACTTAGAGCCCTGGAGACTGTCTGAGTTTAATTAACAAAATGACTTATAGCCCTGGAGACTGTCTGAGTACAATTAACAAAATGACTTATAGCCCTGGAGACTGCCTGAGTACAATTAACAAAAGGACTTAGAGCCCTGGAGACAGTCTGATTATAATCAACAAAATGACTTAGGGCCTGGAGACTGTCTGAGTATAATTAACAAAATGACTTAGAGCCCTGGAGACTGTCTGAGTATAATTAACAAAATGACTTAGAGCCCTGGAGACTGTCTGAGTATAATTAACAAAATGAGTTAGAGCCCTGGAGACTGTCTGAGTATAATTAACAAAAGGACTTAGAGCCCTGGAGACTGTCTGACTATAATTAGTAAAAGGACTTAGAGCCATGGAGACAGTCTGAGTATAATGAACAAAAGGACTTAGAGCCCTGGAGACTGTCTGAGTTTAATTAACAAAATGACTTAGAGCCCTGGAGACTGTCTGAGTACAATTAACAAAATGACTTAGAGCCCTGGAGACTGTCTGAGTATAATTAACAAAAGGACTTAGAGCCCTGGAGACAGTCTGATTATAATCAACAAAATGACTTAGGGCCTGGAGACTGTCTGAGTATAATTAACAAAATGACTTAGAGCCCTGGAGACTGTCTGAGTATAATTAACAAAATGACTTAGAGCCCTGGAGACTGTCTGAGTATAATTAACAAAATGAGTTAGAGCCCTGGAGACTGTCTGAGTATAATTAACAAAAGGACTTAGAGCCCTGGAGACTGTCTGAGTATAATTAACAAAAGGACTTAGAGCCCTGGAGACTGTTTGAGTATAATTAACAAAAGGACTTAGAGCCCTGGAGACTGTCTGAGTATAATTAACAAAATGACTTAGAGCCCTGGAGACTGTCTGAGTATAATTAACAAAAGGACTTAGAGCCCTGGAGACTGTCTGACTATAATTAGTAAAAGGACTTAGAGCCATGGAGACTGTCTGAGTATAATTAACAAAAGGACTTAGAGCCCTGGAGACTGTCTGAGTATAATTAACAAAAGGACTTAGAGCCATGGAGACTGTCTGAGTATAATTAACAAAAGGACATAGAGCCCTGGAGACCGTTTGAGTATAATTAGCAAAACGACTTAGAGCCCTGGAGACTGTCTGAGTACAAATAGCTAACGGACGTAGAGCCCTGGAGACTGTCTGAGTACAAATAGCTAACGGACGTAGAGCCCTGGAGACTGTCTGAGTACAAATAGCTAACGGACGTAGAGCCCTGGAGACTGTCTGAGTACAAATAGCTAACGGAAGTAGAGCCCTGGAGACTGTCTGAGTACAAATAGCTAACGGAAGTAGAGCCCTGGAGACTGTCTGAGTACAAATAGCTAACGGACGTAGAGCCCTGGAGACTGTCTGAGTACAAATAGCTAATGGACTTAGAGCCCTGGAGACTGTTTGAGTGTAAATAGCTAACGGACTTAGAGCCCTGGAGACTGTCTGAGTACAAATAGCTAACGGACGTAGAGCCCTGGAGACTGTCTGAGTACAAATAGCTAACGGACGTAGAGCCATGGAGACTGTCTGAGTACAAATAGCTAACGGACGTAGAGCCCTGGAGACTGTGAGAGTATAATTAACAAAAGGACATAGAGCCCTGGAGACTGTCTGAGTGCAAATAGCTAACGGACTTAGAGCCCTGGAGACTGTCTGAGTGCAAATAGCTAACGGACTTAGAGCCCTGGAGACTGTCTGAGTGCAAATAGCTAACGGACTTAGAGCCCTGGAGACTGTCTGAGTATAATTAACAAAAGGACTTAGAGCCCTGGAGACTGTCTGACTATAATTAGTAAAATAACTTAGAGCCATGGAGACTGTCTGAGTATAATTAACAAAATGAGTTAGAGCCCTGGAGACTGTCTGAGTATAATTAACAAAAGGACTTAGAGCCCTGGAGACTGTTTGAGTATAATTAACAAAAGGACTTAGAGCCCTGGAGACTGTCTGAGTATAATTAACAAAATTACTTAGAGCCCTGGAGACTGTCTGAGTATAATTAACAAAAGGACTTAGAGCCCTGGAGACTGTCTGACTATAATTAGTAAAAGGACTTAGAGCCATGGAGACTGTCTGAGTATAATTAACAAAAGGACTTAGAGCCCTGGAGACTGTCTGAGTATAATTAACAAAAGGACTTAGAGCCTGGAGACTGTCTGAGTATAATTAACAAAAGGATTAGAGCCCTGGAGACCGTTTGAGTATAATTAGCAAAACGACTTAGAGCCCTGGAGACTGTCTGAGTATAATTAACAAAAGGACTTAGAGCCCTGGAGACTGTCTGAGTATAATTAACAAAAGGACTTAGAGCCCTGGAGACAGTCTGAGTATAATTAACAAAAGGACTTAGAGCCCTGGAGACTGTCTGAGTATAATTAACAAAAGTACTTAGAGCCCTGGAGACTGTCTGAGTATAATTAACAAAATGACTTAGAGCCCTGGAGACTGTCTGAGTGTAATTAACAAAATGACTTATAGCCCTGGAGACTGTCTGAGTACAATTAACAAAATGACTTATAGCCCTGGAGACTGCCTGAGTACAATTAACAAAATGACTTATAGCCCTGGAGACTGTCTGAGTACAATTAACAAAAGGACTTAGAGCCCTGGAGACAGTCTGAGTATAATTAACAAAATGACTTAGAGCCCTGGAGACTGTCTGATTATAATCAACAAAAGGACTTAGAGCCTGGAGACTGTCTGAGTATAATTAACAAAAGGACTTAGAGCCCTGGAGACTGTCTGAGTATAATTAACAAAAGGACTTAGAGCCCTGGAGACTGTCTGAGTATAATTAACAAAATTAGTTAGAGCCCTGGAGACTGTCTGAGTATAATTAACAAAAGGACTTAGAGCCCTGGAGACTGTCTGACTATAATTAGTAAAATAACTTAGAGCCATGGAGACTGTCTGAGTATAATTAACAAAAGGACTTAGAGCCCTGGAGACTGTCTGAGTATAATTAACAAAAGGACTTAGAGCCCTGGAGACTGTTTGAGTATAATTAACAAAAGGACTTAGAGCCCTGGAGACTGTCTGAGTATAATTAACAAAAGGACTTAGAGCCCTGGAGACTGTCTGACTATAATTAGTAAAAGGACTTAGAGCCATGGAGACTGTCTGAGTATAATTAACAAAAGGACTTAGAGCCCTGGAGACTGTCTGAGTATAATTAACAAAAGGACTTAGAGCCCTGGAGACAGTCTGAGTATAATTAACAAAAGGACTTAGAGCCCTGGAGACTGTCTGAGTGCAAATAGCTAACGGACGTAGAGCCCTGTAGACTGTCAGAGTATAATTAACAAAATGACTTAGAGCCCTGGAGACTGTCAGAGTATAATTAACAAAAGGACTTAGAGCCCTGGGGACTGTCTGAGTATAATTAACAAAAGGACTTAGAGCCCTGGAGACTGTCTGACTATAATTAGTAAAAGGACTTAGAGCCATGGAGACAGTCTGAGTATAATGAACAAAAGGACTTAGAGCCCTGGAGACTGTCTGAGTGTAATTAACAAAATGACTTATAGCCCTGGAGACTGTCTGAGTACAATTAACAAAATGACTTATAGCCCTGGAGACTGCCTGAGTACAATTAACAAAAGGACTTAGAGCCCTGGAGACAGTCTGAGTATAATTAACAAAATGACTTAGAGCCCTGGAGACTGTCTGATTATAATCAACAAAAGGACTTAGGGCCTGGAGACTGTCTGAGTATAATTAACAAAATGACTTAGAGCCCTGGAGACTGTCTGAGTATAATTAACAAAATGAGTTAGAGCCCTGGAGACTGTCTGAGTATAATTAACAAAAGGACTTAGAGCCCTGGAGACTGTCTGACTATAATTAGTAAAATAACTTAGAGCCACGGAGACTGTCTGAGTATAATTAACAAAAGGACTTAGAGCCCTGGAGACTGTCTGAGTATAATTAACAAAAGGACTTAGAGCCCTGGAGACAGTCTGAGTATAATTAACAAAAGGACTTAGAGCCCTGGAGACTGTCTGAGTATAATTAACAAAAGTACTTAGAGCCCTGGAGACTGTCTGAGTATAATTAGTAAAAGGACTTAGAGCCCTGGAGACTGTCTGAGTATAATTAGTAAAAGGACTTAGAGCTCTGGAGACTGTCTGAGTATAATTAGCAAAAGGACTTTGAGCCCTGGAGACTGTCAGAGTATAATTAACAAAAGGACTTAGAGCCCTGGAGACTGTCTGAGTATAATTAACAAAAAGACTTAGAGCCCTGGAGACTGTCTGAGTGTAATTAACAAAATGACTTATAGCCCTGGAGACTGTCTGAGTACAATTAACAAAATGACTTATAGCCCTGGAGACTGCCTGAGTACAATTAACAAAATGACTTATAGCCCTGGAGACTGTCTGAGTACAATTAACAAAAGGACTTAGAGCCCTGGAGACAGTCTGAGTATAATTAACAAAATGACTTAGAGCCCTGGAGACTGTCTGATTATAATCAACAAAAGGACTTAGAGCCTGGAGACTGTCTGAGTATAATTAACAAAAGGACTTAGAGCCCTGGAGACTGGCAGAGTATAATTAACAAAAGGACTTAGAGCCCTGGAGACTGTCTGAGTATAATTAACAAAATGACTTAGAGCCCTGGAGACTGTCTGATTATAATCAACAAAAGGACTTAGAGCCCTGGAGACTGTCTGAGTATAATTAACAAAAGGAGTTAGAGCCCTGGAGACTGTCTGAGTATAATTAACAAAAGGACTTAGAGCCCTGGAGACAGTCTGAGTGTAATTAACAAAAGGACTTAGAGCCCTGGAGACTGTCTGAGTATAATTAACAAAAGTACTTAGAGCCCTGGAGACTGTCTGAGTATAATTAGTAAAAGGACTTAGAGCCCTGGAGACTGTCTGAGTATAATTAGTAAAAGGACTTAGAGCTCTGGAGACTGTCTGAGTATAATTAACAAAAGGACTTTGAGCCCTGGAGACTGTCAGAGTATAATTAACAAAAGGACTTAGAGCCCTGGAGACTGTCTGAGTATAATTAACAAAAGGACTTAGAGCCCTGGAGACAGTCTGAGTATAATTAACAAAATGACTTAGAGCCCTGGAGACTGTCTGAGTGTAATTAACAAAATGACTTATAGCCCTGGAGACTGTCTGAGTACAATTAACAAAATGACTTATAGCCCTGGAGACTGCCTGAGTACAATTAACAAAATGACTTAGAGCCCTGGAGACTGTCTGAGTATAATTAACAAAATGAGTTAGAGCCCTGGAGACTGTCTGAGTATAATTAACAAAAGGACTTAGAGCCCTGGAGACCGTTTGAGTATAATTAGCAAAACGACTTAGAGCCCTGGAGAGACTGTCTGAGTATAATTAACAAAAGGACTTAGAGCCCTGGAGACTGTCTGAGTATAATTAACAAAAGGACTTAGAGCCCTGGAGACAGTCTGAGTATAATTAGCAAAAGAACTTTGAGCCCTGGAGACTGTCAGAGTATAATTAACAAAATGACTTAGAGCCCTGGAGACTGTCTGAGTATAATTAACAAAAGGACTTAGAGCCCTGGAGACTGTCAGAGTATAATTAACAAAAGGACTTAGAGCCCTGGAGACTGTCTGAGTATAATTAACAAAAGGACTTAGAGCCCTGGAGACAGTCTGAGTATAATTAACAAAATGACTTAGAGCCCTGGAGACTGTCTGAGTGTAATTAACAAAATGACTTATAGCCCTGGAGACTGTCTGAGTACAATTAACAAAATGACTTATAGCCCTGGAGACTGCCTGAGTACAATTAACAAAATGACTTATAGCCCTGGAGACTGTCTGAGTACAATTAACAAAAGGACTTAGAGCCCTGGAGACAGTCTGAGTATAATTAACAAAATGACTTAGAGCCCTGGAGACTGTCTGATTATAATCAACAAAAGGACTTAGAGCCTGGAGACTGTCTGAGTATAATTAACAAAAGGACTTAGAGCCCTGGAGACTGTCAGAGTATAATTAACAAAAGGACTTAGAGCCCTGGAGACTGTCTGAGTATAATTAACAAAATGAGTTAGAGCCATGGAGACTGTCTGAGTATAATTAACAAAAGGACTTAGAGCCCTGGAGACCGTTTGAGTATAATTAGCAAAACGACTTAGAGCCCTGGAGACTGTCTGAGTATAATTAACAAAAGGACTTAGAGCCCTGGAGACTGTCTGACTATAATTAGTAAAATAACTTAGAGCCATGGAGACTGTCTGAGTATAATTAACAAAATGAGTTAGAGCCCTGGAGACTGTCTGAGTATAATTAACAAAAGGACTTAGAGCCCTGGAGACTGTTTGAGTATAATTAACAAAAGGACTTAGAGCCCTGGAGACTGTCTGAGTATAATTAACAAAATGACTTAGAGCCCTGGAGACTGTCTGAGTATAATTAACAAAAGGACTTAGAGCCCTGGAGACTGTCTGACTATAATTAGTAAAAGGACTTAGAGCCATGGAGACTGTCTGAGTATAATTAACAAAAGGACTTAGAGCCCTGGAGACTGTCTGAGTATAATTAACAAAAGGACTTAGAGCCATGGAGACTGTCTGAGTATAATTAACAAAAGGACATAGAGCCCTGGAGACCGTTTGAGTATAATTAGCAAAACGACTTAGAGCCCTGGAGACTGTCTGAGTATAATTAACAAAAGGACGTAGAGCCCTGGAGACTGTCTGAGTATAATTAACAAAAGGACTTAGAGCCCTGGAGACAGTCTGAGTATAATTAACAAAAGGACTTAGAGCCCTGGAGACTGTCTGAGTATAATTAACAAAAGTACTTAGAGCCCTGGAGACTGTCTGAGTATAATTAACAAAATGACTTAGAGCCCTGGAGACTGTCTGAGTGTAATTAACAAAATGACTTATAGCCCTGGAGACTGTCTGAGTACAATTAACAAAATGACTTATAGCCCTGGAGACTGCCTGAGTACAATTAACAAAATGACTTATAGCCCTGGAGACTGTCTGAGTACAATTAACAAAAGGACTTAGAGCCCTGGAGACAGTCTGAGTATAATTAACAAAATGACTTAGAGCCCTGGAGACTGTCTGATTATAATCAACAAAAGGACTTAGAGCCTGGAGACTGTCTGAGTATAATTAACAAAAGGACTTAGAGCCCTGCTGGAGACTGTCTGAGTATAATTAACAAAAGGACTTAGAGCCCTGGAGACTGTCTGAGTATAATTAACAAAATTAGTTAGAGCCCTGGAGACTGTCAGAGTATAATTAACAAAAGGACTTAGAGCCCTGGGGACTGTCTGAGTATAATTAACAAAAGGACTTAGAGCCCTGGAGACTGTCTGACTATAATTAGTAAAAGGACTTAGAGCCATGGAGACAGTCTGAGTATAATGAACAAAAGGACTTAGAGCCCTGGAGACTGTCTGAGTGTAATTAACAAAATGACTTATAGCCCTGGAGACTGTCTGAGTACAATTAACAAAATGACTTATAGCCCTGGAGACTGCCTGAGTACAATTAACAAAAGGACTTAGAGCCCTGGAGACAGTCTGAGTATAATTAACAAAATGACTTAGAGCCCTGGAGACTGTCTGATTATAATCAACAAAAGGACTTAGGGCCTGGAGACTGTCTGAGTATAATTAACAAAATGACTTAGAGCCCTGGAGACTGTCTGAGTATAATTAACAAAATGAGTTAGAGCCCTGGAGACTGTCTGAGTATAATTAACAAAAGGACTTAGAGCCCTGGAGACTGTCTGACTATAATTAGTAAAATAACTTAGAGCCACGGAGACTGTCTGAGTATAATTAACAAAAGGACGTAGAGCCCTGGAGACTGTCTGAGTATAATTAACAAAAGGACTTAGAGCCCTGGAGACAGTCTGAGTATAATTAACAAAAGGACTTAGAGCCCTGGAGACTGTCTGAGTATAATTAACAAAAGTACTTAGAGCCCTGGAGACTGTCTGAGTATAATTAGTAAAAGGACTTAGAGCCCTGGAGACTGTCTGAGTATAATTAGTAAAAGGACTTAGAGCTCTGGAGACTGTCTGAGTATAATTAGCAAAAGGACTTTGAGCCCTGGAGACTGTCAGAGTATAATTAACAAAAGGACTTAGAGCCCTGGAGACTGTCTGAGTATAATTAACAAAATGACTTAGAGCCCTGGAGACTGTCTGAGTGTAATTAACAAAATGACTTATAGCCCTGAGACTGTCTGAGTACAATTAACAAAATGACTTATAGCCCTGGAGACTGCCTGAGTACAATTAACAAAATGACTTATAGCCCTGGAGACTGTCTGAGTACAATTAACAAAAGGACTTAGAGCCCTGGAGACAGTCTGAGTATAATTAACAAAATGACTTAGAGCCCTGGAGACTGTCTGATTATAATCAACAAAAGGACTTAGAGCCTGGAGACTGTCTGAGTATAATTAACAAAAGGACTTAGAGCCCTGGAGACTGGCAGAGTATAATTAACAAAAGGACTTAGAGCCCTGGAGACTGTCTGAGTATAATTAACAAAATGAGTTAGAGCCCTGGAGACTGTCTGAGTATAATTAGCAAAACGACTTAGAGCCCTGGAGACTGTCTGAGTATAATTAACAAAAGGACGTAGAGCCCTGGAGACTGTCTGAGTATAATTAACAAAAGGACTTAGAGCCCTGGAGACAGTCTGAGTGTAATTAACAAAAGGACTTAGAGCCCTGGAGACTGTCTGAGTATAATTAACAAAAGTACTTAGAGCCCTGGAGACTGTCTGAGTATAATTAGTAAAAGGACTTAGAGCCCTGGAGACTGTCTGAGTATAATTAGTAAAAGGACTTAGAGCTCTGGAGACTGTCTGAGTATAATTAGCAAAAGGACTTTGAGCCCTGGAGACTGTCAGAGTATAATTAACAAAAGGACTTAGAGCCCTGGAGACTGTCTGAGTATAATTAACAAAAGGACTTAGAGCCCTGGAGACAGTCTGAGTATAATTAACAAAATGACTTAGAGCCCTGGAGACTGTCTGAGTGTAATTAACAAAATGACTTATAGCCCTGGAGACTGTCTGAGTACAATTAACAAAATGACTTATAGCCCTGGAGACTGCCTGAGTACAATTAACAAAATGACTTATAGCCCTGGAGACTGTCTGAGTATAATTAACAAAATGAGTTAGAGCCCTGGAGACTGTCTGAGTATAATTAACAAAAGGACTTAGAGCCCTGGAGACCGTTTGAGTATAATTAGCAAAACGACTTAGAGCCCTGGAGACTGTCTGAGTATAATTAACAAAAGGACGTAGAGCCCTGGAGACTGTCTGAGTATAATTAACAAAAGGACTTAGAGCCCTGGAGACAGTCTGAGTATAATTAGCAAAAGAACTTTGAGCCCTGGAGACTGTCAGAGTATAATTAACAAAATGACTTAGAGCCCTGGAGACTGTCTGAGTATAATTAACAAAAGGACTTAGAGCCCTGGAGACTGTCAGAGTATAATTAACAAAAGGACTTAGAGCCCTGGAGACTGTCTGAGTATAATTAACAAAAGGACTTAGAGCCCTGGAGACAGTCTGAGTATAATTAACAAAATGACTTAGAGCCCTGGAGACTGTCTGAGTGTAATTAACAAAATGACTTATAGCCCTGGAGACTGTCTGAGTACAATTAACAAAATGACTTATAGCCCTGGAGACTGCCTGAGTACAATTAACAAAATGACTTATAGCCCTGGAGACTGTCTGAGTACAATTAACAAAAGGACTTAGAGCCCTGGAGACAGTCTGAGTATAATTAACAAAATGACTTAGAGCCCTGGAGACTGTCTGATTATAATCAACAAAAGGACTTAGAGCCTGGAGACTGTCTGAGTATAATTAACAAAAGGACTTAGAGCCCTGGAGACTGTCAGAGTATAATTAACAAAAGGACTTAGAGCCCTGGAGACTGTCTGAGTATAATTAACAAAATGAGTTAGAGCCATGGAGACTGTCTGAGTATAATTAACAAAAGGACTTAGAGCCCTGGAGACCGTTTGAGTATAATTAGCAAAACGACTTAGAGCCCTGGAGACTGTCTGAGTATAATTAACAAAAGGACGTAGAGCCCTGGAGACTGTCTGAGTATAATTAACAAAAGGACTTAGAGCCCTGGAGACAGTCTGAGTATAATTAGCAAAAGGACTTTGAGCCCTGGAGACTGTCAGAGTATAATTAACAAAATGACTTAGAGCCCTGGAGACTGTCTGAGTATAATTAACAAAAGGACTTAGAGCCCTGGAGACTGTCAGAGTATAATTAACAAAAGGACTTAGAGCCCTGGAGACTGTCTGAGTATAATTAACAAAAGGACTTAGAGCCCTGGAGACTGTTTGAGTATAATTAACAAAAGGACTTAGAGCCCTGGAGACTGTCTGAGTATAATTAACAAAAGGACTTAGAGCCCTGGAGACTGTCTGACTATAATTAGTAAAAGGACTTAGAGCCATGGAGACTGTCTGAGTATAATTAACAAAAGGACTTAGAGCCCTGGAGACTGTCTGAGTATAATTAACAAAAGGACTTAGAGCCCTGGAGACTGTCTGAGTATAATTAACAAAAGGACTTAGAGCCCTGGAGACAGTCTGAGTATAATTAACAAAAGGACTTAGAGCCCTGGAGACTGTCTGAGTGCAATTAGCAAACGGACTTAGAGCCCTGGAGACTGTCAGAGTATAATTAACAAAATGACTTAGAGCCCTGGAGACTGTCAGAGTATAATTAACAAAAGGACTTAGAGCCCTGGGGACTGTCTGAGTATAATTAACAAAAGGACTTAGAGCCCTGGAGACTGTCTGACTATAATTAGTAAAAGGACTTAGAGCCATGGAGACAGTCTGAGTATAATGAACAAAAGGACTTAGAGCCCTGGAGACTGTCTGAGTGTAATTAACAAAATGACTTATAGCCCTGGAGACTGTCTGAGTACAATTAACAAAATGACTTATAGCCCTGGAGACTGCCTGAGTACAATTAACAAAAGGACTTAGAGCCCTGGAGACAGTCTGAGTATAATTAACAAAATGACTTAGAGCCCTGGAGACTGTCTGATTATAATCAACAAAAGGACTTAGGGCCTGGAGACTGTCTGAGTATAATTAACAAAATGACTTAGAGCCCTGGAGACTGTCTGAGTATAATTAACAAAATGAGTTAGAGCCCTGGAGACTGTCTGAGTATAATTAACAAAAGGACTTAGAGCCCTGGAGACTGTCTGACTATAATTAGTAAAATAACTTAGAGCCACTGGAGACTGTCTGAGTATAATTAACAAAAGGACTTAGAGCCCTGGAGACTGTCTGAGTATAATTAACAAAAGGACTTAGAGCCCTGGAGACAGTCTGAGTATAATTAACAAAAGGACTTAGAGCCCTGGAGACTGTCTGAGTATAATTAACAAAAGTACTTAGAGCCCTGGAGACTGTCTGAGTATAATTAGTAAAAGGACTTAGAGCCCTGGAGACTGTCTGAGTATAATTAGTAAAAGGACTTAGAGCTCTGGAGACTGTCTGAGTATAATTAGCAAAAGGACTTTGAGCCCTGGAGACTGTCAGAGTATAATTAACAAAAGGACTTAGAGCCCTGGAGACTGTCTGAGTATAATTAACAAAATGACTTAGAGCCCTGGAGACTGTCTGAGTGTAATTAACAAAATGACTTATAGCCCTGGAGACTGTCTGAGTACAATTAACAAAATGACTTATAGCCCTGGAGACTGCCTGAGTACAATTAACAAAATGACTTATAGCCCTGGAGACTGTCTGAGTACAATTAACAAAAGGACTTAGAGCCCTGGAGACAGTCTGAGTATAATTAACAAAATGACTTAGAGCCCTGGAGACTGTCTGATTATAATCAACAAAAGGACTTAGAGCCTGGAGACTGTCTGAGTATAATTAACAAAAGGACTTAGAGCCCTGGAGACTGGCAGAGTATAATTAACAAAAAAGGACTTAGAGCCCTGGAGACTGTCTGAGTATAATTAACAAAATGAGTTAGAGCCCTGGAGACTGTCTGAGTATAATTAGCAAAACGACTTAGAGCCCTGGAGACTGTCTGAGTATAATTAACAAAAGGACGTAGAGCCCTGGAGACTGTCTGAGTATAATTAACAAAAGGACTTAGAGCCCTGGAGACAGTCTGAGTGTAATTAACAAAAGGACTTAGAGCCCTGGAGACTGTCTGAGTATAATTAACAAAAGTACTTAGAGCCCTGGAGACTGTCTGAGTATAATTAGTAAAAGGACTTAGAGCCCTGGAGACTGTCTGAGTATAATTAGTAAAAGGACTTAGAGCTCTGGAGACTGTCTGAGTATAATTAGCAAAAGGACTTTGAGCCCTGGAGACTGTCAGAGTATAATTAACAAAAGGACTTAGAGCCCTGGAGACTGTCTGAGTATAATTAACAAAAGGACTTAGAGCCCTGGAGACAGTCTGAGTATAATTAACAAAATGACTTAGAGCCCTGGAGACTGTCTGAGTGTAATTAACAAAATGACTTATAGCCCTGGAGACTGTCTGAGTACAATTAACAAAATGACTTATAGCCCTGGAGACTGCCTGAGTACAATTAACAAAATGACTTATAGCCCTGGAGACTGTCTGAGTATAATTAACAAAATGAGTTAGAGCCCTGGAGACTGTCTGAGTATAATTAACAAAAGGACTTAGAGCCCTGGAGACCGTTTGAGTATAATTAGCAAAACGACTTAGAGCCCTGGAGACTGTCTGAGTATAATTAACAAAAGGACTTAGAGCCCTGGAGACAGTCTGAGTATAATTAACAAAATGACTTAGAGCCCTGGAGACTGTCTGATTATAATCAACAAAAGGACTTAGAGCCTGGAGACTGTCTGAGTATAATTAACAAAAGGACTTAGAGCCCTGGAGACTGTCAGAGTATAATTAACAAAAGGACTTAGAGCCCTGGAGACTGTCTGAGTATAATTAACAAAATGAGTTAGAGCCATGGAGACTGTCTGAGTATAATTAACAAAAGGACTTAGAGCCCTGGAGACCGTTTGAGTATAATTAGCAAAACGACTTAGAGCCCTGGAGACTGTCTGAGTATAATTAACAAAAGGACGTAGAGCCCTGGAGACTGTCTGAGTATAATTAACAAAAGGACTTAGAGCCCTGGAGACAGTCTGAGTATAATTAGCAAAAGGACTTTGAGCCCTGGAGACTGTCAGAGTATAATTAACAAAATGACTTAGAGCCCTGGAGACTGTCTGAGTATAATTAACAAAAGGACTTAGAGCCCTGGAGACTGTCAGAGTATAATTAACAAAAGGACTTAGAGCCCTGGAGACTGTCTGAGTATAATTAACAAGACTTAGAGCCCTGGAGACTGTTTGAGTATAATTAACAAAAGGACTTAGAGCCCTGGAGACTGTCTGAGTATAATTAACAAAAGGACTTAGAGCCCTGGAGACTGTCTGACTATAATTAGTAAAAGGACTTAGAGCCATGGAGACTGTCTGAGTATAATTAACAAAAGGACTTAGAGCCCTGGAGACTGTCTGAGTATAATTAACAAAAGGACTTAGAGCCCTGGAGACTGTCTGAGTATAATTAACAAAAGGACTTAGAGCCCTGGAGACAGTCTGAGTATAATTAACAAAAGGACTTAGAGCCCTGGAGACTGTCTGAGTGCAAATAGCAAACGGACTTAGAGCCCTGTAGACTGTCAGAGTATAATTAACAAAATGACTTAGAGCCCTGGAGACTGTCAGAGTATAATTAACAAAAGGACTTAGAGCCCTGGGGACTGTCTGAGTATAATTAACAAAAGGACTTAGAGCCCTGGAGACTGTCTGACTATAATTAGTAAAAGGACTTAGAGCCATGGAGACAGTCTGAGTATAATGAACAAAAGGACTTAGAGCCCTGGAGACTGTCTGAGTACAATTAACAAAATGACTTATAGCCCTGGAGACTGCCTGAGTACAATTAACAAAAGGACTTAGAGCCCTGGAGACTGGCAGAGTATAATTAACAAAAGGACTTAGAGCCTGGAGACAGTCTGAGTATAATTAACAAAATGACTTAGAGCCCTGGAGACTGTCTGATTATAATCAACAAAAGGACTTAGGGCCTGGAGACTGTCTGAGTATAATTAACAAAATGACTTAGAGCCCTGGAGACTGTCTGAGTATAATTAACAAAATGAGTTAGAGCCCTGGAGACTGTCTGAGTATAATTAACAAAAGGACTTAGAGCCCTGGAGACTGTCTGACTATAATTAGTAAAATAACTTAGAGCCACGGAGACTGTCTGAGTATAATTAACAAAAGGACGTAGAGCCCTGGAGACTGTCTGAGTATAATTAACAAAAGGACTTAGAGCCCTGGAGACAGTCTGAGTATAATTAACAAAAGGACTTAGAGCCCTGGAGACTGTCTGAGTATAATTAACAAAAGTACTTAGAGCCCTGGAGACTGTCTGAGTATAATTAGTAAAAGGACTTAGAGCCCTGGAGACTGTCTGAGTATAATTAGTAAAAGGACTTAGAGCTCTGGAGACTGTCTGAGTATAATTAGCAAAAGGACTTTGAGCCCTGGAGACTGTCAGAGTATAATTAACAAAAGGACTTAGAGCCCTGGAGACTGTCTGAGTATAATTAACAAAATGACTTAGAGCCCTGGAGACTGTCTGAGTGTAATTAACA
Organism: Oncorhynchus nerka; assembly: GCF_034236695.1. Taxonomy (NCBI): domain Eukaryota; kingdom Metazoa; phylum Chordata; class Actinopteri; order Salmoniformes; family Salmonidae; genus Oncorhynchus; species Oncorhynchus nerka. Next base: position 10,609,352 of record NC_088409.1, on the reverse strand, counting down.
AAATGACTTATAGCCCTGGAGACTGTCTGAGTACAATTAACAAAATGACTTATAGCCCTGGAGACTGCCTGAGTACAATTAACAAAATGACTTATAGCCCTGGAGACTGTCTGAGTACAATTAACAAAAGGACTTAGAGCCCTGGAGACAGTCTGAGTATAATTAACAAAATGACTTAGAGCCCTGGAGACTGTCTGATTATAATCAACAAAAGGACTTAGAGCCTGGAGACTGTCTGAGTATAATTAACAAAAGGACTTAGAGCCCTGGAGACTGGCAGAGTATAATTAACAAAAGGACTTAGAGCCCTGGAGACTGTCTGAGTATAATTAACAAAATGAGTTAGAGCCCTGGAGACTGTCTGAGTATAATTAGCAAAACGACTTAGAGCCCTGGAGACTGTCTGAGTATAATTAACAAAAGGACTTAGAGCCCTGGAGACTGTCTGAGTATAATTAACAAAAGGACTTAGAGCCCTGGAGACAGTCTGAGTGTAATTAACAAAAGGACTTAGAGCCCTGGAGACTGTCTGAGTATAATTAACAAAAGTACTTAGAGCCCTGGAGACTGTCTGAGTATAATTAGTAAAAGGACTTAGAGCCCTGGAGACTGTCTGAGTATAATTAGTAAAAGGACTTAGAGCTCTGGAGACTGTCTGAGTATAATTAGCAAAAGGACTTTGAGCCCTGGAGACTGTCAGAGTATAATTAACAAAAGGACTTAGAGCCCTGGAGACTGTCTGAGTATAATTAACAAAAGGACTTAGAGCCCTGGAGACAGTCTGAGTATAATTAACAAAATGACTTAGAGCCCTGGAGACTGTCTGAGTGTAATTAACAAAATGACTTATAGCCCTGGAGACTGTCTGAGTACAATTAACAAAATGACTTATAGCCCTGGAGACTGCCTGAGTACAATTAACAAAATGACTTATAGCCCTGGAGACTGTCTGAGTATAATTAACAAAATGAGTTAGAGCCCTGGAGACTGTCTGAGTATAATTAACAAAAGGACTTAGAGCCCTGGAGACCGTTTGAGTATAATTAGCAAAACGACTTAGAGCCCTGGAGACTGTCTGAGTATAATTAACAAAAGGACGTAGAGCCCTGGAGACTGTCTGAGTATAATTAACAAAAGGACTTAGAGCCCTGGAGACAGTCTGAGTATAATTAGCAAAAGAACTTTGAGCCCTGGAGACTGTCAGAGTATAATTAACAAAATGACTTAGAGCCCTGGAGACTGTCTGAGTATAATTAACAAAAGGACTTAGAGCCCTGGAGACTGTCAGAGTATAATTAACAAAAGGACTTAGAGCCCTGGAGACTGTCTGAGTATAATTAACAAAAGGACTTAGAGCCCTGGAGACTGTCTGAGTGTAATTAACAAAATGACTTATAGCCCTGGAGACTGTCTGAGTACAATTAACAAAATGACTTATAGCCCTGGAGACTGCCTGAGTACAATTAACAAAATGACTTATAGCCCTGGAGACTGTCTGAGTACAATTAACAAAAGGACTTAGAGCCCTGGAGACAGTCTGAGTATAATTAACAAAATGACTTAGAGCCCTGGAGACTGTCTGATTATAATCAACAAAAGGACTTAGAGCCTGGAGACTGTCTGAGTATAATTAACAAAAGGACTTAGAGCCCTGGAGACTGTCAGAGTATAATTAACAAAAGGACTTAGAGCCCTGGAGACTGTCTGAGTATAATTAACAAAAGGACGTAGAGCCCTGGAGACTGTCTGAGTATAATTAACAAAAGGACTTAGAGCCCTGGAGACAGTCTGAGTATAATTAGCAAAAGGACTTTGAGCCCTGGAGACTGTCAGAGTATAATTAACAAAATGACTTAGAGCCCTGGAGACTGTCTGAGTATAATTAACAAAAGGACTTAGAGCCCTGGAGACTGTCTGAGTATAATTAACAAAAGGACTTAGAGCCCTGGAGACAGTCTGAGTATAATTAACAAAATGACTTATAGCCCTGGAGACTGCCTGAGTACAATTAACAAAATGACTTATAGCCCTGGAGACTGTCTGAGTACAATTAACAAAAGGACTTAGAGCCCTGGAGACAGTCTGAGTACAATTAACAAAATGACTTAGAGCCCTGGAGACTGTCTGATTATAATCAACAAAAGGACTTAGAGCCTGGAGACTGTCTGAGTATAATTAACAAAAGGACTTAGAGAGCCCTGGAGACTGTCTGAGTATAATTAACAAAAGGACTTAGAGCCCTGGAGACTGTCTGAGTATAATTAACAAAATTAGTTAGAGCCCTGGAGACTGTCTGAGTATAATTAACAAAAGGACTTAGAGCCCTGGAGACTGTCTGACTATAATTAGTAAAATAACTTAGAGCCATGGAGACAGTCTGAGTATAATTAACAAAAGGACTTAGAGCCCTGGAGACTGTCTGAGTATAATTAACAAAAGGACTTAGAGCCCTGGAGACTGTCTGAGTATAATTAACAAAAGGACGTAGAGCCCTGGAGACTGTCTGAGTATAATTAACAAAAGGACTTAGAGCCCTGGAGACAGTCTGAGTATAATTAGCAAAAGGACTTTGAGCCCTGGAGACTGTCAGAGTATAATTAACAAAATGACTTAGAGCCCTGGAGACTGTCAGAGTATAATTAACAAAATGACTTAGAGCCCTGGAGACTGTCTGAGTATAATTAACAAAAGGACTTAGAGCCCTGGAGACTGTCAGAGTATAATTAACAAAAGGACTTAGAGCCCTGGAGACTGTCTGAGTATAATTAACAAAAGGACTTAGAGCCCTGGAGACAGTCTGAGTATAATTAACAAAATGACTTAGAGCCCTGGAGACTGTCTGAGTGTAATTAACAAAATTACTTATAGCCCTGGAGACTGTCTGAGTACAATTAACAAAATGACTTATAGCCCTGGAGACTGCCTGAGTACAATTAACAAAATGACTTATAGCCCTGGAGACTGTCTGAGTACAATTAACAAAAGGACTTAGAGCCCTGGAGACAGTCTGAGTATAATTAACAAAATGACTTAGAGCCCTGGAGACTGTCTGATTATAATCAACAAAAGGACTTAGAGCCTGGAGACTGTCTGAGTATAATTAACAAAAGGACTTAGAGCCCTGGAGACTGTCAGAGTATAATTAACAAAAGGACTTAGAGCCCTGGAGACTGTCTGAGTATAATTAACAAAATGAGTTAGAGCCATGGAGACTGTCTGAGTATAATTAACAAAAGGACTTAGAGCCCTGGAGACCGTTTGAGTATAATTAGCAAAACGACTTAGAGCCCTGGAGACTGTCTGAGTATAATTAACAAAAGGACGTAGAGCCCTGGAGACTGTCTGAGTATAATTAACAAAAGGACTTAGAGCCCTGGAGACAGTCTGAGTATAATTAGCAAAAGGACTTTGAGCCCTGGAGACTGTCAGAGTATAATTAACAAAATGACTTAGAGCCCTGGAGACTGTCTGAGTATAATTAACAAAAGGACTTAGAGCCCTGGAGACTGTCAGAGTATAATTAACAAAAGGACTTAGAGCCCTGGAGACAGTCTGAGTACAATTAACAAAATGACTTAGAGCCCTGGAGACTGTCTGATTATAATCAACAAAAGGACTTAGAGCCTGGAGACTGTCTGAGTATAATTAACAAAAGGACTTAGAGCCCTGCTGGAGACTGTCTGAGTATAATTAACAAAAGGACTTAGAGCCCTGGAGACTGTCTGAGTATAATTAACAAAATTAGTTAGAGCCCTGGAGACTGTCTGAGTATAATTAACAAAAGGACTTAGAGCCCTGGAGACTGTCTGACTATAATTAGTAAAATAACTTAGAGCCATGGAGACAGTCTGAGTATAATTAACAAAAGGACTTAGAGCCCTGGAGACTGTCTGAGTATAATTAACAAAAGGACTTAGAGCCCTGGAGACTGTCTGAGTATAATTAACAAAAGGACGTAGAGCCCTGGAGACTGTCTGAGTATAATTAACAAAAGGACTTAGAGCCCTGGAGACAGTCTGAGTATAATTAGCAAAAGGACTTTGAGCCCTGGAGACTGTCAGAGTATAATTAACAAAATGACTTAGAGCCCTGGAGACTGTCTGAGTATAATTAACAAAAGGACTTAGAGCCCTGGAGACTGTCAGAGTATAATTAACAAAAGGACTTAGAGCCCTGGAGACTGCCTGAGTACAATTAACAAAATGACTTATAGCCCTGGAGACTGTCTGAGTACAATTAACAAAAGGACTTAGAGCCCTGGAGACAGTCTGAGTATAATTAACTAAATGACTTAGAGCCCTGGAGACTGTCTGATTATAATCAACAAAAGGACTTAGAGCCTGGAGACTGTCTGAGTATAATTAACAAAAGGACTTAGAGCCCTGGAGACTGTCAGAGTATAATTAACAAAAGGACTTAGAGCCCTGGAGACTGTCTGAGTATAATTAACAAAATGAGTTAGAGCCATGGAGACTGTCTGAGTATAATTAACAAAAGGACTTAGAGCCCTGGAGACCGTTTGAGTATAATTAGCAAAACGACTTAGAGCCCTGGAGACTGTCTGAGTATAATTAACAAAAGGACGTAGAGCCCTGGAGACTGTCTGAGTATAATTAACAAAAGGACTTAGAGCCCTGGAGACAGTCTGAGTATAATTAGCAAAAGGACTTTGAGCCCTGGAGACTGTCAGAGTATAATTAACAAAATGACTTAGAGCCCTGGAGACTGTCTGAGTATAATTAACAAAAGGACTTAGAGCCCTGGAGACTGTCTGAGTATAATTAACAAAAGGACTTAGAGCCCTGGAGACTGTCTGAGTATAATTAACAAAAGGACTTAGAGCCCTGGAGACAGTCTGAGTATAATTAACAAAATGACTTAGAGCCCTGGAGACCTGGAGACTGGAGACTGTCTGAGTATAATTAACAAAAGGACTTAGAGCCCTGGAGACTGTCAGAGTATAATTAACAAAAGGACTTAGAGCCCTGGAGACTGTCTGAGTATAATTAACAAAATGAGTTAGAGCCATGGAGACTGTCTGAGTATAATTAACAAAAGGACTTAGAGCCCTGGAGACAGTCTGAGTATAATTAACAAAATGACTTATAGCCCTGGAGACTGCCTGAGTACAATTAACAAAATGACTTATAGCCCTGGAGACTGTCTGAGTACAATTAACAAAAGGACTTAGAGCCCTGGAGACAGTCTGAGTACAATTAACAAAATGACTTAGAGCCCTGGAGACTGTCTGATTATAATCAACAAAAGGACTTAGAGCCTGGAGACTGTCTGAGTATAATTAACAAAAGGACTTAGAGCCCTGCTGGAGACTGTCTGAGTATAATTAACAAAAGGACTTAGAGCCCTGGAGACTGTCTGAGTATAATTAACAAAATTAGTTAGAGCCCTGGAGACTGTCTGAGTATAATTAACAAAAGGACTTAGAGCCCTGGAGACTGTCTGACTATAATTAGTAAAATAACTTAGAGCCATGGAGACAGTCTGAGTATAATTAACAAAAGGACTTAGAGCCCTGGAGACTGTCTGAGTATAATTAACAAAAGGACTTAGAGCCCTGGAGACTGTCTGAGTATAATTAACAAAAGGACGTAGAGCCCTGGAGACTGTCTGAGTATAATTAACAAAAGGACTTAGAGCCCTGGAGACAGTCTGAGTATAATTAGCAAAAGGACTTTGAGCCCTGGAGACTGTCAGAGTATAATTAACAAAATGACTTAGAGCCCTGGAGACTGTCTGAGTATAATTAACAAAAGGACTTAGAGCCCTGGAGACTGTCAGAGTATAATTAACAAAAGGACTTAGAGCCCTGGAGACTGTCTGAGTATAATTAACAAAAGGACTTAGAGCCCTGGAGACAGTCTGAGTATAATTAACAAAATGACTTATAGCCCTGGAGACTGCCTGAGTACAATTAACAAAATGACTTATAGCCCTGGAGACTGTCTGAGTACAATTAACAAAAGGACTTAGAGCCCTGGAGACAGTCTGAGTATAATTAACAAAATGACTTAGAGCCCTGGAGACTGTCTGATTATAATCAACAAAAGGACTTAGAGCCTGGAGACTGTCTGAGTATAATTAACAAAAGGACTTAGAGCCCTGCTGAGACTGTCTGAGTATAATTAACAAAAGGACTTAGAGCCCTGGAGACTGTCTGAGTATAATTAACAAAATTAGTTAGAGCCCTGGAGACTGTCTGAGTATAATTAACAAAAGGACTTAGAGCCCTGGAGACTGTCTGACTATAATTAGTAAAATAACTTAGAGCCATGGAGACAGTCTGAGTATAATTAACAAAAGGACTTAGAGCCCTGGAGACTGTCTGAGTATAATTAACAAAAGGACTTAGAGCCCTGGAGACTGTTTGAGTATAATTAACAAAAGGACTTAGAGCCCTGGAGACTGTCTGAGTATAATTAACAAAAGGACTTAGAGCCCTGGAGACTGTCTGACTATAATTAGTAAAAGGACTTAGAGCCATGGAGACTGTCTGAGTATAATTAACAAAAGGACTTAGAGCCCTGGAGACTGTCTGAGTATAATTAACAAAAGGACTTAGAGCCCTGGAGACTGTCTGAGTATAATTAACAAAAGGACTTAGAGCCCTGGAGACAGTCTGAGTATAATTAACAAAAGGACTTAGAGCCCTGGAGACTGTCTGAGTGCAAATAGCTAACGGACGTAGAGCCCTGTAGACTGTCAGAGTATAATTAACAAAATGACTTAGAGCCCTGGAGACTGTCAGAGTATAATTAACAAAAGGACTTAGAGCCCTGGGGACTGTCTGAGTATAATTAACAAAAGGACTTAGAGCCCTGGAGACTGTCTGACTATAATTAGTAAAAGGACTTAGAGCCATGGAGACAGTATGAGTGTAATTAACAAAATGACTTATAGCCCTGGAGACTGTCTGAGTACAATTAACAAAATGACTTATAGCCCTGGAGACTGCCTGAGTACAATTAACAAAAGGACTTAGAGCCCTGGATACAGTCTGAGTATAATTAACAAAATGACTTAGAGCCCTGGAGACTGTCTGAGTATAATTAACAAAAGGACGTAGAGCCCTGGAGACTGTCTGAGTATAATTAACAAAAGGACTTAGAGCCCTGGAGACAGTCTGAGTATAATTAGCAAAAGGACTTTGAGCCCTGGAGACTGTCAGAGTATAATTAACAAAATGACTTAGAGCCCTGGAGACTGTCTGAGTATAATTAACAAAAGGACTTAGAGCCCTGGAGACTGTCAGAGTATAATTAACAAAAGGACTTAGAGCCCTGGAGACTGTCTGAGTATAATTAACAAAAGGACTTAGAGCCCTGGAGACAGTCTGAGTATAATTAACAAAATGACTTATAGCCCTGGAGACTGCCTGAGTACAATTAACAAAATGACTTATAGCCCTGGAGACTGTCTGAGTACAATTAACAAAAGGACTTAGAGCCCTGGAGACAGTCTGAGTATAATTAACAAAATGACTTAGAGCCCTGGAGACTGTCTGATTATAATCAACAAAAGGACTTAGAGCCTGGAGACTGTCTGAGTATAATTAACAAAAGGACTTAGAGCCCTGCTGGAGACTGTCTGAGTATAATTAACAAAAGGACTTAGAGCCCTGGAGACTGTCTGAGTATAATTAACAAAATTAGTTAGAGCCCTGGAGACTGTCTGAGTATAATTAACAAAAGGACTTAGAGCCCTGGAGACTGTCTGACTATAATTAGTAAAATAACTTAGAGCCATGGAGACAGTCTGAGTATAATTAACAAAAGGACTTAGAGCCCTGGAGACTGTCTGAGTATAATTAACAAAAGGACTTAGAGCCCTGGAGACTGTTTGAGTATAATTAACAAAAGGACTTAGAGCCCTGGAGACTGTCTGAGTATAATTAACAAAAGGACTTAGAGCCCTGGAGACTGTCTGACTATAATTAGTAAAAGGACTTAGAGCCATGGAGACTGTCTGAGTATAATTAACAAAAGGACTTAGAGCCCTGGAGACTGTCTGAGTATAATTAACAATAGGACTTAGAGCCCTGGAGACTGTCTGAGTATAATTAACAAAAGGACTTAGAGCCCTGGAGACAGTCTGAGTATAATTAACAAAAGGACTTAGAGCCCTGGAGACTGTCTGAGTGCAAATAGCTAACGGACGTAGAGCCCTGTAGACTGTCAGAGTATAATTAACAAAATGACTTAGAGCCCTGGAGACTGTCAGAGTATAATTAACAAAAGGACTTAGAGCCCTGGGGACTGTCTGAGTATAATTAACAAAAGGACTTAGAGCCCTGGAGACTGTCTGACTATAATTAGTAAAAGGACTTAGAGCCATGGAGACAGTATGAGTGTAATTAACAAAATGACTTATAGCCCTGGAGACTGTCTGAGTACAATTAACAAAATGACTTATAGCCCTGGAGACTGCCTGAGTACAATTAACAAAAGGACTTAGAGCCCTGGAGACAGTCTGAGTATAATTAACAAAATGACTTAGAGCCCTGGAGACTGTCTGATTATAATCAACAAAAGGACTTAGGGCCTGGAGACTGTCTGAGTATAATTAACAAAAGGACTTAGAGCCCTGGAGACTGTCTGAGTATAATTAACAAAAGGACTTAGAGCCCTGGAGACAGTCTGAGTATAATTAACAAAATGACTTATAGCCCTGGAGACTGCCTGAGTACAATTAACAAAATGACTTATAGCCCTGGAGACTGTCTGAGTACAATTAACAAAAGGACTTAGAGCCCTGGAGACAGTCTGAGTATAATTAACAAAATGACTTAGAGCCCTGGAGACTGTCTGATTATAATCAACAAAAGGACTTAGAGCCTGGAGACTGTCTGAGTATAATTAACAAAAGGACGTAGAGCCCTGGAGACTGTCTGAGTATAATTAACAAAATTAGTTAGAGCCCTGGAGACTGTCTGAGTATAATTAACAAAAGGACTTAGAGCCCTGGAGACTGTCTGACTATAATTAGTAAAATAACTTAGAGCCATGGAGACAGTCTGAGTATAATTAACAAAAGGACTTAGAGCCCTGGAGACTGTCTGAGTATAATTAACAAAAGGACTTAGAGCCCTGGAGACTGTTTGAGTATAATTAACAAAAGGACTTAGAGCCCTGGAGACTGTCTGAGTATAATTAACAAAGGACTTAGAGCCCTGGAGACTGTCTGACTATAATTAGTAAAAGGACTTAGAGCCATGGAGACTGTCTGAGTATAATTAACAAAAGGACTTAGAGCCCTGGAGACTGTCTGAGTATAATTAACAAAAGGACTTAGAGCCCTGGAGACTGTCTGAGTATAATTAACAAAAGGACTTAGAGCCCTGGAGACAGTCTGAGTATAATTAACAAAAGGACTTAGAGCCCTGGAGACTGTCTGAGTGCAAATAGCTAACGGACGTAGAGCCCTGTAGACTGTCAGAGTATAATTAACAAAATGACTTAGAGCCCTGGAGACTGTCAGAGTATAATTAACAAAAGGACTTAGAGCCCTGGGGACTGTCTGAGTATAATTAACAAAAGGACTTAGAGCCCTGGAGACTGTCTGACTATAATTAGTAAAAGGACTTAGAGCCATGGAGACAGTATGAGTGTAATTAACAAAATGACTTATAGCCCTGGAGACTGTCTGAGTACAATTAACAAAATGACTTATAGCCCTGGAGACTGCCTGAGTACAATTAACAAAAGGACTTAGAGCCCTGGATACAGTCTGAGTATAATTAACAAAATGACTTAGAGCCCTGGAGACTGTCTGATTATAATCAACAAAAGGACTTAGGGCCTGGAGACTGTCTGAGTATAATTAACAAAAGGACTTAGAGCCCTGGAGACTGTCTGAGTATAATTAACAAAATGACTTAGAGCCCTGGAGACTGTCTGAGTATAATTAACAAAATGAGTTAGAGCCCTGGAGACTGTCTGAGTATAATTAACAAAAGGACTTAGAGCCCTGGAGACTGTCTGAGTATAATTAACAAAAGGACTTAGAGCCCTGGAGACTGTTTGAGTATAATTAACAAAAGGACTTAGAGCCCTGGAGACTGTCTGAGTATAATTAACAAAATGACTTAGAGCCCTGGAGACTGTCTGAGTATAATTAACAAAAGGACTTAGAGCCCTGGAGACTGTCTGACTATAATTAGTAAAAGGACTTAGAGCCATGGAGACTGTCTGAGTATAATTAACAAAAGGACTTAGAGCCCTGGAGACTGTCTGAGTATAATTAACAAAAGGACTTAGAGCCATGGAGACTGTCTGAGTATAATTAACAAAAGGACATAGAGCCCTGGAGACCGTTTGAGTATAATTAGCAAAACGACTTAGAGCCCTGGAGACTGTCTGAGTATAATTAACAAAAGGACGTAGAGCCCTGGAGACTGTCTGAGTATAATTAACAAAAGGACTTAGAGCCCTGGAGACAGTCTGAGTATAATTAACAAAAGGACTTAGAGCCCTGGAGACTGTCTGAGTATAATTAGTAAAAGGACTTAGAGCCCTGGAGACTGTCTGAGTATAATTAGTAAAAGGACTTAGAGCTCTGGAGACTGTCTGAGTATAATTAGCAAAAGGACTTTGAGCCCTGGAGACTGTCAGAGTATAATTAACAAAAGGACTTAGAGCCCTGGAGACTGTATGAGTATAATTAACAAAAGGACTTAGAGCCCTGGAGACAGTCTGAGTATAATTAACAAAATGACTTAGAGCCCTGGGACTGTCTGAGTGTAATTAACAAAATGACTTATAGCCCTGGAGACTGTCTGAGTACAATTAACAAAATGACTTATAGCCCTGGAGACTGCCTGAGTACAATTAACAAAATGACTTATAGCCCTGGAGACTGTCTGAGTACAATTAACAAAAGGACTTAGAGCCCTGGAGACAGTCTGAGTATAATTAACAAAATGACTTAGAGCCCTGGAGACTGTCTGATTATAATCAACAAAAGGACTTAGAGCCTGGAGACTGTCTGAGTATAATTAACAAAAGGACTTAGAGCCCTGGAGACTGTCAGAGTACAATTAACAAAATGACTTATAGCCCTGGAGACTGCCTGAGTACAATTAACAAAATGACTTATAGCCCTGGAGACTGTCTGAGTACAATTAACAAAAGGACTTAGAGCCCTGGAGACAGTCTGAGTATAATTAACAAAATGACTTAGAGCCCTGGAGACTGTCTGATTATAATCAACAAAAGGACTTAGAGCCCTGCTGGAGACTGTCTGAGTATAATTAACAAAAGGACTTAGAGCCCTGGAGACTGTCTGAGTATAATTAACAAAAAGGACTTAGAGCCCTGGAGACTGTCTGAGTATAATTAACAAAATTAGTTAGAGCCCTGGAGACTGTCTGAGTATAATTAACAAAAGGACTTAGAGCCCTGGAGACTGTCTGACTATAATTAGTAAAATAACTTAGAGCCATGGAGACTGTCTGAGTATAATTAACAAAAGGACTTAGAGCCCTGGAGACTGTCTGAGTATAATTAACAAAAGGACTTAGAGCCCTGGAGACTGTCTGAGTATAATTAACAAAAGGACTTAGAGCCCTGGAGACTGTCTGAGTATAATTAGTAAAAGGACTTAGAGCCCTGGAGACTGTCTGAGTATAATTAGTAAAAGGACTTAGAGCCCTGGAGACTGTCTGAGTATAATTAGCAAAAGGACTTTAGAGCCCTGGAGACTGTCTGAGTATAATTAACAAAAGGACTTAGAGCCCTGGAGACTGTCTGAGTATAATTAACAAAAGGACTTAGAGCCCTGGAGACTGTCTGAGTATAATTAACAAACGGACTTAGAGCCCTGGAGACTGTCTGAGTGCAAATTAACAAAATGACTTATAGCCCTGGAGACTGTCTGAGTACAATTAACAAAATGACTTATAGCCCTGGAGACTGTCTGAGTACAATTAACAAAATGACTTATAGCCCTGGAGACTGTCTGAGTACAATTAACAAAAGGACTTAGAGCCCTGGAGACTGTCTGAGTATAATTAACAAAATGACTTAGAGCCCTGGAGACTGTCTGATTATAAATAACAAAAGGACTTAGAGCCCTGGAGACTGTCTGAGTATAATTAACAAAAGGACTTAGAGCCCTGGAGACTGTCTGAGTACAATTAACAAAATGACTTAGAGCCCTGGAGACTGTCTGAGTACAATTAACAAAATGACTTATAGCCCTGGAGACTGTCTGAGTACAATTAACAAAAGGACTTAGAGCCCTGGAGACAGTCTGAGTATAATTAACAAAATGACTTAGAGCCCTGGAGACTGTCTGATTATAATCAACAAAAGGACTTAGAGCCCTGGAGACTGTCTGAGTATAATTAACAAAAGGACTTAGAGCCCCTGGAGACTGTCTGAGTATAATTAACAAAAGGACTTAGAGCCCTGGAGACTGTCTGAGTATAATTAACAAAATTAGTTAGAGCCCTGGAGACTGTCTGAGTATAATTAACAAAAGGACTTAGAGCCCTGGAGACTGTCTGACTATAATTAGTAAAATAACTTAGAGCCATGGAGACTGTCTGAGTATAATTAACAAAAGGACTTAGAGCCCTGGAGACTGTCTGAGTATAATTAACAAAAGGACTTAGAGCCCTGGAGACTGTTTGAGTATAATTAACAAAAGGACTTAGAGCCCTGGAGACTGTCTGAGTATAATTAACAAAAGGACTTAGAGCCCTGGAGACTGTCTGACTATAATTAGTAAAAGGACTTAGAGCCATGGAGACTGTCTGAGTATAATTAACAAAAGGACTTAGAGCCCTGGAGACTGTCTGAGTATAATTAACAAAAGGACTTAGAGCCCTGGAGACTGTCTGACTATAATTAGTAAAAGGACTTAGAGCCATGGAGACTGTCTGAGTATAATTAACAAAAGGACTTAGAGCCCTGGAGACTGTCTGAGTATAATTAACAAAAGGACTTAGAGCCATGGAGACTGTCTGAGTATAATTAACAAAAGGACATAGAGCCCTGGAGACCGTTTGAGTATAATTAGCAAAACGACTTAGAGCCCTGGAGACTGTCTGAGTATAATTAACAAAAGGACTTAGAGCCCTGGAGACTGTCTGAGTATAATTAACAAAATGACTTAGAGCCCTGGAGACTGTCTGACTATAATTAGTAAAAGGACTTAGAGCCATGGAGACTGTCTGAGTATAATTAACAAAAGGACTTAGAGCCCTGGAGACTGTTTGAGTATAATTAGCAAAAGGACTTAGAGCCCTGGAGACTGTCTGAGTATAATTAACAAAAGGACTTAGAGCCCTGGAGACTGTCTGAGTATAATTAACAAAATGACTTAGAGCCCTGGAGACTGTCTGAGTATAATTAGTAAAAGGACTTAGAGCCCTGGAGACTGTCTGAGTATAATTAGCAAAAGGACTTAGAGCCCTGGAGACTGTCTGAGTATAATTAACAAAAGTACTTAGAGCCCTGGAGACTGTCTGAGTATAATTAGTAAAAGGACTTAGAGCCCTGGAGACTGTCTGAGTATAATTAACAAAAGGACTTAGAGCCCTGGAGACTGTCAGAGTATAATTAACAAAAGGACTTAGAGCCCTGGAGACTGTCTGAGTATAATTAACAAAAGGACTTAGAGCCCTGGAGACTGTCTGAGTGTAATTAACAAAATGACTTATAGCCCTGGAGACTGTCTGAGTACAATTAACAAAATGACTTATAGCCCTGGAGACTGCCTGAGTACAATTAACAAAATGACTTATAGCCCTGGAGACTGTCTGAGTACAATTAACAAAAGGACTTAGAGCCCTGGAGACAGTCTGAGTATAATTAACAAAATGACTTAGAGCCCTGGAGACTGTCTGATTATAATCAACAAAAGGACTTAGAGCCCTGGAGACTGTCTGAGTATAATTAACAAAAGGACTTAGAGCCCTGGAGACTGTCTGAGTATAATTAACAAAAGGACTTAGAGCCCTGGAGACTGTCTGAGTATAATTAACAAAATGAGTTAGAGCCCTGGAGACTGTCTGAGTATAATTAACAAAAGGACTTAGAGCCCTGGAGACTGTCTGACTATAATTAGTAAAATAACTTAGAGCCATGGAGACTGTCTGAGTATAATTAACAAAAGGACTTAGAGCCCCGGAGACTGTCTGAGTATAATTAACAAAAGGACTTAGAGCCCTGGAGACTGTTTGAGTATAATTAACAAAAGGACTTAGAGCCCTGGAGACTGTCTGAGTATAATTAACAAAAGGACTTAGAGCCCTGGAGACTGTCTGACTATAATTAGTAAAAGGACTTAGAGCCATGGAGACTGTCTGAGTATAATTAACAAAAGGACTTAGAGCCCTGGAGACTGTCTGAGTATAATTAACAAAAGGACTTAGAGCCCTGGAGACTGTTTGACTATAATTAGTAAAAGGACTTAGAGCCATGGAGACTGTCTGAGTATAATTAACAAAAGGACTTAGAGCCCTGGAGACTGTCTGAGTATAATTAACAAAAGGACTTAGAGCCCTGGAGACTGTCTGAGTATAATTAACAAAAGGACTTAGAGCCCTGGAGACTGTCTGAGTATAATTAACAAAAGGACTTAGAGCCCTGGAGACTGTCTGAGTATAATTAACAAAAGGACTTAGAGCCCTGGAGACTGTCTGAGTATATAATTAGCCCTGGAGACTGTCTGACTATAATTAGTAAGGAAAAGGACTTAGAGCCATGGAGACTGTCTGAGTATAATTAACAAAAGGACTTAGAGCCCTGGAGACTGTTTGAGTATAATTAGCAAAAGGACTTAGAGCCCTGGAGACTGTCTGAGTATAATTAACAAAAGGACTTAGAGCCCTGGAGACTGTCTGAGTATAATTAACAAAATGACTTAGAGCCCTGGAGACTGTCTGAGTATAATTAGTAAAAGGACTTAGAGCCCTGGAGACTGTCTGAGTATAATTAGCAAAAGGACTTAGAGCCCTGGAGACTTTCTGAGTATAATTAACAAAAGTACTTAGAGCCCTGGAGACTGTCTGAGTATAATTAGTAAAAGGACTTAGAGCCCTGGAGACTGTCTGAGTATAATTAACAAAATGACTTAGAGCCCTGGAGACTGTCTGAGTATAATTAGCAAAAGGACTTTGAGCCCTGGAGACTGTCTGAGTATAATTAGTAAAAGGACTTAGAGCCCTGGAGACTGTCTGAGTATAATTAGCAAAAGGACTTAGAGCCCTGGAGACTTTCTGAGTATAATTAACAAAAGTACTTAGAGCCCTGGAGACTGTCTGAGTATAATTAGTAAAAGGACTTAGAGCCCTGGAGACTGTCTGAGTATAATTAACAAAATGACTTAGAGCCCTGGAGACTGTCTGAGTATAATTAGCAAAAGGACTTTGAGCCCTGGAGACTGTCTGAGTATAATTAGTAAAATGACTTAGAGCCCTGGAGACTGTCTGAGTATAATTAACAATGACTTAGAGCCCTGGAGACTGTCTGAGTATAATTAACAAAAGGAGTTAGAGCCCTGGAGACTGTCTGAGTATAATTAGCAAAAGGACTTAGAGCCCTGGAGACTGTCTGAGTATAATTAACAAAAGGACTTTGAGCCCTGGAGACTGTCTGAGTATAATTAGCAAAAGGACTTTGAGCCCTGGAGACTGTCTGAGTATAATTAACAAAAGGACTTAGAGGCCTGGAGACTGTCTGAGTATAATTAACAAAAGGACTTAGAGCCCTGTCACACCAGCTCTTTGACCTGAGAAACACAGAGCTGGTCCGCAACGTCTGGCCTGGTACCTGCTGTATAGTTCCATTCATTATAAACCCTGTCTGGCCTGGTACCTGCTGTATAGTTCCATTCATTATAAACCCTGTCTGGCCTGGTACCTGCTGTAAGGGGCCATTCATTATAAACCCTGTCTGGCCTGGTACCTGCTGTAACGGGCCATTCATTATAAACCCTGTCTGGCCTGGTCCCTGCTGTATAGTTCCATTCATTATGAACCCTGTCTGGCCTGGTACCTGCTGTAAGGGGCCATTCATTATGAACCCTGTCTGGCCTGGTACCTGCTGTAAGGGGCCATTCATTATGAACCCTGTCTGGCCTGGTCCTATGCTGTAAGGGGCCATTCATTATAAACCCTGTCTGGCCTGGACCCTGCTGTAAGGGGCCATTCATTATAAACCCTGTCTGGCCTGGTCCCTGCTGTATAGTTCCATTCATTATAAACCCTGTCTGGCCTGGTCCCTGCTGTAAGGGGCCATTCATTATAAACCCTGTCTGGCCTGGTACCTGCTGTATAGTTCCATTCATTATAAATCCTGTCTGGCCTGGACCCTGCTGTATAGTTCCATTCAATATAAACCCTGTCTGACCTGGTACCTGCTGTCAGGGGCCATTCATTATAAACCCTGTCTGGCCTGGACCCTGCTGTAAGGGGTCATTCATTATAAACCCTGTCTGGCCTGGACCCTGCTGTAAGGGGCCATTCATTATAAACCCTGTGTGGCCTGGTCCCTGCTGTATAGTTCTATTCATTATAAACCCTGTCTGGCCTGGTACCTGCTGTAAGGGGCCATTCATTATAAACCCTGTGTGGCCTGGTCCCTGCTGTAAGGGGCCATTCATTATAAACCCTGTCTGGCCTGGTCCCTGCTGTATAGTTCCATTCATTATAAACCCTGTCTGGCCTGGGCCCTGCTGTAAGGGGCCATTCATTATAAACCCTGTCTGGCCTGGTACCTGCTGTATAGTTCCATTCATTATAAACCCTGTCTGGCCTGGTACCTGTTGTATAGTTCCATTCATTATAAACCCTGTCTGGCCTGGTACCTGCTGTAAGGGGCCATTCATTATAAACCCTGTCTGGCCTGGTACCTGCTGTATGGGGCCATTCATTATAAACCCTGTCTGGCCTGGTCCCTGCTGTAAGGGGCCATTCATTATAAACCCTGTCTGGCCTGGTCCCTGCTGTATGGGGCCACTCATTATAAACCCTGTCTGGTCTGGTCCCTGCTGTATGGGGCCACTCATTATAAACCCTGTCTGGCCTGGTCCCTGCTGTATGGGGCCATTCATTATAAACCCTGTCTGACCTGGTACCTGCTGTAAGGGGCCATTCATTATAAACCCTGTCTGGCCTGGTCCCTGCTGTATGGGGCCATTCATTATAAACCCTGTCTGGCCTGGTACCTGCTGTAAGGGGCCATTCATTATAAACCCTGTCTGGCCTGGTCCCTGCTGTAAGGGGCCATTCATTATAAACCCTGTCTGGCCTGGTCCCTGCTGTATGGAGCCATTCATTATAAACCCTGTCTGACCTGGTCCCTGCTGTATGGGGCCATTCATTATAAACCCTGTCTGGCCTGGTCCCTGCTGTATGGGGCCATTCATTATAAACCCTGTCTGACCTGGTCCCTGCTGTATGGGGCCATTCATTATAAACCCTGTCTGGCCTGGTCCCTGCTGTATGGGGCCATTCATTATAAACCCTGTCTGGCCTGGTCCCTGCTGTATGGGGCCATTCATTATAAACCTTGTCTGGCCTGGTCCCTGCTGTAAATAAGAATTTGTTCTTAACTGACTTGCCTAGTTAAATAAAGGTGAATAAATAAAAAATATATTAAAAAATATATTTTTAAATAAGCCTGTCTGGCCTGGTCCCTGCTGTATGGGGCCGTTCATTATTAACCTCAACATCAAAACCTTCAATCCAAATCACAATTCCATACCTAAAACCTTGATTTTGGACAAAATTTCCTAAATGGACAATTAGTACCAAGGATTATCAAGAGAAAACTTCTAACAAACCAAAACCTGCAGAAGAAACACAGGGGAACCTGGAAACACCATCTGCAACAACACTAAGTGAGTCAAGTTCAGTCTGAACCTACTTCTAAAGGCTTGAAGTAAAAAAACATCATCTCTAGGGAATTGTGTTATATAAAGCTTAATAACAAGGCTACAAAGTACCAAGCTGCTAGAAAATACACTGACCAACAACCTCAATTTGCACTGCGGTGTGAAGTGAAAGGCGTCGAAGTCTGTGAGCTCAACAAATGGCAGGAGTCTCACAAGCCCTCTCCCACTGTTCAGAGACCATCCACTGGCATGTTATACAAGAAATCTGCCTCCAGAAATAAAAGCTTCTCCCCAGTGGGTGTGACACCTAATCCTGTTGCCTGCTGCACTGCTGCTTGGATTCCACCTGGTGATCTGTTTACCGTCTGCCCTGGTCTGTCTCCCCCTGTCTGGTACAGGTATCCCCCACCACACTCCACCCTCTCTGTTTAATGTCTGCCCTGGTCTGTCTCCCCCTGTCTGGTACAGGTACCCTTACCACACTCACCCCTCTCTGTTTACTGTCTGCCCTGGTCTGTCTCCCCCTGTCTGGTACAGGTACCCTTACCACACTCCCACCTCTCTCCCTGGTCTGTCTCCCCCTGTCTGGTACAGGTATCCCCCACCACACTCCACCCTCTCTCCCTGGCCTGTCTCCCCCTGTCTGGTACAGGTACCCCCACCACACTCCCCCCTCTCTCCCCAGCTTTCACTCACCTCCAGCACACAGGCACTGTTGGGGCGAGTGACTCTGAATTTACAATGGTTAGCCCCAAGTCATTATATTTTTTGACTGAACTTTCTCGTTTACCCAAAACGTGGGACAGACTATGTTTGTTCCCACACTCGGGACTCTGACTCTCTATTGGTTACACGGACTGTTGGCCTCCCATTCTATTCTGTAAATTGGTATAGAATCAGCTTGATCCCCTCTGTCGAAGACGCTTGGACCTTCTTTTTTGATATTTTCAGTGGTATTGATAACAAACACACCCCCATAAAGAAAATTTGAATTAAAAACAGGTTCCGCCCCTGGTTCGACCGTGATCTGGCAGAGTTACTCCACATCAAGAATTGCATTTGGCCAAATCGTCACACGCATACTCAGGCTGACTGGCTCTCATTCAGGAAAATAAGAAATAAGTGCAGTTAGTTACTGGACAAAGTTAGTTACTTGAAGGAGCAGTTCTCTCTCTGTGGGTCGAACCCCAAGAAGTTCTGGAAAACCTCCTCCTCACAGTTACCCATGTCCATTAATGTTGATGATGTGGTTGTTACTGACAAGAAGCACATGGTTGAGCTCTTTAATCACCACTTCATTAAGTCAGGATTCCTATTTGACTCAGCCATGTCTCCTTGCCCGTCCAACATTTCCTCAATTTCCTCATCTCCCACCCCTTCTATTGCGACTAGCCGGAATATCCTCTTTTTCCCCTACCACGCTACAAAGTTTCTCCCTGAAGGCAATCCCTGAGTCTGAGGTGCTAAAGGAGCTCCTTAAACCTGACCCCAAAAAAACATCTGGGTCAGATGGTTTTGACCCTTTCTTCTTTAAGGTTGCTGCCCCTATCATCGCCAAGCCTATCTCTGACCTTTTAAACTTGTCTCTCCTCTCTGGGGAGGTTCTCCTTTCTCTAAAGGGGGAAATCACTGCAACCTTAAAGGTCTTCAATGATGTCACCATTGCCCTTGATTCTAAGCAATGTTGTGCTGCTATTTTTATTGACTTGGCCAAAGCTTTTGATATGGTAGACCATTCCATTCTTGTGGGCCGGCTAATGAGTATTGGTGTCTCTGAGGGGTCTTTGGGCTGATTTGCTATCTACCTCTCTCAAAGAGTACAGTGTATAAAGTCAGAACATCTGCTGTCTCAGCCACTGCCAGTCACCAAGGGTGTACCCCATGGCTCGATCCTAGGCCCCACGCTCTTCTCAATTTACATCAACAACTTAGCTCAGGCAGTAGGAATCTCTCTCATCCATTTATATGCTGATGATACAATATTACACTCAGCTGGCCCATCCCTGGATTTTGTATTAAACTCTCTACAACAAAGCTTTCTTAGTGTCCAACAAGCTTTATCTGCCATTAACCTTGTTTTGAACACCTCCAAAACAAAGGTCATGAGTTTGGTAAGAAGAATGCCGCTCTCCCCACAGGTGTTTACTACCTCTGAGAGTTTAGAGCTTGAGGTAGTCACCTCATACAAGTACTTGGGAGTATGGCTAGACGGTACACTGTGCTTCTTTCAGCACATATCAAAGCTTACAGGCTAAAGTTAAATCTAGACTTGGTTTCCTCTATCGTAATCGCTCCTCTTTCACCCCAGCTTCCAAACTAACCCTGATTCAGATGACCATCCTACCCATACTAGATTACGTAGACGTCATTTATAGATCGGCAGGTGAGGGTGCTCTCGAGTGGCTAGATGTTCTTTACCATTCAGCCATCAGATTTGCACTCTGTAAACTGGTCATCTCTATACCCGTCGCAAAACCCACTGGTTGATGCTTATTTATAAAACCCTCTTAGGCCTCACTCTCCTCTATCTGAGATATCTACTGCAGCCCTCATGCTCCACATACAACACCCGTTCTGCCAATCACAATCTGTGGTCCCCGAAGCACACACATCCCTGGATCACTCGTCTTTTCAGTACACTGTAACTAGTGACTGGAACGAGCTGCAACAAACACTCAAACTGTACAGTTTTATCTCAATCTCTTCATTCAAAGACTCAATCATGGACTCTTACTGACAGTTGTGGCTGCTTTGTGTGATGTATTGTTTTCTCTACCTTCTTGCCCTTTGTGCTGTTGTCTGTGCCCAATAATGTTTGCACCCTGTTCTGTGCTGCTGCCATGTTGCTACCATGTTGTTGTCATGTTGTGTTGCTACCATGCTGTGTTATGTGTTGTTACCATGTTGTTGTCATGGTGTGTTGCTACCATGCTGTGTTATGTGTTGCTACCATGTTGTTGTCATGGTGTGTTGTTACCATGCTGTGTTATGTGTTGCTACCATGTTGTTGTCATGGTGTGTTGCTACCATGTTGTTGTCATGGTGTGCTGTTACCATGCGGTGTTATGTGTTGCTACCATGTTGTTGTCATGGTGTGCTGTTACCATGCTGTGTTATGTGTTGCTACCATGCTGTGTTATGTGTTGCTACCATGTTGTTGTCATGGTGTGCTGTTACCATGCTGTGTTATGTGTTGCTACCATGTTGTTGTCATGGTGTGTTGCTACCATGTTGTTGTCATGGTGTGCTGTTACCATGCTGTGTTATGTGTTGCTACCATGTTGTTGTCATGGTGTGATGCTGCCATGTTGTGTTATGTGTTGCTACCATGCTGTGTTATGTGTTGCTACCATGTTGTTGTCATGGTGTGCTGTTACCATGCTGTGTTATGTGTTGCTACCATGTTGTTGTCATGGTGTGTTGTTACCATGCTGTGTTATGTGTTGCTACCATGTTGTTGTCATGGTGTGTTGCTACCATGCTGTGTTATGTGTTGCTACCATGCTGTGTTATGTGTTGCTACCATGTTGTTGTCATGGTGTGCTGTTACCATGCTGTGTTATGTGTTGCTACCATGTTGTTGTCATGGTGTGTTGTTACCATGCTGTGTTATGTGTTGCTACCATGTTGTTGTCATGGTGTGCTGTTACCATGCTGTGTTATGTGTTGCTACCATGTTGTTGTCATGGTGTGTTGCTGCCATGCTATGTTGTCGTCTTAGGTCTCTCTTTATGTATTGTTGTGTTGTCTCTCTTGTCGTGATGTGTGTTTTGTCCTATAGTTCTATTTCATTCATTTGTATTTTTGATCCCAGCCTCCGTCCCCACAGGAGGTCTTTTGCCTTTTGGGAGGCCGTCATTGTAAATAAGAACTTGTTCTTAACTGACTTGCCTAGTTAAATAAAGGTTAAATAAATAAATAAAGAAACCCTGTCTGGCCTGGTCCCTGCTGTATGACTCCATTCATTCTCAGCTCAGTGATACAGGGCTGTGTGTGGCCTGCTGCGGGTGGCTGTGGTGTGTGTGTGTGGGTTTCGGTGGGGGAGGTCTGTGTGTGTGTGTGTGTGTGTGTGTGTGTGTGTGTGTGTGTGTGTGTGTGTGTGTGTGTGTGTGTGTGTGTGTGTGTGTGTGCGTGCCTGTGTGTATATGACTGGGCGGCCATCTGGGGGTTAAGTAGGGGGTAGGAGTTGGGGGTTGTGGGCTTCCCTAACCCCTCAACCTCCCCAAACAGGAAATGAGCTAACCTCGCTCCAGCTCCTCAGAGATTCTAAGAGGGTAGCTTGCACTCAGCTGGTTACCTAATCCCCAAACATTCACAGTGGAGAAAAAGTTTAAGAGAAATGTTAGAAAGTATCAAAGTAACAGAGAAGTCATGTCTTGACTGGCTCCAGTAACAGAGAAGTCATGTCCTGACTGGCTAAAATAACAGAGAAGTCATGTCCTGACTGGCTCCAGGAACAGAGATGTCATGTCCTGACTGGCTATGTTTTGTCTCATTGACGTGTAATTCAACTCCTTAACGTGGTAGTGGTACCTGAGTGTTTTGACTCCTTAACGTGGTAGTGGTACCTGAGTGTTTTGACTCCTTAACGTGGTAGTGGTACCTGAGTGTTTTGACTCCTTAAAGTGGTAGTGGTACCTGAGTGTTTTGACTCCTTAAAGTGGTAGTGGTACCTGAGTGTTTTGTCTCCTTAACGTGGCAGTGGTACCTGAGTGTTTTGACTCCTTAACGTGGTAGTGGTACCTGAGTGTTTTGACTCCTTAACGTGGTAGTGGTACCTGAGTGTTTTGACTCCTTAACGTGGTAGTGGTACCACACAGATCAAAGTTGTGCCTCAAATGGCCTTACGCTTTGAAGAGGGGAGTGAAGGAATTATTATCCAAATCATATGATTATCAGTCCTCACATATACACACACACACACACACACACACACACACACACACACACACACACACACACACACACACACACACACACACACACACACACACACACACACACACACACACACACACACACAGCCCTTGCTCTTGGCTGTCACAGTTCACTCCCCCCAGTGAGCTTTAACACGGCGGCTGGGTTCTAGACTGCGTCCCAAAAATGACACCCTATTCCCTATATAGTGCACTACCGGTGACTAGGGCTCGGGTACTACAATGCACTATGTAGGGAATAGGGTGCCATTTGGGACACGGCTAAGTTTCAGTGCTATTAACCTGATGTCAAAAGATGCCAGATATCCCATCAGAAAGCAGACCCTGGCCGTGACACCACTAATGAAGCTGCTGCCCTGGCTACTGATGAGGGGTTTAGGGGCCAGTCAGACAGGAACTGAGGCTCTATCACATGAAAGTAGTTCAGAAACAATTTAGACAGAAAGACACTGGGTAGCGTAAATAAATGTCTTAGATCCATCTCCAAACACAGCTGGGCATGTAGTTGATGTAAGAGGAAGCTTTTTCAAGACAAGGTAGGAAATGGAGAAATTGACTCCACCGATTCCTGTTTTTCCCCTGAGCAATTAAAAATATATATACACACAGTACATTTTTAGAAACATGTAGATAACCAGAACCTGTTCAGCCTCTGTGGTGTCCATAAATGTCCGAGTTGGAACATGGTTGCTCTGTGGCAGGAAGTGAAGCAATACCACCATCTGTGCTGACTAATGTTTGTCATCATCAGTTTTGTCAAATGCCCCAAACAAAAGAGACGTTCAGAGAAACAGAGAGGACCCACCCTACCCTGGTTTCAGTCATATTTACGTGACCCCGCCACAGTGTTTATAGAGCAACGCTTCATTAGTTCTCTTCCTTTATTGTGCTCATTGAATCCAGCTACTTCCTGCTCTTTATCGCCACGATGACCATAAAGCTTCAACTGCTCCGTCTAACCCCTGACCTCTGGTACCCCAATATATACACTGTTATATACACCCCAATATATACACGGTTTTGTAAACTTCCCCATGAAACATCAAAACAAAATTTTATTTGTCACATACACTGAATTCAACAGGTAGACCTTACAGTGAAATGCTTACTTACAAGCCATTAACCAAAAATGCAGTTTTAAGAAATTACAAAAAAAGATTTAGGATTGAATAATAACTAATAATTAAAGAGTAGCAATAAATAAGAATAGGTGGGCTATATACAGGGGGTACCAGTACAGAGTCCATGTGGAGGCTATATACAGGGGGTACCAGTACAGAGTCAATGTGCGGGGGCACTGGTTAGTCGAGGTAATTGAGGTAATATGTACATGTAGGTAGAGTTATTTAAGTGACTATGCATAGATGATAACAGAGAGTAGCAGCAGTGTAGAAGAGAGGGGGGGTAATGCAAATAGTCTGGGTAGCCATTTGATTAGGTGTTCAGGTGTCTTATGGGTTGGGGGAGGAAGCTGTTTAGAAAGCTTTTTGGACCTAGACTTGGCGCTCTGTTACCGCGGAAGCAGACAGCAGTCTATGACTAGGGTGGCTGGATTCTTTGACAATTTTTAGGGCCTTCCTCTGACACCGCCTGGTATAGAGGTCCTGGATGTCAGGAAGCTTGGCCCCGGTGATGTACTGGGCCGTACACACTACCCTCTGTAGTGCCTTGTGGTCAGAGGCCGAGCAGTTGCCATACCAGGCAGTGATGCAACCTGTCAGGATGCTCTCTATGGTGCAGCTGTAAAACCTTTTGAGGATCTGAGGACCCATGCCAAGTATTTTCAGTCTCCTGAGGGGGAATAGGTTTTGTCGTGCCCTCTTCACGACTGTCTTGGTGTGCTTGGACCATGTTAGTTGTTGGTGATGTGGACACCAAGGAACATGAAGCTCTCAACCTGCTCCACTGCAGCCCCTACCATTATTGTGTCATCAGCATTAATGATGGTGTTGGAGTCGTGCCTGGCCGTTTTGTCATGAGTGAACAGGGAGTACAGGAGGGGACTGAGCACGCATTCCTGAGGGGCCCCCGTGTTGAGGATCAGCGTGGCAGATGTGTTGTTACCTACCCTTACCACCTGGGGGAGGCCCGTCAGGAAGTCCAGGATCCAGCTGCAGAGGGAGGTGTTTAGTCCCAGGGTCCTTAGCTTAGTGATGAGCTTCGGGGACAATGTGGTGATGAACGCTGAGCTGTTTCCTTGGAAACGTTTCCACACAACAACATTAGGGTGTCTTTATTTTATTCTCGTCGTAATACAGAATGTATTTCATGTATTCAGGTACATACAAATATATATTGTGGGAAACAATTATGGTTAGTTACTTACTTTGAGTGTTGAAGAATTTTCTTTTGACCTTAAGGTTTTAGGGCCCCTATTACACATAATCTGGTTAACGACGGAGTTAAAAAGTTCTGGTAGTAAAATTACATTTAAACGGTGACGGAAATACATGAACAGACTATAGCGCTTGTTTGAAGGACATTTTGGATTGAGTGTCAGTGAGGTTTGTTTTTCAACTCAACTAACCAAAACTTTCCCGTGTAGACGAGCCTTCCTAGAGAGCCTGGCCCCTTCCGATTTGACCCTTGACCCTGTATCAGGAGGCAGACATCGAGGGAGCTTTCCTGGGCCTATCCCCCTACGTTGGGATAGAGTCTATCCAGAGAAAGACATTGAGGGAGCTTTCCTGGGCCTATCCCCCTACGTTGGGATAGAGTCTATCCAGAGAAAGACATAGGGGGAGCTTTCCTGGGCCTATCCCCCTACGTTGGGATAGAGTCTATCCAGAGAAAGACATCGAGGGAGCTTTCCTGGGCCTATCCCCCTACGTTGGGATAGAGTCTATCCAGAGAAAGACATCGAGGGAGCTTTCCTGGGCCTATCCCCCTACGTTGGGATAGAGTCTATCCAGAGAAAGACATCGAGGGAGCTTTCCTGGGCCTATCCCCCTACGTTGGGATAGAGTCTATCCAGAGAAAGACATTGGGGGAGCTTTCCTGGGCCTATCCCCCTACGTTGGGATAGAGTCTATCCAGAGAAAGACATTGGGGGAGCTTTCCTGGGCCTATCCCCCTATGTTGGGATAGAGCCTATCCAGAGAAAGACATTGAAGGAGCTTGTTGTAAACCTTATGTCCCAATGGGTACGAAGAGGATTACAGGGGGAAATCCTAACTTCCATTTAACGTCGTGTTCCATTGACATCAATGCATGACTAAGTAAAAATGTGACTTATGTGGACGTTTGGATTCACCCACTAAGTAAGTCATTAAGGGAAGACTAATTCCTCTGCACTCTCATCTGATTTATAACCTCTCTCTTCCGACGAAGACACAACTTAGTTCTGGATGTTTGAAACGGTTCCTGGCCCGGCAAGCAGAAAACACACGGTTGATGATATTGCCGAGTGCCAAATGAGAAATAATAGAAACATGTCTATCTTGCTTCCTTTAGACCCGGGGAGAGGGCAGAGCAATTTCCATGAGCTCATCCATTCCAGGGTTCATTATCAGCAAATAACCATTTCTCCCCACTAATATACCACATGACAACTTCTCTCTCCTGAACTATGGCCACCTTTTACATGCTTTGAGAAGCTAGTCTGTAAAAATAACCCTATCCAATTTTATAGGTGTTTCCAAATGAAGGGGTTTGGGGGAATTACCTTCATGGACCCCGGCTGGATGCTTTCTCCTGTGTGTGTGTGTGTGTGTGTGTGTGTGAGTGTGTGCGCACGTGTGCATCTGTGTGTGTGTGTGTGTGTGTGTGTGTGTATGCTACTGTATGAGTGTGTGCGCACGTGTGCATCTGTGTGTGTCTGTGTGTGTGTGTGTGTGTCTGTGTGTGTGTGTGTGTGTGTGTGTGTGTATGTTTGGTGAACCTGGGTAGTCTCAGGGCAGACAGAGACGTTTAAAGCCATGCTGTGTGAAGGTAATACAATGGAAACCCAGGGAGAGGCAACACTGGTTCACACACTCGTTGACTTCAATTTGACGTAATTGCCAACTAAAACTGACCCATTGATCTTGTCTAAGGAAAACATTTGGAGGTATTTGGAGAAAATGTTTAAAAAAACACCACATATGAAGTGTGAAATTGCCAAGCGACGTTGGCCATTGACAGTACACACGCACTGCTCTGTGGAAGGGCTGCATGTTCATCCATTTGAACTCTCAACTCCGCTGAGGACATGTTTTGAAAACACAGCTGAAGTAAGTAGAAGTGGTGACTGTCAGGCTGTTCCATTGAGTCATTACAGTGTGTTGCATTACGTTTTTTAAAAAGTGTGTTGCATTACGTTTTCCTATGTCTTTGCAACTCTATTATCTTCTATTTCCACCTACTGGGTCGACCCAGAGCTGTCTATGGTTTATTCTGACACAGTAGACCGTGACCATGTGGAACTGAGCTGAACAAACTAATGTGTGGAGTTAGAGAGAGACTTTTACATTTGAAACCAGTTTGATGTGAAACTTAATCATCTAAAAACAACTCTGGGAAAGTCTTAGGGGTTCCACACGGTTACTGAAATGATCAATTATCAACATGAGCCCAAATGTGAACATGTAAGGGGTTATTTCCTACTTTGGAGGGTTAAAGACAATTGCAATGGTCCTTCTAATATACTGTAGGGATCCCGTGGGCCTCAGGATCATGCAATCTCTCTCCCACCACAACCATTTAACCACAGAAAAAGCATTTCTAGAATGGATATTCCATATTCAAGTCAATGGTCTCACGGGCTAAACCCACTCTAGAATTCTTTATTTTTTTGCCATTCACCTCATTTGACATCTCACTGTGACCTCATAGGGCAGGGCATTCATAGGACTTGTCGGAGAATAGGCACGTCATGTCTGCTGTGGGTCTAGGAAAGACGGGGTAAAAGTACGTTCATATCAGTTAACCCTATAGTTACCTCAAGAGCAAAGGAAATCTACTTCCTACAGTACGTCCCTAGGATTCATTGGTAATTAAACACCAAACTCTGAAAAGTTGAAGTGCTGTGTCTGTACACTACCGTTCAAAAGTTTGGGGTCACTTAGAAATGTCCTTGTTTTTGAAAGAAAAACACATTTTTTTTGTCCATTAAAATAACATAAATTTGATCAGAAATACAGTGTAGACATTGTTAATGTTGTAAATGACTATTGTAGCTGGAAACAGATGATTTTTTATGGAATATCTTCATAGGTGTACAGAGGCCCATTATCAGCAACCATCACTTCTGTGTTCCAATGGCACGTTGTGTTAGCTAATCCAAGTTTATCATTTCAAAAGCCTAATAGATAATTAGAAAACCCTGCAGTTATATTAGCACAGCTGAAAACTGTTGTTCTGATTAAAGAAGCAATTAAACTGGCCTTCTTTAGACTAGTTGATTATCTGGATCATCAGCATTTGTGGGTTTGATTACAGCCTCAAAATGGCCAGAAACAAAGACTTTCTTCTGAAACTCGTCAGTCTATTCTTGTTTCTGAGAAATGAAGGCTATTCCATGTGAGAAATTGCCAAGAAACTGAAGATCTCGTACAACACTGTGTACTACTCCCTTCACAGAACAGCACAAACGGTCTCTAACCAGAATAGAAAGAGGAGTGGGAGGCCCCGGTGCACAACTGAGCAAGAGGACAAGTACATTAGAGTGTCTAGTTTGAGAAACAGATGCCTCATATGTCCACAATTGGCGGCTTCATTAAATAGTACCCGCAAAACACCAGTCTCAATGTCAACAGTGAAGAGGCGACTCCGGGATGCTGGCCTTCTAGGTAGAGTTCCTCTATTAGCCGTTTCCAGCTACAATAGTCATTTACAACATTAACAATGTCTACACTGTATTTCTGATCAATTTTATGCTATTTTAATGGACATTTCTGTTTGCTTTTCTTTAAAAAATAAGGACATTTCTCAGGGACCCTAAACTTTTGAATGGTAGTGTACATGTATTAATCAAGACAGGGATTTACTTTCCAACTCAGCCTCTATACATTTTCCTCTCTGACAACGAGCTGCAGTTGGGAAGGAAACAGAGTCAGTATATTGCAGAATGTATCACATCTTTGGGACGGGGAAGAGCATAGAGGCATGTGTGTCTACTGAAAAGTGATTGACCATGTCCTTGTTTCCTGCTAGCGTCAACCATGGGCATTGGGCTGATGTTATTGTAGTTCAGGAGCCAAAGGACATCAGGAAAATAATAGAACCGAGCGCTTGCAAGGTTTCCTAGTTCAACAAATATGTTCCACTAATAGCACTTAGTCAACTTATAGTGAAGTCTCTGTCTTCACAGTTTATGTGGTGTGGCTATGAATCGCAGAGCCAATCTACAAAGATAAAAAAAGGCAAACAAATAGAATCTCCAAAAGATCATGTGATGCTGCTGTCGAGCACCAGCCAGGAATCCAAACCGATGCTCCGTTAATTCTCCGTTGTTTCACTCCAAATGGAACATATGGGATTCCGTTTGGAAATTCCAGGCTCATCAAGCAAAGTTTAAAGCAAACAAAATGGCGGGTGATTAAAACGACCATACGATCAACCCTCGTGCAACGCAGACAGACGTGTGTAATGGTTTAGTTAAGTCTAGTTTGTTCTTCTATTACCTGGGGCCTCTGCAGGGTTTATGGTGTTCATAGGTTCCCTTCCGATAAATAATATTGGTAAACGTACTATAAATCCTACCCATAAAGATTAGCTCCCTACCATACCTGGCTTGCATCCCTAATGCCACCCTATCCCTAAGGTGCCCTGGGTAGAAGTAGTGCACTATAAAGGGAATGTGGTGCCATTTGGGACGCAGACTGGCCATGATTACTAATAGGACTGTTTCCTGTTAAAACGCCACATCTCCCTGTGCTGGCCAATTAAAAAGTCTCCTGGTGTCAAACCGTGATTTTATTTCAGGTTCTTGGTGGGCTCATTACTGAAATGAAACAACGTAGGCTGAGGTTAAAGCTTTACTCACCTCTTGGAAGTCTGGCTCACCTTCAGGCTCTATTCATTCTGTCAATTGCGCACGGTCGTAATCTGTAGGCCTGAAGCGGTTTTCTTTTCTTTGCCAATCTGTTCCAGGAACTGTTGCACGTCTAACCAATAACACCATTGTCTGGATTCTGGAACCCTGGAATTCTAAGAATATTCTGGCATTCTAATAGACTTGAACTTAATAACAGACCGTCATTCTGAAGGACCGAAGGGATTCAGCAGAAACAGATTTCGTAAGATTATTACTTCGAGACATGAATAGATCCAGTTCACTTTACTCAGTAGCCAGAATGCTACTTGATCTGAGCAGGGATTTTAAGCTGGAGGAAAAGTGCTTTAAAGGAATAGTGTTTATTTACTGAGAACTTTCTCAACAGGATAGAGTTTCAGATAAATCGCTTGCCTCAATACTGAAGACACAACTTGCCACCAATGTTGCAATACAGGGGGTCTAAACATGAACAGATTCTCTGAAAGCTGTAAGATAAAGAGCAGATCTCTTCTTAGTGAATCAGCCCGAGAGACAATTTATCATTTATTCATCGAGTTTCACTGTAAATCACAAGTAGCCACAAATATTGTGCCACAAAAGGCAATATACCTCAAACGTTATGGAACAAAATGCATAAGAAGAAGAAACAGAAACAGTCTCTCCATACATTTACACAAAACTTTACCAGATGTTTATTGCAAACGAGCTCCAATTGATCACTTATTTCTGTGTAATTAATGAAGCAATCATGCACGACACAGCATGTGTGTTATGTGGAGAAAAACATACACTTTTTTTGTTTTGCGAAAGTTGAACGTGGAAAACTGTGATCTGGGTTGAGAAATTGTCTACTGGTTCCATTTCGATGCGTTTTTATCACTCACCTGGGACACGGAGCATCCCACAGTTTCCAACCACAGAGTATTCATCAGGAGGAGGTTCCCACCATCGCCTGGCAACATAAAATCACCTCTCACACGATGACCGTCAACATAACTTCACTCTTTCTGAACTCAGTTATTCAGAATATATGTTAAACATGAAACTACAGTCACTGAAATGAGGATCTATGACACTAGTTTGATAATAGGCCTAACATAAATATGGTCTACACTATAGGTTTTATGTTTCTTGTTCCCACTCATCTGATTTAGAAACTGAATTCATTTGTCATTAGTGGAGCACCAAGAAGTAATCAGAAAGTGATTTCATTTCTCATTAGTGGAGCACGAAGAAGTAATCAGAAAGTGATTTCATTTCTCATTAGTGGAGCACGAAGAAGTAATCAGAAAGTGATTTCATTTCTCATTAGTGGAGCACGAAGAAGTAATCAGAAAGTGATTTGCAATTTTATTTTATTCTATTGTATTTAACCTTTATTTTACAAGTCAGTTAAAAACAAATTGTTATTTACAATGACGGCCTTCCCCGGTCAAACCCTCCCCAACCCGGATGACGCTGGGCCGCCCTATGGGACTCCTGATCACGGCCGGTTGTGATACCTCTAGAACTGAGATGCAGTGCCTTAGACCGCTGCGCCACTCAGGAGATTTAACCAGAGTATAGCCCCAGAGGGATAATTGAGAATAAACATGCTTATTGATGCACTAGGTTGCACATTGCAGCATTGTAATACTACTAACTAACGCCTCGATCTACACTGAACAAAAATATAAACGCAACATGTAAAGTGTTGGTCCCATGTTTCATGCTCTGAAATAAAAGATCCCAGAAATGTTCCATGTGCACAAATGTGTTAGTGGTAATTTCTCCTTTGTCAAGATAGTCCATCCACCTGACAGGTGTGGCATATCAAGAAGTCGATGAAACAGCATGATCATTACACAGGTGCACCTTGTGCTGGGGACAATAAAAGGGCACTCTAAAATGTGAACTTTTATTACACAACACAATGCCACAGTTTCAAGTTTTAAGGGGGAGTGCAAATTGGCGTGCTGTCTGCAGGAATGTCCACCAGAGTTTTTGCCAGAGAATTGAATGTTAATTTGTCTACCATAAGCCGTCACCAACGTCATTTCAGAGAATTTGGCAGTACGTCCAACTGACCTTACAACTGCGGACCACGTGTATGGCGTCATGTGGGCGAGTTGTGAACAGAGTGCCCCCTGGTGGCTGTGGGGTTATGGTATGGGCAGGCATAAGCTGTGAGCAATGAACACAATTCCATTTTATCGATTGCAATTTAAATTGACAGAAATACCGTGATGAGATTGAAATCCCGAGGCCCATTGTGAGGCCTGTTTTTGTTTGTTAAGGTATCTGTGACCAACAGATGCATATCTGTATTCCCAGCCATGTGAAATCCATAGGTTAGAGACTAAGTTATTTATTTTGATTGACCAATTTATTTATATGAACTGAACTGTAAATCTTTGAAATTGTTACATGTTGTGTTTCTATTGGTTGTTTAGTATATACCCAACATATGCATCAAATCGTATGTGTGGACTTGACAGGAATAGTAGCAGAAAGTGAATGTTGAACTGTTGTTGAACACATATCCACTAAACATGATGGATTACAACATCGTGAACAAGTTGGACTGCAGAATTTATTACGCAGAATTGATGTAATGATGCTGTCAGTCGGATCGAGGCGTAATGAAGAACTCCTACCAATGTTTTCACCATGATGTTCATCATGTAGCCCTATCATTCCACAGAGATTGATTTTACAGGAATAACTTTTCTCTCTCTCTCTCTCTCTCTCTCTCTCTCTCTCTCTCTCTCTCTCTCTCTCTCTCTCTCTCTCTCTCTTCCACCCCCCCTCTCTTGTTGTCTCTGCCAGACAGTTCCTGTGTTCAACCTGCCAAAGGTATGATGGATGACTTTAGTCTCTCTTTCTCTCTCCACCCCCTCTCTCTTCACCCCCCTCTATTGTTGTCTCAGACAGTTCCTGTGTTCAACCTGGCAACAGTAAAACTGATGTCTTCAGGAGAGAGTGTAATGTGTGTGATGGTAGACTGTACTAACTGAGATGTACTAACTGAGATGTACTAACTGAGATCTACTTCAACCTGCCCACAGTGGATGTGTGTCAAATGACACCCAATTCCCTATATAGTGAACTACTTTTCACCAGAGCCGTACGGGCCCATTTTGGACAGCCAGTCTCTCCGGGGCCTATCTGGTCACAGCAGCTTTTCCTGTCGCCCACCACACCTGATAAACGTCCTGGGAATATGACCCCTGAACCCTAGGGTCCCCAGCTGGTCCCCTGGCCTCCTGCTGAAGGCCACCCAGCCACCAAACCAGAGATAGCATTTCACTTTGTACAGTAACTCATGTTGTTACATGTGCAATTTACGTCTCAGAAGTGCTGCTATGTACAAGTATAACTAGTGACTAAGAGTTTTTCCTGGTCAGGGTCACAAGGTTGGGGAAATACTCAGGGGCAGATGGAGTCAGGGGCAGATGGAGTCAGGGGTAGATGGAGTCAGGGGCAGATGGAGTCAGGGGCAGATGGAGTCAGGGGCAGATGAGTCAGCGGTAGATGGAGTCAGGGGTAGATGGAGTCAGGGGTAGATGGAGTCAGGGGCAGATGAAGTCAGGGGCAGATGGAGTCAGCAGTAGATGGAGTCAGGGGTAGATGGAGTCAGGGGTAGATGGAGTCAGGGGTAGATGGGGTCAGGGGTAGATGGGGTCAGGGGCAGATGGAGTCAGGGGTAGATGGGGTCAGGGGCAGATGAAGTCAGAAGTAGATGGAGTCAGGGGTAGATGGAGTCAGGGTTAGATGGAGTCAGGGGTAGATGGAGTCAGGGGTAGATGAAGTCAGGGGCAGATGGAGTCAGGGGCAGATGAGTCAGCGGTAGATGGAGTCAGGGGTAGATGGAGTCAGGGGTAGATGGAGTCAGGGGCAGATGGAGTCAGGGGTAGATGGAGTCAGGGGTAGACTGAGTCAGGGGTAGACTGAGTCAGGGGTAGATGGAGTCAGGGGTAGATGGAGTCAGGGGTAGATGGAGTCAGGGGTAGATGGGGTCAGGGGTAGATGGGGTCAGGGGCAGATGAAGTCAGAAGTAGATGGAGTCAGGGGCAGATGGAGTCAGGGGTAGATGGAGTCAGGGGTAGATGGAGTCAGGGGTAGACTGAGTCAGGGGTAGACTGAGTCAGGGGTAGATGGACTCAGGGGTAGATGGAGTCAGCGGTAGATGGAGTCAGGGGTAGATGGAGTCAGGGGTAGATGGAGTCAGCGGTAGATGGAGTCAGGGGTAGATGGAGTCAGGGGCAGATGAAGTCAGGGGTAGATGGAGTCAGGGGCAGATGGAGTCAGGGGCAGATGGAGTCAGCGGTAGATGGAGTCAGGGGTAGATGAAGTCAGGGGTAGATGGAGTCAGGGGCAGATGGAGTCAGGGGCAGATGAAGTCAGGGGTAGATGGAGTCAGGGGCAGATGAAGTCAGGGGCAGATGAAGTCAGGGGTAGACGGAGTCAGGGGTAGACGGAGTCAGGGGTAGACTGAGTCAGGGGTAGACTGAGTCAGGGGTAGACTGAGTCAGGGGTAGACGGAGTCAGGGGTGACCTAAGGGGTTTTCCTCTTGGAGCCACACACATGTCTGTGTTTCTGTCACTGTGGCTGTCAACACATGGCCTTGTCTGCCTCCCCCGCACCTTCCCCTGCCACACCTCCAACCCCAGCCAGACTGTGCCCGTGCCCAGAGCGTCAGCGAGACTGCTCCGTCTCGGTGGCACCCCCAGTATCGGTCCACTGGGCCACCAGTCAGGCCTGTCTGGAAGATAGTGGCAAGTGGCCAGAGTTGGAGATAGTGTTCCGGTCTTTCCCACTGCTTTTCCACCAACCACCCATCCTGTTGACCTCGTGGACACAGCTGGCCATACGTGTTGATACCTGGAGCAGGCTGAGACAAAACAAGGGGACACTTTGTATAGGATTTACTCCTCTATCTCACAGACTGCTCCTGTTATCACACTGCCCTCTCAGGAGCTCCTAACTAGAATGTGTGCCAGTTCTTCTCTCTGCTGCACACACTCCATTTTAACCCTTGTAGACAGACAACAAAATGTCTCTAAAACAGACCTGAACGATGTCAAGGTGTCTTCCTACCAGGGATAAATTCGGATCGACATGAGGACCAAAAACCCAATTATTTTCTTAAATATCATCATCAGCAGACAAAAAAAAGAACCATAAGCCTCATCTCTAAACCATCTGCTGAGTAAAGATCCATCAAGACAAGTCCCTGATTATGGATCCATTGAGATCCTTTGAGATGCATTGAGGTTGTTTGAGATCCATTGAGGTTGTTTGAGATCCTTTGAGATCCATTGAGATCCTTTGAGATCCATTGAGATCATTTGAGATCCTTTGAGATCCATTGAGATCCATTGAGATCCTTTGAGATCCATTGAGATCCATTGAGGTCGTTTGAGATCATTCCATGTCACCCGATATGATTGCTTCCCCTTCTCTGAAGATGAAAATAATTTCCAAATAGGACCATTTTGTTCCCACGATTGTCCTTATTTGACTTGTCCTTGTGTGAGTAAGCTGTGCCCGGTTGCTGGGGGTGTATTGGAGGAGGGCCGTCCCAGCTGTTTCTGTTATTTGTTCATCTGGTCCTCTGATGGATCCAGGCACCAGACTCCATACGTACCCAAGGCCCCAGCCCCAGACTCTATGTTCAGGAGGAGACCACAACGTTACCAGGGTGCTCTGATCTCTGCTGTTGTATGATATCACGCGAGATTAGCATTTTGCATACATCCTGATTAAAAACACTTTAGTGATCAGTTGTTACATCCCCGAAGGGGAGATTCACCCAAAGTAACACTGAAAATATTCTGAATGAACTAGAGAATAACTCAAAGCCCATATGTAGTTCTGTGTCATCAAACACACATTGGCCAGCCAGAATGACATTTGTCTTTGTGTGCAATTCATTTAGAAGAATAAGAAAATAAAGGAATTGAAAATAGTTTTCAATGTGGCTGACACTGTCTGAGAAGAGCAGAACAGAGAAGAGCAGAACAGAACCGAACAGAGAAAAGCAGAACAGAGCAGAACCGAACAGAGAAGAGCAGAACAGAGCAGAGCAGAGCAGAGCAGAACAGAACAGAACAGAGCAGAGCAGAACAGAGCAGAACAGAGAAGCGCAGAGAAGATCAGAACAGAGAAGATCAGAACAGAGCAGAACAGAGAAGCGCAGAGAAGATCAGAACAGAACAGAGCAGAGCAGAGAAGAACAGAACAGAGCAGAACAGAGAAGCGCAGAGAAGATCAGAACAGAGAAGATCAGAACAGAGAAGATCAGAACAGAGAAGATCAGAACAGAGCAGAACAGAGAAGCGCAGAGAAGATCAGAACAGAGAAGATCAGAACAGAGAAGATCAGAACAGAGCAGAACAGAGAAGCGCAGAGAAGAGCAGAACAGAGAAGATCAGAACATAGCAGAACAAAACAGGACCGAACAGAACAGAACAAAGAAGAGCAGAGCAGAACAGAGAAGATTAGAACAGAGCGGAACCGAGAAGAGCAGAGCAGAACAAAACAGGACCGAACAGAACAGAACAGAGAAGAGCAGAGCAGAACAGAGAAGATTAGAACAGAGCGGAACCGAGAAGAGCAGAGCAGAACAGAGAAGAGCAGAGCAGAACAGAGAAGATTAGAACAGAGCGGAACCGAGAAGAGCAGAGCAGAACAAAACATGCACAGAAGATCACCGCTTCAGAACAAAGTTGACTACAAATACAAAGTTGCCCGTGTCTTTACAATTGATAAAACAAGCAAAGTATAAAAAATACTTCAAAATGGAAATCGAGACAACTGCATTAAAATACAAACAGAAGCTATAGATCTATTTCAATCGTATTTAAATACATTTCATGGGGGGCCTCCCGGGTGGCGCCGTGGTCTGGCAGTTGTGCCACCAGAGACTCTGGGTTCACTCCCAGGCTCTGTCGCAGCCGGCCGCGACCGGGAGGTCCGTGGGGCGACGCATAATTGGCCTAGCATCGTCCGGGTTAGGGAGGGTTTGGCCGGTAGGGATATACTTGTCTCATCGCGCACCAGCGACTCCTGTGGCGGGCTGGGCGCAGTGCGCGCTAACCAGGTCGCCAGGTGCACGGTGTTTCCTCCGATACATTGGTGCGGCTGGCTTCTGGGTTGGATGCGCTGTGTTAAGAAGCAGTGCGGCTTGGTTGGGTTGTGATTCGGAGGACGCATGGCTTTCGACCTTCGTCTCTCCCGAGCCTGTACGGGAACAGACAGAAGATCTTTTGTAGCGATGAGACAAGATGGTAACTACTAACAATTCGATACCAATTGGGGGTAAAATAAAATAAAAATATATAAAAAATTTGTGTTCAATAAATTGAGCTCTATTTTGCTACTGTCTTTAATTTGTCGTAATATATTTCATGATGTGTAGCCTAACGTGCACTTACTGTAGCGACTGTTCTTTCTGCGTGCTGTTTCTGGGGGAAACATCTAAAGAAACACTTAGCTGTTCTACGAGGGATCCGAGGCAGGCGTTAGATTGTCTTTACAATTGATGGCGTTAGGCGTTAGATTAACAGCTTTCAAGAAATAGCTCAGAGAATGAACAATGCTCCTACGAAGGTTCTCACGATGAACTGAGCCTTAAGATGCTTTTGGGAAACCAGGCCCAGAGCAAGGTTAGCTGAGGTTCCTGTTCCTCTCTAATGATGTGTGATAAAAGCTGTTTTCATTACAAATGTCACCCTATTACCTATATAGGGCTCTAGGTTTGACCAAGGCCCATAGGGACTGTGTAGGGAATATGGGGCCATTTGGGATTACAGCCCTGCTTGGCTTCATATCTCTGCTTCAGAGACACTGCATGACAGTCCCAGTTCTCTGTACATTGGAAACACATTTCTGTGTCACGGAGAAAAAGGATACAGGAAAGGGGGCAATATTTTCTTTAAAAAAATAAAATCAACATGAAGGTCTTTTGTTGCTGATGAAAGATTGCCCCCTTTCAAATGATCTACAGTGTGCCAAGAACATTTCCCAGTCTGTCCTTTCTGTTGGGGTTTGTTTGAATGCTTTAAAATAAATCCAACAAATGCTGTTTCAGTGTCTATTAATGGCGTCTCCAACGCGACATTTTTTTTTTACAGTGAATAAACTGTAGTGAGGCAGGAGAAGCGTAGGTTTAGTATGGAAAACATTTAGGTTATACAGTAGCTCAGGCCTTCAGTCAATATCTATATATTCAGTACATTGTTTATTCTGTGTCTTTGATTCCTGTTTCAACAAATGAATGTATACTATTCCAGTATCTACCAAATCAAACATGATCCATGACAACAAATCCACCATGGAGACGCTTTGTTTGTATAATATTATTATAATTACATGTTGTTGTTTTATTACACTCCAAAAACAAACATACATACGAACAACAACTTTCAGACACACAGAAACAATGACTACATCTCATCTGTCCAGATCCACATGCTCACACCCCCGTCCCAAGTGTCTGCATTCATTGTTTGCTACTTGGCATTAAATTGTATCCATTTGTTTTTCTCTGTCGCCCAGGTTATTTCAATGTTTCCACGATAAATCATTAGATTAGATTGTGTTAATGATGGCGGGTTGATTGACTTGTAGTGGTCTGCCACACCATCCCCCACACCATCCCCACCATCACCACCACCACCACCATCCCCACCAACACCAACACCAACACCACCATCACCACCACCAACACCACCATCACTATCCCCACGATGTCCACCATCCCCACCATCACCACCACCACCATCACTGCCACCACCACCATCATCACCACCATCACCACCACCATCACATTCACCACCACCACCATCCCCACCGTCACCATCCATACCGTTACCACCACAATCACCACCACCACCCCCACCATCAC
>NC_088409.1:10525689-10568189 GCF_034236695.1 Oncorhynchus nerka | reverse complement strand
ACGTTTAATCAACAACATCAGTCATCCATGGTACATGTGATTGTTTACACTAAATCAAGGTTGTGTGGGCTGACTATTGGAGCTCCGCTTCTCTTCCAACTTCCAATACTGTATTTTCATTGAGATCTTTCCAATGAGGCCTTCAAATGAGAGCAACAATGTGCTGCTTTATGTGGGGTAATGTATGTTTTATAATATAACGTTAATCAAATCGTTGCCAAATGTTTTCCTAGAAAGTCACAGCTCACAAGAGGCTGATACAAGCCCACACGTCTGGTGACAGAGTCTCCACCAGTTCCTGTCAGACGGCTCATGTTGTTCTATGTAAATCCTTTTCTGAGGTTGTTTTTCCATACCACCCAGGTCCTGTTGTTTCCCTTACTGATTTCCTCTGGTGACAAATAGCTGCTACGGTACCTGTGACAGACAGAAGGGTTACGTCCCAGAATGTGTGTGTGTTACGTCCCAGAATGTGTGTGTGTTGCGTCCCAGAATGATCTACTTGGCCCCAAATGCAGTTTTAGAAGGAGACAGGGGGGTGTGTGTGTTGATTCAGGGGATGCAGTGCAGGAGATGGATGTTCCCATTTAAAGCAGCAATCAGCAGTTGAAACAATAACAAAACCTATCCCGCCACTGTTTAGCTGAGGGATGGGACTGGAGAAGTAGAACCACTCTCAAATTCATAGACAGAGCTATGGACTGACCATCCATGATAACACAATTAGAGTTTTAACCATGTTTGGAGGCTACATAGAGTTTGTTTACAATTCATGTAAAACAAGCTTATATTTTTGGTTCTGATGGGGTACGACAGTTGAACTAAACTCATGAGGCATTTATAAGTTATATTCTTCAAGAATCAATGGGTAAATATGATTAATTTCTAAGTCCAAAATTGGATGTAACAGCTGCAGATTGCCCCTTTAAGAGCTGCTGCCGCTCTGAGAGGTGAGGACGGTTGGAGTATCACCTCTGTCTCTCTCCCTCTTCCTTTCTCTCTTTTTGTCTCCCCTTTCTTTCCCTCTTGCACTTTCTCCCTCCCTCCCTCCCTCCCTCCCCAAAGTGGCCTTTATCTGGCCTGTTCCACTAGACCAGAGGTGCCATCCATTCATCCCTGGTTATCAGAGGGACTTGTGTTGAACATGATATAAGTGCTCTGCTACTGCTGTTCTCAGGAGGCTGGTGAGGCTGAGGCGGCTGGTGAAGCTGAGGCGGCTGGTGAGGCTGGTGAGGCTGGTGAGGCTGGTGAGGCTGAGGCGGCTGGTGAAGCTGAGGCGGCTGGTGAGGCTGGTGAGGCTGGTGAGGCTGAGGCGGCTGGTGAGGCTGAGGCGGCTGGTGAGGCTGGTGAGGCTGAGGCGGCTGGTGAGGCTGGTGAGGCTGGTGAGGCTGGTGAGGATGAGGCGGCTGGTAAGGCTGAGGCGGCTGGTGAGGCTGGGGAGGCTGGTGAAGCTGGGGAGCCTGGTGAGGCTGGTGAGATTTGAGCGTCTGGGGAGGATGGGGAGGCTAGTGAGACTGGGGAGGCTGGGGAGGCTGTACAAAGTTCCTACATTATCAGCAATAGAAGACTATCTATCTAACCCAGTCTGGTTCTGGAGTAGAGCTCTGAATGGAGACCTGCTAGTGGAAATACAGTGTGTGACACTGCAGTTTGTGCAATACTGACTCCAATAACAATACAATGGTAAACAGAGTTTTGTTTCCACCTCTCTACAGCTACAGCCGTGAACACAAACACAGAACACAACTAGATGGTCATTGTGAAGTACATTTGATGGGACTTGCTTAAACTCTTTAAAATATATTTTTGACTATTTCAAGAAAAGCAGTTTTAAGTACAGTATGTGGACCCCTCTTCAAATTAGTGCATATGGCAGTTTCAGCCAGACCCGTTGCTGACAGGTGAATAACATCGAGCACACAGCCATGTAATCTCCATAGACAAACATCGGCAGTAGAATGGCCTGAAGAGCTAGTAGTGGTAGTGTCTCCAGTAGTAATGGTAGTGACTGGTTATAGTAGTGTTAGTGTCTCCAGTAGTAAGGGTAGTGACTGGTTATAGTAGTGGTAGTGTCTCCAGTAGTAATGGTAGTGACTGGTTATAGTAGTGGTAGTGTCTCCAGTAGTAAGGGTAGTGACTGGTTATAGTAGTGGTAGTGTCTCAAGTAGTAATGTTAGTGACTGGTTATAGTAGTGGTAGTGTCTACAGTAGTAATGGTAGTGACTGGTTATAGTAGTGGTAGTGTCTCCAGTGGTAGTGACTGGTTATAGTAGTGGTAGTGTCTCTAGTAGTAATGGTAGTGACTGGTGATAGTAGTGGTAGTGTCTCCAGTAGTAATGGTAGTGACTGGTGATAGTAGTGGTAGTGTCTCCAGTGGTAGTGACTGGTTATAGTAGTGGTAGTGTCTCCAGTAGTAATGGTAGTGACTGGTGATAGTAGTGGTAGTGTCTCCAGTAGTAATGGTAGTGACTGGTGATAGTAGTGGTAGTGTCTCCAGTAGTAATGGTAGTGACTGGCTATAGTAGTGGTAGTGTCTCCAGGAGTAATGGTAGTGACTGGTTATAGTAGTGGTAGTGTCTCCAGTAGTAATGGTAGTGACTGGTGATAGTAGTGGTAGTGTCTCCAGTAGTAATGGTAGTGACTGGTTATAGTAGTGGTAGTGTCTCCAGTAGTAATGGTAGTGACTGGTGATAGTAGTGGTAGTGTCTCCAGTAGTAATGGTAGTGACTGGTTATAGTAGTGGTAGTCTCCAGTAGTAATGGTAGTGACTGGTTATAGTAGTGGTAGTGTCTACAGTAGTAATGGTAGTGACTGTAGTGGTAGTGTCTAGTAGTAATGGTAGTGACTGGTGATAGTAGTGGTAGTGTCTCCAGTAGTAATGGTAGTGACTGGTTATAGTAGTGGTAGTGTCTCCAGTAGTAATGGTAGTGACTGGTTATAGTAGTGGTAGTGTCTCCAGTAGTAATGGTAGTGACTGGTTATAGTAGTGGTAGTGTCTCCAGTAGTAATGGTAGTGACTGGTTATAGTAGTGGTAGTGTCTCCAGTAGTAATGGTAGTGAATGGTGGTAGTGTCTCCAGTAGTAATGGTAGTGACTGGCTATAGTAGTGGTAGTGTCTCCAGGAGTAATGGTAGTGACTGGTTATAGTAGTGGTAGTGTCTCCAGTAGTAATGGTAGTGACTGGTTATAGTAGTGGTAGTGTCTACAGTAGTAATGGTAGTGACTGGTGATAGTAGTGGTAGTGTCTACAGTAGTAATGGTAGTGACTGGTGATAGTAGTGGTAGTGTCTCCAGTAGTAATGGTAGTGACTGGTGATAGTAGTGGTAGTGTCTCCAGTAGTAATGGTAGTGACTGGTGATAGTAGTGGTAGTGTCTCCAGTAGTAATGGTAGTGACTGGTGATAGTAGTGGTAGTGTCTCCAGTGGTAGTGACTGGTTATAGTAGTGGTAGTGTCTCCAGTAGTAATGGTAGTGACTGGTTATAGTAGTTGTAGTGTCTCCAGTGGTAATGGTAGTGACTGGTTATAGTAGTGGTTGTGTCTCCAGTAGTAATGGTAGTGACTGGTTATAGTAGTGGTAGTGTCTCCAGTAGTAATGGTAGTGACTGGTTATAGTAGTGTTAGTGTCTACAGTAGTAATGGTAGTGACTGGTTATAGTAGTGGTAGTGTCTACAGTAGTAATGGTAGTGACTGGTTATAGTTATAGTAGTGGTAGTGTCTCCAGTAGTAATGGTAGTGACTGGTTATAGTAGTGGTAGTGTCTCCAGTAGTAATGGTAGTGACTGGTGATAGTAGTGGTAGTGTCTACAGTAGTGGTAGTGTCTCCAGTAGTAATGGTAGTGACTGGTGATAGTAGTGGTAGTGTCTCCAGTGGTAGTGACTGGTTATAGTAGTGGTAGTGTCTCCAGTAGTAATGGTAGTGACTGGTGATAGTAGTGGTAGTGTCTCCAGTAGTAATGGTAGTGACTGGTGATAGTAGTGGTAGTGTCTCCAGTGGTAGTGACTGGTTATAGTAGTGGTAGTGTCTCCAGTAGTAATGGTAGTGACTGGTGATAGTATGTGTCCAGTGGTAGTGACTGGTTATAGTAGTGGTAGTGTCTCCAGTAGTAATGGTAGTGACTGGTGATAGTAGTGGTAGTGTCTCCAGTAGTAATGGTAGTGACTGGTTATAGTAGTGGTAGTGTCTCCAGTAGTAATGGTAGTGACTGGTTATAGTAGTGGTAGTGTCTCCAGTAGTAATGGTAGTGACTGGTTATAGTAGTGGTAGTGTCTCCAGTAGTAATGGTAGTGACTGATGGTTATAGTAGTAGTAGTAGTGTCTCCAGTAGTAATGGTAGTGACTGGTTATAGTAGTGGTAGTGTCTCCAGTAGTAATGGTAGTGACTGGTATATAGTAGTGGTAGTTCCAGTAGTATGGTAGTGACTGGTTCCAGTAGTAGTAGTGACTGGTTATAGTAGTGGTAGTGTCTCCAGTAGTAATGGTAGTGACTGGTGATAGTAGTGGTAGTGTCTCCAGTAGTAATGGTAGTGACTGGTTATAGTAGTGGTAGTGTCTACAGTAGTAATGGTAGTGACTGGTTATAGTTATAGTAGTGGTAGTGTCTCCAGTAGTAATAGTGACTGATAGTAGTGGTAGTGTCTACAGTAGTAATGGTAGTGTGTTATAGTAGTGTCTCCAGTAGTAATGGTAGTGACTGGTTATAGTAGTGGTAGTGTCTCCAGTAGTAATGGTAGTGACTGGTTATAGTAGTGGTAGTGTCTCC
Organism: Oncorhynchus nerka; assembly: GCF_034236695.1. Classification (NCBI taxonomy): domain Eukaryota; kingdom Metazoa; phylum Chordata; class Actinopteri; order Salmoniformes; family Salmonidae; genus Oncorhynchus; species Oncorhynchus nerka. Next base: position 10,563,426 of record NC_088409.1, on the reverse strand, counting down.
AGTGGTAATGGTAGTGACTGGTAGTTATAGTAGTGGTAGTGTCTCCAGTAGTAATGGAAGTGACTGGTTATAGTAGTGGTAGTGTCTACAGTAGTAATGGTAGTGACTGGTTATAGTAGTGGTAGTGTCTACAGTAGTAATGGTAGTGACTGGTTATAGTAGTGGTAATGTCTCCAGTAGTAATGGTAGTGACTGGTTATAGTAGTGGTAGTGTCTACAGTAGTAATGGTAGTGACTGGTTATAGTTATAGTAGTGGTAGTGTCTACAGTAGTAATGGTAGTGACTGGTGATAGTAGTGGTAGTGTCTCCAGTAGTAATGGTAGTGACTGGTGATAGTAGTGGTAGTGTCTCCAGTAGTAATGGTAGTGACTGGTTATAGTAGTGGTAGTGTCTCCAGTAGTAATGGTGACTGGTGATAGTAGTGGTAGTGTCTCCAGTAGTAATGGTAGTGACTAGTAGTTATAGTAGTGTGGTAGTGTCTCCAGTAGTAATGGTAGTGACTGGTGATAGTAGTGGTAGTGTCTCCAGTGGTAGTGACTGGTTATAGTAGTGGTAGTGTCTCCAGTAGTAATGGTAGTGACTGGTGATAGTAGTGGTAGTGTCTCCAGTAGTAATGGTAGTGACTGGTTATAGTAGTGGTAGTGTCTCCAGTAGTAATGGTAGTGACTGGTTATAGTAGTGGTAGTGTCTCCAGTAGTAATGGTAGTGACTGGTTATAGTAGTGGTAGTGTCTCCAGTAGTAATGGTAGTGACTGATGATAGTAGTGGTAGTGTCTCCAGTGGTAGTGACTGGTTATAGTAGTGGTAGTGTCTCCAGTAGTAATGGTAGTGACTGGTTATAGTAGTGGTAGTGTCTCCAGTAGTAATGGTAGTGACTGGTTATAGTAGTGGTAGTGTCTCCAGTAGTAATGGTAGTGACTGGTTATAGTAGTGGTAGTGTCTCCAGTAGTAATGGTAGTGACTGGTGATAGTAGTGGTAGTGTCTCCAGTAGTAATGGTAGTAACTGGTTATAGTAGTGGTAGTGTCTACAGTAGTAATGGTAGTGACTGGTTATAGTTATAGTAGTGGTAGTGTCTACAGTAGTAATGGAAGTGACTGGTTATCGTAGTGGTAGTGTCTACAGTAGTAATGGTAGTGACTGGTTATAGTAGTGGTAGAGTCTACAATAGTAATGGTAGTGACTGGTTATAGTAGTGGTAGTGTCTCCAGTAGTAATGGTAGTGACTGGTTATAGTAGTGGTAGTGTCTCCAGTGGTAATGGTAGTGACTGGTTATAGTTATAGTAGTGGTAGTGTCTCCAGTAGTAATGGAAGTGACTGGTTATAGTAGTGGTAGTGTCTACAGTAGTAATGGTAGTGACTGGTTATAGTAGTGGTAGTGTCTACAGTAGTAATGGTAGTGACTGGTTATAGTAGTGGTAATGTCTCCAGTAGTAATGGTAGTGACTGGTTATAGTAGTGGTAGTGTCTACAGTAGTAATGGTAGTGACTGGTTATAGTTATAGTAGTGGTAGTGTCTACAGTAGTAATGGTAGTGACTGGTGATAGTAGTGGTAGTGTCTCCAGTAGTAATGGTAGTGACTGGTGATAGTAGTGGTAGTGTCTCCAGTAGTAATGGTAGTGACTGGTTATAGTAGTGGTAGTGTCTCCAGTAGTAATGGTAGTGACTGGTTATAGTAGTGGTAGTGTCTCCAGTAGTAATGGTAGTGACTGGTGATAGTAGTGGTAGTGTCTCCAGTAATGGTAGTGACTGGTGATATAGTAGTGGTAGTGTCTCCAGTAGTAATGGTAGTGACTGGTTATAGTAGTGGTAGTGTCTCCAGTAGTAATGGTAGTGACTGGTTATAGTAGTGGTAGTGTCTCCAGTAGTAATGGTAGTGACTGGTGATAGTAGTGGTAGTGTCTCCAGTAGTAATGGTAGTGACTGGTGATAGTAGTGGTAGTGTCTCCAGTGGTAGTGACTGGTTATAGTAGTGGTAGTGTCTCCAGTAGTAATGGTAGTGACTGGTGATAGTAGTGGTAGTGTCTCCAGTAGTAATGGTAGTGACTGGTTATAGTAGTGGTAGTGTCTCCAGTAGTAATGGTAGTGACTGGTTATAGTAGTGGTAGTGTCTCCAGTAGTAATGGTAGTGACTGGTTATAGTAGTGGTAGTGTCTCCAGTAGTAATGGTAGTGACTGATGATAGTAGTGGTAGTGGTAGTGACTGGTTATAGTAGTGGTAGTGTCTCCAGTAGTAATGGTAGTGACTGGTTATAGTAGTGGTAGTGTCTCAGTAGTAATGGTAGTGACTGGTTATAGTAGTGTACTCCAGTAGTAATGGTAGTGACTGGTTATAGTAGTGGTAGTGTCTCAGTAGTAATGGTAGTGACTGGTTATAGTAGTGGTAGTGTCTCCAGTAGTAATGGTAGTGACTGGTTATAGTAGTGGTAGTGTCTCCAGTAGTAATGGTAGTGACTGGTGACTGGTTATAGTAGTGGTAGTGTCTCCAGTAGTAATGGTAGTGACTGGTTATAGTAGTGGTAGTGTCTCCAGTAGTAATGGTAGTGACTGGTTATAGTAGTGGTAGTGTAGTAACAGTAGTAGTTATAGTAATGGTTATAGTAGTGTTATAGTAGTGGTGGTTATAGTAAGTAGTGGTAGTGACTGGTTATAGTAGTGGTAGTGTGGTTATAGTTATAGTAATGGTAGTGACTGGTTATAATGGTAGTGACTGGTTATAGTAGTGGTAGTGTCTCCAGTAATGGTAATGGTAGTTATGGTAGTGGTAGTGACTGGTTATAGTTATAGTAGTGACTAGTTATAGTAGTGGTAGTGTCTCCAGTAGTAATGGTAGTGACTGGTTATAGTAGTGGTAGTGTCTCCAGTAGTAATGGTAGTGACTGGTAGTGACAGTAGTAATGGTAGTGACTGGTTATAGTAGTGGTAGTGTCTCCAGTAGTAATGGGTAGTGACTGGTTATAGTTATAGTAGTGGTAGTGTCTCCAGTAGTAATGGTAGTGAGTTATAGTAGTGGTAGTGACTGGTAGTGACTGGTTATAGTAGTGGTAGTGTCTCCAGTAGTAATGGTAGTGACTGGTTATAGTAGTGGTAGTGTCTCCAGTAGTAATGGTAGTGACTAGTAGTTATAGTAATGGTAGTGACTGGTTATAGTAGTGGTAGTGTCTCCAGTAGTAAAGTGGTAGTGTCTCCAGTAGTAATGGTAGTGACTGGTTATAGTAGTGGTAGTGTCTCCAGTAGTAATGGTAGTGACTGGTAGTTATAGTAGTGGTAGTGTCTCCAGTAGTAATGGTAGTGACTGGTGATAGTAGTGGTAGTGTCTCCAGTAGTAATGGTAGTGACTGGTGATAGTAGTGGTAGTGTCTCCAGTAGTAATGGTAGTGACTGGTTATAGTAGTGGTAGTGTCTCCAGTAGTAATGGTAGTGACTGGTTATAGTAGTGGTAGTGGTAGTGTGACTGGTTATAGTAGTGGTAGTGTCCAGTAGTAATGGTAGTGACTGGTGTACAATAGTAATGGTTATAGTAGTGGTAGTGTCTCCAGTAGTAATGGTAGTGACTGGTTATAGTAGTGGTAGTGTCTCCAGTAGTAATGGTAGTGACTGGTTATAGTAGTGGTAGTGTCTCCAGTAGTAATGGTAGTGACTGGTTATAGTAGTGGTAGTGTCTCCAGTAGTAATGGTAGTGACTGGTTATAGTAGTGGTAGTGTCTCCAGTGGTAGTGACTGGTTATAGTAGTTGTAGTGTCTCCAGTTTAATGGTAGTGACTGGTTATAGTAGTGGTAGTGTCTCCAGTAGTAATGGTAGTGACTGGTTATAGTAGTGGTAGTGTCTCCAGTAGTAATGGTAGTGACTGGTTATAGTAGTGGTAGTGTCTCCAGTAGTAATGGTAGTGACTGGTTATAGTAGTGGTAGTGTCTCCAGTGGTAGTGACTGGTTATAGTAGTGGTAGTGTCTCCAGTAGTAATGGTAGTGACTGGTGATAGTAGTGGTAGTGTCTCCAGTAGTAATGGTAGTGACTGGTTATAGTAGTGGTAGTGTCTACAGATGTTGAATGGTCCCATGAATACTATTTTAGAATCTTGAGGAAATGCCATGAGAGTGAATCAACATCTTATATACAAGCACATTATTCCAGACTGATCTGCATGTTTTAAAGTTTGAATGACCTTTCTAGCTTAAACGGTGTAGGAGGAGTAGCGTTCCAAGTAATAACAATAAGAAGTATGATGAAGAATTTTGAATGGTCCCATGAATACTTTATCATTCTGATCTGGCAACACCGCCTGGATCGTTCAAAGGAAATGAAATCTGACGTTGCATCATTATACGCTGTAATTTTGTAGTAGTGGGGCATGAAACAACAAGCAAAACTACATCATCAGGAAGATGACTCAACATAGGGTGTGACCTGACCCCATTACCCAGTCTGACGAGGACAGGCCCAACTGCCCCAAATGGCAACCTATTTCCTACATAGTGCACTGCTATCATTAACCCCTTTTTAAAATAGGAAATTAACGTGAAGACTGCTGAGGTTGCTGAGAATGGTGAGGCTGGGGTTGTTGCTGAGGCTGGGGTTGTTGCTGAGGCTGGGGGGGTTGCTGAGGCTGGGGAGGTTGCTGAGGCTGGCGAGGTTGCTGAGGCTGGGGAGGTTGCTGAGGCTGGGGAGGTTGCTGAGGCTGGGGAGGTTGCTGAGGCTGGGGAGGTTGCTGAGGCTGGGGTGGTTGCTGAGGCTGGGGAGGTTTCTGAGGCTGAGGCTGGGGAGGTTGCTGAGGCTGAGGAGGTTGCTGAGGCTGGTGAGGCAGCTGAGGCTGGTGAGTCTGGGGTGGTTGCTGAGGCTGGTGAGGTTGCTGAGGCTGGGGTGGTTGCTGAGGCTGGCGAGGTTGCTAAACTGGGGAGATTGCTGAGGCTGGGGGGATTTCTGAGGCTGGGGGATTGCTGAGGCTGGGGCGGTTGCTGAGGCTGGCGAGGTTGCTGAGGCTGGGGGATTGCTGAGGCTGGGGAGGTTGCTGAGGTTGCTGAGGCTGGGGTAGTGGCTGAGGCTGGGGAGGTTGCTGAGGCTGGTGAGGTTGCTGAGGCTGGGGGGTGGCTGAGACTGGGGAGGTGGCTGAGGCAGGGGTGGTGGCTGAGGCTGGGGTGGTGGCTGAGGCTGGGGAGGTTGCTGAGGCTGGGGAGGTTGCTGAGGCTGGGGTGGTGGCTGGGGTGGTGGCTGAGGCTGGGATGGTGGCTGAGGCTGGGGGGTTGCTGAGGCTGAGGAGGTGGCTGAGGCGGTGGCTAAGCATGGAGTGGTGGCTGAGGCTGGGGTGGTGGCTGAGGCTGGGGAGGTTGCTGAGGCTGGGAGGGTTGCTGAGGCTGGGGGGGTTGCTGAGGCTGAGGCTGGGGAGGTTGCTGAGGCTGGGGTGGTTGCTGAGGCCGGGGTGGTGGCTGAGGCTGAGGCTGGGGGGATTGCTGAGTCTGGGGCGGTTGCTGAGGCTGGCGAGGTTGCTGAGGCTGGCGAGATTGCTGAGGCTGGGGTGGTTGCTGAGGCTGGTGAGGTTGCTGAGGCTGGGGTGGTGGCTGAGGCTGAGGCTGGGGAGGTTGCTGAGGCTGGGGTGGTGGCTGAGGCTGAGGTTGGGGAGGTTGCTGAGGCTGGGGAGGTTGCTGAGGCTGGGGAGGTTGCTGAGGTTGCTGAGGCTGGGGTGGTGCCTGAGGCTGGGGAGGTTGCTGAGGCTGGGGAGGTTGCTGGGGTGGTGGCTGAGGCTGAGGGGGGGTTGCTGAGGCTGAGGAGTTGGCTGAGGAGTTGGCTGAGACTGGGGTGGTGGCTGAGGCAGGTGAGGTTGCTGAGGCTGGTGAGGTTGCTGAGGCTGGGGAGGTTGCTGAGGCTGGGGTGGTTGCTGAGGCTGGGGTGGTTGCTGAGGCTGCGGTGGTGGCTGAGGCTGAGGCTGGGGAGGTTGCTGAGGCTGGGGTGGGGTGGTGGCTGAAGCTGGGTAGGTGGCTGAGGCTGGGGAGGTGGCTGAGGCTGAGGCTGGGGAGGTTGCTGAGGCTGGGGAGGTTGCTGATGGCTTGGGTGGTGGCTGAGGCTGAGGCTGGGGTGGTGGCTGAGGCTGGGGAGGTTGCTGAGGCTGGGGAGGTTGCTGAGGCTGGGGAGGTTGCTGAGGCTGGGGTGGTTGCTGAGGCTGGGGTGGTTGCTGAGGCTGCGGTGGTGGCTGAGGCTGGGGTGGTTGCTGAGGCTGCGGTGGTGGCTGAGGCTGAGGCTGGGGAGGTTGCTGAGGCTGGGGTGGGGTGGTGGCTGAAGCTGGGTAGGTGGCTGAGGCTGGGGAGGTGGCTGAGGCTGAGGCTGGGGAGGTTGCTGAGGCTGGGGAGGTTGCTGAGGCTTGGGTGGTGGCTGAGGCTGAGGCTGGGGAGGTTGCTGAGGCTGGGGTGGTGGCTGAGGCTGAGGCTGGGGAGGTTGCTGAGGCTGGGGAGGTTGCTGAGGCTGGGGTGGTGGCTGAGGCTGAGGCTGGAGATGTTGCTGAGGCTGGGATGGGGTGGTGGCTGAGGCTGGGGAGGTGGCTGAGGCTGGGGAGGTGGCTGAGGCTGGGGTGGTGGCTGAGGCTGAGGCTGGGGAGGTTGCTGAGGCTGGGGTGGGGAGGTTGCTGAGGCTGGGGAGGTGGCTGAGGCTGGGGAGGGTTGTTGAGGCTGGGGTGAGGAGGTGGCTGAGACTGGGGAGATGGCTGAGGCTGGGGAGGTGGCTGAGGCTGGGGAGGTTGCTGAGGCTGAGGTGGTGGCTGAGGCTGGGGAGGTTGCTGAGGCTGAGGTGGTGGCTGAGGCTGGGGAGGTTGCTGAGGCTGAGGTGGTGGCTGAGGCTGGGGAGGTTGCCGAGGCTGAGGTGGTGGCTGAGGCTGGGGAGGTTGCTGAGGCTGAGGTGGTGGCTGAGGCTGGGGAGGTTGCTGAGGCTGAGGTGGTGGCTGAGGCAGCCTGAACAGGGCCGATGTTATGAACACACAGACAGAGAAACACGTGACGGAGACATTGGAAATACAAAGAGACTCCAGGAAGTGGTCCTAAATGTGCACTTTCTAGGGAATAGGGCTAAGGTCCTATCCAGGGCGAAGCCTTGCAGGCCAACAGTCAAGTCAATGAGTAAGTACAGCTTAAGGAACACGCTGACAAATCAACTCATGTTGTGGATGTGTTTTGTGCCAGCGGTCGGGGTGGTCAGTTAGGGGAGGCTAACTGGATGTTAGGATGCACTCACACACGCATGCGCACACACACACACACACACACACACACACACACACACACACACACACACACACACACACACACACACACACACACACACACACACACACACACACACACACACACACACACACACTACAGCTCCTCCTATGACGTAATACAGTACAATATGTCTTCAAGGGCAAGTCGTCCCTTATAGCACACAACATGACATCTAACCCCTGTGGTCCTCACCATCCAACAGTAAAGCATGTAAACAATGAATGTGTTCCAAATGACATCAGCTCATCTATTGAACTGAATGGCTGTGATCCAAATAACATCAGCTCATCTATTGAACTGAATGGCTGTGATCCAAATAGCAGCAGCTCCTCTATTGAACTGAATGGCTGTGATCCAAATAGCATCAGCTCCTCTATTGAACTGAATGGCTGTGTTCCAAATAGCATCAGCTCCTCTATTGAACTGCATGTCTGTGTTCCAAATAGCATCAGCTCCTCTATTGAACTGCATGTCTGTGTTCCAAATAGCATCAGCTCCTCTATTGAACTGGATTTAGAAACCTCTCTATTCTGTCTTCCAAGATGAATCCTCCACACTGATGAAAATATGAAAATAACTCTCTCTTCCACCTCCCCCTCTCTTTCTCTCGCATTCTCTCTCTGTCTCTGTCTGTCCCCTATCCCCCCTCACTCCCCCTCGCTCTCTTCCCCCCCATCTCTCTTCTCTCTCTCCTGCACCTCCGACCCCCTCTCTGACGGGGTGGTAACATAGAAACAAACAAAGTAAATATGCTCCTCTATTTGATCAGTTCCACATTCATTGGCTCTTATCCTCCCTCCAAGATGAATCCTCCATGCTGATGAAACCTCTCTATCCTCTCTTCCAAGATGAATCCTCCATGCTGATGAAACCTCTCTATCCTCTCCTCCAAGATGAATCCTCCATGCTGATGAAACCTCTCTCCAAGATGAATCCTCTCTTCCAAGATGAATCCTCCATGCTGATGAAACCTCTCTATCCTCTCCTCCAAGATGAATCCTCCATGCTGATGAAACCTCTCTATCCCTCTTCCAAGATGAATCCTCTTCCAAGATGAATCCTCCATGCTGATGAAACCTCTCTATCCTCTCTTCCAAGATGAATCCTCCAAGATGAAAATCCTCTCTTCCAAGATGAATCCTCCACGCTGATGAAACCTCTCCATCCTCTCTTCCAAGATGAATCCTCCATGCTGATGAAACCTCTCTATCCTCTCTTCCAAGATGAATCCTCCATGCTGATGAAACCTCTCTATCCTCTCTTCCAAGATGAATCCTCCACGCTGATGAAACCTCTCTCCATCCTCTCTTCCAAGATGAATCCTCCATGCTGATGAAACCTCTCTATCCTCTCTTCCAAGATGAATCCTCCATGCTGATGAAACCTCTCTATCCTCTCTTCCAAGATGAATCCTCCAAATGGATAAAGTATGAAAACAAATCCTCCATGCTGATGAAACCGTCCTGACCAACACTCGATGGACAGAACGTGACAGAACCCCCAAGGTGCGGACACCGAACTCTCTTCCAAGATGTCCTCCACTGCTCGGGACTGAGGGGAAGCTCGGGACCGAGGGGAACCTCGGGACTGAGGGGAAGCTCGGGACTGAGGGGAAGCTCGGGAAGCTCGGGATGAGAGGAAGCTCAGGAGTGAGAGGAAGCTCAGGCAGGTTGATGGATCTACCAGATCCTGGCTCTGGTTCCAAGATGACTGGCAGATCCTCCTGACTGGCGGATCCTGCTGACTAGCTGATCTGGCAGATCCCTGACTGGCGGATCCTGGTCATCCTGGCTGATTCAGATCCTCCAAGATGCTGACTGGCAGATCTGGCCGACTGGCAGTTCTCCTGCTGACTGGTGAATCCTGGCTGACTGGCAGATCCTGGCTCTGGCAGATCTGGCCACTGGAAGTTCTGCGGATCCTGTCTCCTGGCAGACTGATCCTGGCTGATGGGATCCTGGCCGACTGGCAGTTCTGGCAGATCCTGGCTGACTGGTGGATCTGGCTGACTGGCAGATCCTGGCCGACTGGCAGTTCCGGATCCTGGCCGACTGATCCTAGAAGACTGGCAGATCCCTGACTGGCGGCGCTGGGCAGACTCAGACGGCGCTAAAAGACTGGAGAAAATGGCAGCGCTGGACTGAGGAGCATGCTGGAATGAAACCTGGCATGAGGGGCGGTCTACAGTGCCGGACCTCTGCGCTGGAGAGGAGGAAGACTCCAAGACTGAATGGTGCTCCATCAAATACGATGCCAAAAACAGCTTTCTTTCTACTCTGTCCAATACATCAGACTCAGCACTCTTCCAGCTCCAATTCCATCCATGGCTCCTTACGGTAAACAGGGGAGTTGGCTCAGGTCTGACTCCTGACTCTGCCACACTCTCCTGTGCCTCCCCCAATAAAAAGCTCCTCATAATGCCGCCTCTGCTTTTCGCTGCCTCCAGCTCGGCTTTGGGAGGCATTCCTCTGGCTCTGCCCATGTCAAGGATCTCCTCCCAAGTCCATTTATCCAAATAGTGCAGCCTCTCCCTGTTGTCTGCTGCACCTGTCGCTTCTCCTGCTGCTGCTGTTGCTGCTGTCTGTTTACCACGCCGCTTGGTCCTTGGTTGGTGGGTGATTCTGTAAGGGTTTTCTTCTGGTGAAAGAGAGGCGGACCAAAATGCAGCGTGGTGGTTATTCATGTAAAGACGACTGTCTGAACAGACTATACAAAACAAGAAAAGTGAAAACCTAAACAGTCCTATCTGGTGCAAACACAGAGACAGGAACAATCACCCACAAAACCCAACACAAAACAGGCTACCTAAATATGGTTCCCAATCAGAGACAATGACTAACACCTGCCTCTGATTGAGAACCATATCAGGCCAAACATAGAAATAGACAAACCAGACACACAACATAGAATGCCCACCCAGCTCACGTCCTGACCAACACTAAAACATGGAAAACACATACGAACGATGGACAGAACGTGACAACAATGTCCACAATATCTGTCTGTCTGTCTGTCTGTCTGTCTGTCTGTCTGTCTGTCTGTCTGTCTGTCTGTCTGTCTGTCTGTCTGTCTGTCTGTCTGTCTGTCTGTCTGTCTGTCTGTCTGTCTGTCTGTCTGTCTGTCTGTCTGTCTGTCTCCACAATACTTTCTATTGATCTAGAAGAGGAACCAGAACAACTGCTAAAAGACTATGTCTTTATGCTTAACAAGGAGTCTTTGTGAGTATTGCTTCAAACAAAGCTGAATCAAATCAAATCAAATGTATTTGTCACATACACATGGTTAGCAGATGTTAATGCGAGTGTAGCGAAATGCTTGTGCTTCTAGTTCCGACAATGCAGTAATAACCAACGAGTAATCTAACTTAAAAATTCCAAAACTACTACCTTATACACACAAGTGTAAAGGGATAAAGAATATGCACATAAAGATATATGAATGAGTGATGGTACAAAACGGCATAGGCAAGATGCATTAGATTGTATCGAGTACAGTATATACATATGAGATGAGTAATGTAGGGTATGTAAACAAAGTGGCTTGGGTTGAAGTGGCTAGTGATACATGTATTACATAAAGATGCAGTAGATGATATAGAGTACAGTATATACATATGAGATGAATAATGTAGGGTATGTAAACATTACCTTAAGTATCATTGTTTAAAGTGGCTATTTTACAGATGGAATCCAGATGGAGATTGTTACATTTCAAATCCATGTTAAGGAGGGCTACATGAAAAACAACGAATCGATCCAAAACCCATTTAATTAAAAACACCCCAAGTCTCCTGACATGACCGTACACCTCTCCATTAACACTATGGAAACAGTAACCAGTAACCAGGAGGTACTGAACCCCCTCACAGTGTGGTCACAGTTCACGACACCAAACGTCACTGTCACCTCTCCGTCACCTGATGTGTCACCCCGGGGGGAGGAACACTCCAAACACAGCAGATGGGAGGGGGGCGTTGTTTGTGTGTGTGTGTTGGGGGGAGGTTGGGGATGAATGACCACCTAGGTCAGAAATCTGATCTCAGATGGGAGGGGGGCGGTGTGTGTTGGGGGATATTTGACCACCCAGGTCCGTAACCAGCAATCCGATCTCAGAGGTGTGTGTGTGTGTGTGTGTGTGTGTGTGTGTGTGTGTGTGTGTGTGTGTGTGTGTGTGTGTGTGTGTGTGTGTGTGTGTGTGTGTGTGTGTGCACGCACGCGGAGGACTGTGAGATCTCCCAGCACCTCCCTGGGCTGTCTGGATTAGCAGAGGATTTACCAGGGGGTTTGACGTCACCCACGACCCTACGTGGAGCACTGAGGACCGCACCAGCTCAGGATGTGGTCTGTCAGTGTGTGTGTGTGTGTGTCCCTGATTGTATTTGTTCGCAATCCTGTATGTGTGGATTGGGTGTGAGTTTGTGAGAGTCTCAGTGTGTGTGTTTGTGTGTCTCATTGTGTGTGTGTTTGTGTGTCTCATTGTGTTTGTGTGTCTCAGTGTGTGTGTGTTTGTGTGTCTCAGTGTGTGTGTTTGTGTGTCTCAGTGTGTGTGTGTGTGTCTCTGTGTGTGTGTGTCTCTGTGTGTGTGTTTGTGTGTCTCAGTGTGTGTGTGTTTGTGCGTCTCAGTGTGTGTGTGTGTGTCTCTGTGTGTGTGTGTCTCTGTGTGTGTGTTTGTGTGTCTCAGTGCGTGTGTGTGTGTTTGTGTGTCTCTGTGTCTCAGTGTGCGTGTGTGTCTGTGTGTCTCAGTGTGTGTGTGTGTGTGTCTCAGTGTGTGTGTGTGTTTGTGTGTCTCAGTGTGTGTTTGTGTGTCTCAGTGTGTGTGTGTGTGTGTGTGTGTGTGTCTCAGAGTGTGTGTGTGTGTGTGTGTCTCAGTGTTTGTGTGTGTGTCTCAGTGTTTGTGTGTCTCAGTGTGTGTGTGTGTGTCTCAGTGATTGTGTGTCTCAGTGTGTGTGTGTGTCTCAGTGTGTGTGTGTGTGTCTCAGTGTGTGTGTGTGTGTGTGTTTGTGTGTTTGTGTGTGTGTGTCTCAGTGTGTGTTTGTGTGTGTGTCTCAGTGTGTGTTTGTGTGTGTGTGTTTGTGTGTGTGTGTGTGTATCTCAGTGTGTGTTTGTGTGTGTGTCTCAGTGTGTGTTTGTGTGTGTGTGTTTGTGTGTCTCAGTGTGTGTGTGTGCCTGTCACCAGCTGTGGGTTTCCTCCGGACCGGCCGGCCAGCCCTCTGGACACACTGTACCTCTTCAGTCTCTACAGGCTCTGTTTCTCTCTCTGTTTCCTCACACACACAATCACCACACTGTATGAGAGAAGGGCATCAGGCAGAAAACACATCTATTAAAAAAGACAGGAAGAGAAGAGAAGAAGAAACACTGTGTGAGAGAGAGAGAGAGAGAGAATGTCATGTGGGTCAAAACAAGGAAACTAACAATATGAGGAAATAGAGATACATAATGTAACAGACTGAAATATAGAGATACATAATGTAACAGACTGAAATATAGAGATACATAATGTAACAGACTGAAATATAGAGATACATAATGTAACAGACTGAAATATAGAGATACATAATGTAACAGACTGAAATATAGAGATACACAATGTAACAGACTGAAATATAGAGATACATAATGTAACAGACTGAAATATAGAGATACATAATGTAACAGACTTCAAGGAGCCTTTCTACAACCACATCTCTATGTTTGATGTAAACTGCATGTTATAGAAGGGTCCAGACACTTTGTTTGTGATTTCACTTGTTTTTGATTCGTTCCTGTGTGCAGTATAGTGGTTCTGAAAAAAACGTCAACAAAGGGTCCACAAACACCCAAATATGTCCTTTTAGAAAACAGAAACACTTTCAGTATAGTGATTTATTTATTGTATCTTTATTTTACCAGGCAAGTCAGTTAAGAACAAATTCTTATTTACAATGACGGCCTAGGAACAGTGGGTTCACTGCTTTGTTCAGTGGTAGAATGACAGATTTTTACCTTGTCAGATCGGGGATTCGATCATGTATTACTGGTCTAACGCTCTAACCACTGGGCTACCTGCCGACCCTACACTCTAACCACTGGGCTACCTGCCGACCCTACACTCTAACCACTAGGCTACCTGCCGTCCCTACACTCTAACCACTAGGCTACCTACCCCATCAATGCAGGTCTTTAGATGTGGTACACATGAAATTGTGTCTTTCCGAACTTTATCCACAACGTTATATTCCATTTGGCTGAAACTCGAGGGATGCCTCTCTGTCCATTCTGCAGGTAACTGCCAAAATAAAGGGAACACTTGAGTAAATGAGGGGATACAAAGTATATTGAAAGCAGGTGCTTCCACACAGGAAGTTCCAGGCACTTGTAAAATCTATGCCAATGTGCATTGAAGCTGTTCTGGCGGATCGTGGTGGCCCAACTTTATGTTGGAGTTTCCTTTATTTTGGCAGTTACCTTTTAGCTGCAGGCTACAGGGAGAATGGAGCAACTGGGTACTTTATTGTGTTCAAAAGGTTCAGGAATCCTATTCACATATTGTGGGAATCCTTACTTTTAGGATTTTCACTAATTGACATCAATGAATGACTAAGTGAAAATTTGACTGGAGCGGAAGTTTTGGATTCCCACGTTTGCATCATTCTGGCTACTTCAATACCTGCTAACAGGATGCTATGTCTAGATTCTATACAGTCATCCATCTGTGTCACTCACACACCCACACGTCTGATTCTCTATTAACATGTTTGATCCATATAAACCACCATGTGGTTGAGTTTGATTATTACTGTTACCGCAGCCAGTAACCCTAGTGGCTGGCTCACCAGATCTCCAAATCTCATGAATGATGAATCAAAACCTTTGTCACAAAACAAACAATCCAGGAAAAACCACAAAGTGGAACACTATGGATGCTGATGTCCAATGTTCTTTTAACTATGTGCCTACAGTAACACAGTATCCTGGCTCTCATGGAAATGAAGTTACAGAACCCCCTTGAAGATATGCTGCAAATCCACATCAATGACCACAATTTTCCCTCAAAGTCTACAGAGAGCAGAGAGAGTGTGGGAGAGAGAAAGAGAGTGAGAGTGAGAGACAGTGAGAGAGAGTGAGTGAGAGTAAAAGATAGTGAGAGAGAGTGAACGAGAGAGAGAGAGAGAGAGTGAAGGAGAGAGAGAGATAGTGAGTGAGTGAGTGAGTGAGTGAGTGAGTGAGTGAGTGAGTGAGTGAGTGAGTGAGTGAGTGAGTGAGTGAGTGAGTGAGTGAGTGAGTGAGTGAGTGCGAGAGAGAATCCGCTGAGTGACAGACAATGTTAGACCACAAGGTATTGGACGATGGGTAACTACTAGACTACAGTAATGTGTACAGATAGATATCCGAAGGTACTACAGTAATGTGTACAGATAGATATCAGTAGGTAACTACTAGACTACAGTAATGTGTACAGATAGATATCAGTAGGTAACTACTAGACTACAGTAATGTGTACAGATAGATATCAGTAGGTAACTACTAGACTACAGTAATGTATACAGATAGATATCAGTAGGTAACTACTAGACTACAGTAATGTGTACAGATAGATATCAGTAGGTAACTACTAGACTACAGTAATGTGTACAGATTGATATCAGTAGGTAACTACTAGACTACAGTAATGTGTACAGATAGATATCAGTAGGTAACTACTAGACTACAGTAATGTGTACAGATAGATATCAGTAGGTAACTACTAGACTACAGTAATGTGTACAGATAGATATCAGTAGGTAACTACTAGACTACAGTAATGTGTACAGATAGATATCAGTAGGTAACTACTAGACTACAGTAATGTGTGCAGATTGATATCAGTGCTGTAGTTCATTTCCTAGGTGTTTTGTCATGACTCTAGGGAGTCAGGAAGTGTAAATTCAAGCTATCACCTCTGACAGGGCCTAGCTCTCAGTTGATTTCTCCATTATGTCATTCACAAATGTTGGGTTAAAAAAAAGTTGGTAAACACTGTTCCTGCCTAAAGTTATAATGCATTATAAAACGTGTCACCTGCAACAACCCCCATATCCTCCTCTACCCTCCCCCTCATCCCTCATCCCTCCTCCCTCCCCCTCCCCCTCCCACCTCCCCCTTCCCTTCTCCCTTCTCCTCCATCTCCCTCCTCCATCCTCCAACATCATGAAGAAATAAACACACATGCCATGTTGAAAACAAACAGCTCAGCCATGATACGGCCCTTTGTTTATTTGTTCTGCCTTTCTTTCTTCAATCTATTACCAAACGCTTCGGGGCCCTGGTCAACAGTAGTGTACTATAGAGGGAAACCGCCTCTGGGCCCTGGTCAACAGTAGTGTACTATAGAGGGAAAACGCCTCTGGGCCCTGGTCAACAGTAGTGTACTATAGAGGGAAACCGCCTCTGGGCCCTGGTCAACAGTTCTGCACTATAGAGGGAAACCGCCTCTGGGCCCTGGTCAACAGTAGTGTACTATAGAGGGAAAACGCCTCTGGGCCCTGGTCAACAGTTCTGTACTATAGAGGGAAATGCCTCTGGGCCCTGGTCAACAGTAGTGTACTATAGAGGGAAAACGCCTCTGGGCCCTGGTCAACAGTAGTGTACTATAGAGAGAAAACGCCTCTGGGCCCTGGTCAACAGTAGTGTACTATAGAGGGAAAACGCCTCTGGGCCCTGGTCAACAGTAGTGTACTATAGAGGGAAAACGCCTCTGGGCCCTGGTCAACAGTTCTGCACTATAGAGGGAAATGCCTCTGGGCCCTGGTCAACAGTAGTGTACTATAGAGGGAAAACGCATCTGGGCCCTGGTCAACAGTTCTGTACTATAGAGGGAAAACGCCTCTTGGCCCTGGTCAACAGTAGTGTACTATAGAGGGAAAACACCTCTGGGCCCTGGTCAACAGTAGTGTACTATAGAGGGAAAACGCCTCTGGGCCCTGGTCAACAGTAGTGTACTATAGAGGGAATAGGGCTCCGTTTGGAACACATACAGTGGGGAGAACAAGTATTTGATACACTGCCGATTTTGCAGGTTTTCCTACTTACAAAGCATATAGAGGTCTGTCATTTTAAGTAATTAATTTGCATTTGATTGCATGACATAAGTATTTGATACATCAGAAAAGCAGAACTTAATATTTGGCACAGAAACCTTTGTTTGCAATTTCAGAGATCATACGTTTCCTGTAGTTCTTGACCAGGTTTTCACACACTGCAGCAGGGATTTTGGCCCATTCCTCCACACAGACCTTCTCCAGATCCTTCAGGTTTCGGGGCTGTCGCTGGGCAATACAGACTTTCAGCTCCCTCCAAAGATTTTCTATTGGGTTCAGGTCTGGAGACTGGCTAGGCAACTCCAGGACCTTGAGATGCTTCTTACGGAGCCACTCCTTAGTTGCCCTGGCTGTGTGTTTCGGGTCGTTGTCCTGCTGGAAGACCCAGCCACGACCCATCTTCAATGCTCTTACTGATGGAAGGAGGTTGTTGGCCAAGATCTCGCGATACATGGCCCCATCCATCCTCCCCTCAATACGGTGCAGTCGTCCTGTCCCCTTTGCAGAAAAGCATCCCCAGAATGATGTTTCCACCTCCATGCTTCACGGTTGGGGTGGTGTTCTTGGGGTTGTACTCATCCTTCTTTTTCCTCCAAACACGGCGAGTGGAGTTTAGACCAAAAAGCTCTATTTTTGTCTCATCAGACCACATGACCTTCTCCCATTCCTCCCCTGGATCATCCAGATGGTCATTGGCAAACTTCAGACGGGCCTGGACATGCGCTGGCTTGAGCAGGGGGACCTTGCGTGCGCTGATCCGAGGTGAGATCTTGCATTGGAGCTCCAGACCGAGGGTGATTGTCATCTTGAACTTCTTCCATTTTCTGCCAACAGTTGTTGATGTTGTTGTCTTCTCTTCATTCATTACTGTATCTACCCTATAGCTGCTAGCTCTATGGTCTTCATTGATGTTGTTGTCTTCTCTTCATTCATTACTGTATCTACCCTATAGCTGCTAGCTCTATGGTCTGATGTTGTTGTCTTCTCTTCATTCATTACTGTGTCTACCCTATAGCTGCTAGCTCTATGGTCTGATGTTGTTGTCTTCTCTTCATTCATTACTGTGTCTACCCTATAGCTGCTAGCTCTATGGTCTGATGTTGTTGTCTTCTCTTCATTCATTACTGTATCTACCCTATAGCTGCTAGCTCTATGGTCTGATGTTGTTGTTGCCTTGTCTTCTCTTCATTCATTACTGTATCTACCCTATTAGCTGATGTTGTTGCTTCATTCATTAGCTACCCTATGGTCTATGGTCTGATGTTGCCTTGTCTTCTCTTCATTCATTACTGTGTCTACCCTATAGCTGCTAGCTCTATGGTCTGATGTTGTTGTTGCCTTGTCTTCTCTTCATTCATTACTGTTGCTGCTAGCTCCTTGTCTTCTCTTCATTCATTACTGTGTCTACCCTATAGCTGCTAGCTCTATGGTCTGATGTTGTCTTCTCTTCATTCATTACTATATCTACCCTATAGCTGCTGGCTCTATGGTCTGATGTTGTTGTCTTCTCTTCATTCATTACTGTATCTACCCTATAGCTGCTAGCTCTATGGTCTGATGTTGTTGTCTTCTCTTCATTCATTCATTACCCTAGCTGCTAGCTCTATGGTCTGATCTTCATTCATTACTGTATCTACCCTATAGCTGCTAGCTCTATGGTCTGATGTTGTTGTCTTCTCTTCATTCATTACTGTATCTACCCTATAGCTGCTAGCTCTATGGTCTGATGTTGTTGTCTTCTCTTCATTCATTACTGTATCTACCCTATAGCTGCTAGCTCTATGGTCTGATGTTGTCTTCTCTTCATTCATTACTGTATCTACCCTATAGCTGCTAGCTCTATGGTCTGATGTTGTTGTCTTCTCTTCATTCATTACTGTATCTACCCTATAGCTGCTAGCTCTATGGTCTGATGTTGTTGTTGCCTTGTCTTCTCTTCATTCATTACTGTGTCTACCCTATAGCTGCTAGCTCTATGGTCTGATGTTGTTGTCTTCTCTTCATTCATTACTGTGTCTACCCTATAGCTGCTAGCTCTATGGTCTGGTGTTGTCTTCTCTTCATTCATTACTGTATCTACCCTATAGCTGCTAGCTCTATGGTCTGATGTTGTTGTCTTCTCTTCATTCATTACTGTATCTACCCTATAGCTGCTAGCTCTATGGTCTGATGTTGTTGTTGCCTTGTCTTCTCTTCATTCATTACTGTATCTACCCTATAGCTGCTGGCTCTATGGTCTGATGTTGTTGTCTTCTCTTCATTCATTACTGTGTCTACCCTATAGCTGCTGGCTCTATGGTCTGATGTTGTTGTCTTCTCTTCATTCATTACTGTATCTACCCTATAGCTGCTAGCTCTATGGTCTGATGTTGCTGTCTTCTCTTCATTCATTACTGTATCTACCCTATAGCTGCTAGCTCTATGGTCTGATGTTGTTGTTGCCTTGTCTTCTCTTCATTCATTACTGTGTCTACCCTATAGCTGCTAGCTCTATGGTCTGATGTTGTTGTCTTCTCTTCATTCATTACTGTATCTACCCTATAGCTGCTAGCTCTATGGTCTGATGTTGCTGTCTTCTCTTCATTCATTACTGTATCTACCCTATAGCTGCTAGCTCTATGGTCTGATGTTGTTGTCTTCTCTTCATTCATTACTGTATCTACCCTATAGCTGCTAGCTCTATGGTCTGATGTTGTTGTTGGCTCATCTTTTCTTCATTCATTACTGTATCTGGCCATCAGTGCCAGGAGCATATTTCACTGTGTGTGTGTGTGTTTGTGTGTGTGTGTGAGAGAGGGAGTGTGTATGTGTGTTTGAGAGAGAGAAAGAGAGAGTGTGTGTGTGTGTGTGTCGCTCACTGGCTTTGATGGCCAGAGACATAATGTGTCCTTAATTATCCTCAGAGCGAGAGGCTGAACTGATGGACCACTAGAAACGTCCTACATGCAGTTTGTGTTTGTGAAAAACTACACATCACAGGATGAGGTAGTTCTGGGGAATTTGGGAGGAATATTATTTCAATGTTACTTCCTTTGCCTTCTGATATTTATTATTCAATTCAATTCTGTTTGGTAATGGTCCCCAGTAATCATTTGTGCTTGGTAATGGTCCCCAGTAATACATTGTGTTTGGTAACGGTCCCCAGTAATACATTGTGTTTGGTAATGGTCCCCAGTAATACATTGTGTTTGGTAATGGTCCCCAGTAATACATTGTGTTTGGTAATGGTCCCCAGTAATACATTGTGTTTGGTAATGGTCCCCAGTAATACATTGTGTTTGGTAATGGTCCCCAGTAATACATTGTGTTTGGTAATGGTCCCCAGTAATACATTGTGTTTGGTAATGGTCCCCAGTAATACATTGTGTCTGGTAATGGTCCCCAGTAATACATTGTGTTTGGTAACGGTCTCCAGTAATACATTGTGTTTGGTAATGGTCCCCAGTAATACATTGTCTTTTGTAATGGTCCCCAGTAATACATTGTGTTTGGTAATAGTCCCCAGTAATACATTGTGTTTGGTAATAGTCCCCAGTAATACATTGTGTTTGGTAACGGTCTCCAGTAATACATTGTGTTTGGTAATGGTCCCCAGTAATACATTGTGTTTGGTAATGGTCATTACCCTGAGTTTGTGTTTTGTGCTACTGGCCTGAGTTCCTGTAGTGAATGCTACTGGCCTGAGTTCCTGTAGTGAGTGCTACTGGCCTGAGTTCCTGTAGTGAATGCTACTGGCCTGAGTTCCTGTAGTGAATGCTACTGGCCTGAGTTCCTGTAGTGAGTGCTACTGGCCTGAGTTCCTGTAGTGAATGCTACTGGCCTGAGTTCCTGTAGTGAATGCTACTGGCCTGAGTTCCTGTAGTGAGTGCTATTGGCCTGAGTTCCTGTAGTGAATGCTACTGGCCTGAGTTCCTTTAGTGAGTGCTACTGGCCTGAGTTCCTGTAGTGAGTGCTACTGGTCTGAGTTCCTGTAGTGAGTGCTATTGGCCTGTCTAATGTAAAGCTAACCCGTCAGAGCCTGGGGTAATAGATAGAGCACCATGTAAAGCTAACCCGTCAGAGCCTGGGGTAATAGATAGAGCACCATGTAAAGCTAACCCGTCAGAGCCTGGGGTAATAGATAGAGCACCATGTAAAGCTAACCCGTCAGAGCCTGGGGTAATAGATAGAGCACCATGTAAAGCTAACCCGTCAGAGCCTGGGGTAATAGATAGAGCACCATGTAAAGCTAACCCGTCAGAGCCTGGGGTAATAGATAGAGCACCATGTAAAGGCTTCTGACATGGCAACCAGTACGCACTGCAACACCCCAGCCAGACTCTGGAGGATCATAGGGTGAATTGTATTGCAGTGTAGACATACAGTGAAAGAGATACACCCTGGTCTCTCTCTCGCGTGTTCGCACTCGCTCGCTCACATTTTTGCTTTCTTTTCTCTCTTATTCTCTTTCTCTCTTTCTCTCCCCCTTGCCCTTGTTTATACCTTGTTCTAACATGCGTCCGTTGTCCTGATCTTGTCCACATTCTGATTGTGTCCACATTTTTGGACAGGTGTAGATGATTTAAAAAGAGTCATTGTGATCTGATGCATTGAGACATACGTGTGTGTTATTCTGACAAAAGTTGTAAGCGCCTTTGAACAGGGTATGGTAGTAGGTGCCAGGCACACTGGTTTGAGTCAAGAACTGCAACGCTGCTGTTTTTTCCACGCTCAACAGTTTCCTGTGGATATCAAGAATGGTCCTCCACCTAAAGGACAACCCGCCAACTGGACACAACTGTGGGAAGCAATGGAGTCAACGTAGGCCAGCATCACCTGTGGAACGCTTTTGACATCTTGTAGAATCCATGTCCCGACGGATTGAGGCTGTTCTGAGGGCAAAAGGGGGTGCAATTCAATATTAAGAAGGTGTTCCTAATGTTGTGTCCACTCAGTGTGTAGTGATGATCATCAGCTGGAGTGATGGGGGTGAGGAGACTGGTATTAACTGATGGTATAGTATATAGTGATGGGGAGAGGAGACTGGTATTAACTGATGGTATAGTATATAGAGAGGAGACTGGTATTAGCTGATGGTGTAGTATATAGTGATGGGGAGAGGAGACTGGTATTAACTGATGGTGTAGTATATAGTGATGGGGAGGGGAGACTGGTATTAACTGATGGTATAGTATATAGTGATGGGGAGAGGAGACTGGTATTAACTGATGGTGTAGTATATAGTGATGGGGAGAGGAGACTGGTATTAACTGATGGTGTAGTATATAGTGATGGGGAGAGGAGACTGGTATTAACTGATGGTATAGTATATAGTGATGGGGAGAGGAGACTGGTATTAACTGATGGTGTAGTATATAGTGATGGGGAGAGGAGACTGGTATTAACTGATGGTGTAGTATATAGTGATGGGGAGAGGAGACTGGTATTAACTGATGGTATAGTATATAGTGATGGGGAGAGGAGACTGGTATTAACTGATGGTGTAGTATATAGTGATGGGGAGAGGAGACTGGTATTAACTGATGGTGTAGTATATAGTGATGGGGAGAGGAGACTGGTATTAACTGATGGTATAGTATATAGTGATGGGGAGAGGAGACTGGTATTAACTGATGGTGTAGTATATAGTGATGGGGGTGAGGAGACTGGTATTAACTGATGGTGTAGTATATAGTGATGGGGGTGAGGAGACTGGTATTAACTGATGGTGTAGTATATAGTGATGGGGAGAGGAGACTGGTATTAACTGATGGTATAGTATATAGTGATGGGGAGAGGAGACTGGTATTAACTGATGGTGTAGTATATAGTGATGGGGAGAGGAGACTGGTATTAACTGATGGTGTAGTATATAGAGAGGAGACTGGTATTAACTGATGGTATAGTATATAGTGATGGAAGAGAGGAGACTGGTATTAACTGATGGTGTAGTATATAGAGAGGAGACTGGTATTAACTGATGGTATAGTATATAGTGATGGGGAGAGGAGACTGGTATTAACTGATGGTATAGTATATAGTGATGGGGAGAGGAGACTGGTATTAACTGATGGTATAGTATATAGAGAGGAGACTGGTATTAACTGATGGTATAGTATATAGAGAGGAGACTGGTATTAACTGATGGTGTAGTATATAGTGATGGGGAGAGGAGACTGGTATTAACTGATGGTATAGTATATAGTGATGGGGAGAGGAGACTGGTATTAACTGATGGTATAGTATATAGAGAGGAGACTGGTATTAACTGATGGTATAGTATATAGAGAGGAGACTGGTATTAACTGATGGTATAGTATATAGTGATGGGTTAGAGGAGACTGGTATTAACTGATGGTATAGTATATAGAGAGGAGACTGGTATTAACTGATGGTATAGTATATAGTGATGGGGAGAGGAGACTGGTATTAACTGATGGTGTAGTATATAGTGATGGGGAGAGGAGACTGGTATTAGCTGATGGTGTAGTATATAGTGATGGGGAGAGGAGACTGGTATTAACTGATGGTGTAGTATATAGTGATGGGGAGAGGAGACTGGTATTAACTGATGGTGTAGTATATAGAGAGGAGACTGGTATTAACTGATGGTATAGTATATAGTGATGGAAGAGAGGAGACTGGTATTAACTGATGGTGTAGTATATAGAGAGGAGACTGGTATTAACTGATGGTATAGTATATAGTGATGGGGAGAGGAGACTGGTATTAACTGATGGTATAGTATATAGTGATGGGGAGAGGAGACTGGTATTAACTGATGGTATAGTATATAGAGAGGAGACTGGTATTAACTGATGGTATAGTATATAGAGAGGAGACTGGTATTAACTGATGGTGTAGTATATAGTGATGGGGAGAGGAGACTGGTATTAACTGATGGTATAGTATATAGTGATGGGGAGAGGAGACTGGTATTAACTGATGGTATAGTATATAGAGAGGAGACTGGTATTAACTGATGGTATAGTATATAGAGAGGAGACTGGTATTAACTGATGGTGTAGTATATAGTGATGGGGAGAGGAGACTGGTATTAACTGATGGTATAGTATATAGTGATGGGGAGAGGAGACTGGTATTAACTGATGGTATAGTATATAGTGATGGGGAAGAGGAGACTGGTATTAACTGATGGTATAGTATATAGAGAGGAGACTGGTATTAACTGATGGTATAGTATATAGTGATGGGGAGAGGAGACTGGTATTAACTGATGGTATAGTATATAGTGATGGGGGATTGGAGACTGGTATTAACTGATGGTATAGTATATAGTGATGGGGAGAGGAGACTGGTATTAACTGATGGTATAGTATATAGTGATGGGGAGAGGAGACTGGTATTAACTGATGGTATAGTATATAGTGATGGGGAGAGGAGACTGGTATTAACTGATGGTATAGTATATAGTGATGGGGAAGAGGAGACTGGTATTAACTGATGGTATAGTATATAGAGAGGAGACTGGTATTAACTGATGGTATAGTATATAGTGATGGGGAGAGGAGACTGGTATTAACTGATGGTGTAGTATATAGTGATGGGGAGAGGAGACTGGTATTAGCTGATGGTGTAGTATATAGTGATGGGGAGAGGAGACTGGTATTAACTGATGGTGTAGTATATAGTGATGGGGAGAGGAGACTGGTATTAACTGATGGTGTAGTATATAGAGAGGAGACTGGTATTAACTGATGGTATAGTATATAGTGATGGAAGAGAGGAGACTGGTATTAACTGATGGTGTAGTATATAGAGAGGAGACTGGTATTAACTGATGGTATAGTATATAGTGATGGGGAGAGGAGACTGGTATTAACTGATGGTATAGTATATAGTGATGGGGAGAGGAGACTGGTATTAACTGATGGTATAGTATATAGAGAGGAGACTGGTATTAACTGATGGTATAGTATATAGAGAGGAGACTGGTATTAACTGATGGTGTAGTATATAGTGATGGGGAGAGGAGACTGGTATTAACTGATGGTATAGTATATAGTGATGGGGAGAGGAGACTGGTATTAACTGATGGTATAGTATATAGAGAGGAGACTGGTATTAACTGATGGTATAGTATATAGAGAGGAGACTGGTATTAACTGATGGTATAGTATATAGTGATGGGGAAGAGGAGACTGGTATTAACTGATGGTATAGTATATAGAGAGGAGACTGGTATTAACTGATGGTATAGTATATAGTGATGGGGAGAGGAGACTGGTATTAACTGATGGTGTAGTATATAGTGATGGGGAGAGGAGACTGGTATTAGCTGATGGTGTAGTATATAGTGATGGGGAGAGGAGACTGGTATTAACTGATGGTGTAGTATATAGTGATGGGGAGAGGAGACTGGTATTAACTGATGGTGTAGTATATAGAGAGAGGAGACTGGTATTAACTGATGGTATAGTATATAGTGATGGAAGAGAGGAGACTGGTATTAACTGATGGTGTAGTATATAGAGAGGAGACTGGTATTAACTGATGGTATAGTATATAGTGATGGGGAGAGGAGACTGGTATTAACTGATGGTATAGTATATAGTGATGGGGAGAGGAGACTGGTATTAACTGATGGTATAGTATATAGAGAGGAGACTGGTATTAACTGATGGTATAGTATATAGAGAGGAGACTGGTATTAACTGATGGTGTAGTATATAGTGATGGGGAGAGGAGACTGGTATTAACTGATGGTATAGTATATAGTGATGGGGAGAGGAGACTGGTATTAACTGATGGTATAGTATATAGAGAGGAGACTGGTATTAACTGATGGTATAGTATATAGAGAGGAGACTGGTATTAACTGATGGTGTAGTATATAGTGATGGGGAGAGGAGACTGGTATTAACTGATGGTATAGTATATAGTGATGGGGAGAGGAGACTGGTATTAACTGATGGTATAGTATATAGTGATGGGGAAGAGGAGACTGGTATTAACTGATGGTATAGTATATAGAGAGGAGACTGGTATTAACTGATGGTATAGTATATAGTGATGGGGAGAGGAGACTGGTATTAACTGATGGTATAGTATATAGTGATGGGGGATTGGAGACTGGTATTAACTGATGGTATAGTATATAGTGATGGGGAGAGGAGACTGGTATTAACTGATGGTATAGTATATAGTGATGGGGAGAGGAGACTGGTATTAACTGATGGTATAGTATATAGTGATGGGGAGAGGAGACTGGTATTAACTGATGGTATAGTATATAGTGATGGGGAAGAGGAGACTGGTATTAACTGATGGTATAGTATATAGAGAGGAGACTGGTATTAACTGATGGTATAGTATATAGTGATGGGGAGAGGAGACTGGTATTAGCTGATGGTGTAGTATATAGTGATGGGGAGAGGAGACTGGTATTAACTGATGGTGTAGTATATAGTGATGGGGAGAGGAGACTGGTATTAACTGATGGTGTAGTATATAGAGAGGAGACTGGTATTAACTGATGGTATAGTATATAGTGATGGAAGAGAGGAGACTGGTATTAACTGATGGTGTAGTATATAGAGAGGAGACTGGTATTAACTGATGGTGTAGTATATAGAGAGGAGACGGGTATTAACTGATGGTGTAGTATATAGTGATGGGGAGAGGAGACTGGTATTAACTGATGGTGTAGCATATAGTGATGGGGAGAGGAGACTGGTATTAACTGATGGTATAGTATATAGAGAGGAGACTGGTATTAACTGATGGTGTAGTATATAGAGAGGAGACGGGTATTAACTGATGGTATAGTATATAGTGATGGGGGATTGGAGACTGGTATTAACTGATGGTATAGTATATAGAGAGGAGACTGGTTTTAACTGATGGTGTAGTATATAGTGATGGGGAGAGGAGACTGGTATTAACTGATGGTATAGTATATAGTGATGGGGAGAGGAGACTGGTATTAACTGATGGTATAGTATATAGTGATGGGGAGAGGAGACTGGTATTAACTGATGGTGTAGTATATAGTGATGGGGGATTGGAGACTGGTATTAACTGATGGTATAGTATATAGTGATGGGGAGAGGAGACTGGTATTAACTGATGGTGTAGTATATAGAGAGGAGACTGGTATTAACTGATGGTGTAGTATATAGTGATGGGGAGAGGAGACTGGTATTAACTGATGGTATAGTATATAGTGATGGGGAGAGGAGACTGGTATTAACTGATGGTGTAGTATATAGTGATGGGGGATTGGAGACTGGTATTAACTGATGGTATAGTATATAGTGATGGGGAGAGGAGACTGGTATTAACTGATGGTGTAGTATAAGACGGGTATTAACTGATGGTATAGTATATAGTGATGGGGGATTGGAGACTGGTATTAACTGATGGTATAGTATATAGAGAGGAGACTGGTATTAACTGATGGTGTAGTATATAGTGATGGGGAGAGGAGACTGGTATTAACTGATGGTATAGTATATAGTGATGGGGAGAGGAGACTGGTATTAACTGATGGTGTAGTATATAGTGATTGGGAGAGGAGACTGGTATTAACTGATGGTGTAGTATATAGAGAGGAGACTGGTATTAACTGATGGTGTAGTATATAGTGATGGGGAGAGGAGACTGGTATTAACTGATGGTATAGTATATAGTGATGGGGGATTGGAGACTGGTATTAACTGATGGTATAGTATATAGTGATGGGGAGAGGAGACTGGTATTAACTGATGGTATAGTATATAGTGATGGGGAGAGGAGACTGGTATTAACTGATGGTGTAGTATATAGTGATGGGGAGAGGAGACTGGTATTAACTGATGGTGTAGTATATAGTGATGGGGAGAGGATACTGGTATTAACTGATGGTGTAGTATATAGAGAGGAGACTGG
This sequence comes from Oncorhynchus nerka, assembly GCF_034236695.1. Classification (NCBI taxonomy): domain Eukaryota; kingdom Metazoa; phylum Chordata; class Actinopteri; order Salmoniformes; family Salmonidae; genus Oncorhynchus; species Oncorhynchus nerka. The sequence continues at coordinate 10,536,251 of NC_088409.1, read as the reverse complement.
TATTAACTGATGGTATAGTATATAGTGATGGGAGAGGAGACTGGTATTAACTGATGGTATAGTATATAGTGATGGGGAGAGGAGACTGGTATTAACTGATGGTGTAGTATATAGTGATGGGAGAGGAGACTGGTATTAACTGATGGTATAGTATATAGTGATGGGGAGAGGAGACTGGTATTAACTGATGGTGTAGTATATAGAGATGGGGGAGAGGAGACTGGTATTAACTGATGGTATAGTATATAGTGATGGGAGAGGAGACTGGTATTAACTGATGGTATAGTATATAGTGATGGGGAGAGGAGACTGGTATTAACTGATGGTATAGTATATAGTGATGGGGAGAGGAGACTGGTATTAACTGATGGTATAGTATATAGTGATGGGGAGAGGAGACTGGTATTAACTGATGGTGTAGTATATAGTGATGGGGGAGAGGAGACTGGTATTAACTGATGGTGTAGTATATAGTGATGGGGAGAGGAGACTGGTATTAACTGATGGTGTAGTATATAGTGATGGGGGAGAGGAGACTGGTATTAACTGATGGTGTAGTATATAGAGAGGAGACGGGTATTAACTGATGGTATAGTATATAGTGATGGGGGAGAGGAGACTGGTATTAACTGATGGTGTAGTATATAGAGAGGAGACTGGTATTAACTGATGGTATAGTATATAGAGAGGAGACTGGTATTAACTGATGGTATAGTATATAGTGATGGGGGAGAGGAGACTGGTATTAACTGATGGTATAGTATATAGTGATGGGGGAGAGGAGACTGGTATTAACTGATGGTGTAGTATATAGTGATGGGGAGAGGAGACTGGTATTAACTGATGGTGTAGTATATAGTGATGGGGAGAGGAGACTGGTATTAACTGATGGTATAGTATATAGTGATGGGGGAGAGGAGACTGGTATTAACTGATGGTATAGTATATAGAGAGGAGACTGGTATTAACTGATGGTGTAGTATATAGAGAGGAGACGGGTATTAACTGATGGTATAGTATATAGTGATGGAGGAGAGGAGACTGGTATTAACTGATGGTATAGTATATAGTGATGGGGAGAGGAGACTGGTATTAACTGATGGTATAGAATATAGTGATGGGGAGAGGAGACTGGTATTAGCTGATGGTATAGTATATAGTGATGGGGAGAGGAGACTGGTATTAACTGATGGTGTAGTATATAGTGATGGGGGAGAGGAGACTGGTATTAACTGATGGTGTAGTATATAGAGAGGAGACTGGTATTAACTGATGGTATAGTATATAGTGATGGGGGAGAGGAGACTGGTATTAACTGATGGTGTAGTATATAGAGAGGAGACTGGTATTAACTGATGGTATAGTATATAGAGAGGAGACTGGTATTAACTGATGGTGTAGTATCTAGTGAGGAGACTGGTATTAACTGATGGTATAGTATATAGTGATGGGGGAGAGGAGACTGGTATTAACTGATGGTGTAGTATATAGAGAGGAGACTGGTATTAACTGATGGTATATTATATAGAGAGGAGACTGATATTAACTGATGGTGTAGTATATAGAGAGGAGACTGGTATTAACTGATGGTATAGTATATAGTGATGGGGGAGAGGAGACTGGTATTAACTGATGGTGTAGTATATAGTGATGGGGAGAGGAGACTGGTATTAACTGATGGTATAGTATATAGAGAGGAGACTGGTATTAACTGATGGTGTAGTATATAGTGATGGGGAGAGGAGACTGGTATTAACTGATGGTATAGTATATAGAGAGGAGACTGGTATTAACTGATGGTGTAGTATATAGTGATGGGGGAGAGGAGACTGGTATTAACTGATGGTATAGTATATAGAGAGGAGACTGGTATTAACTGATGGTATAGTATATAGTGATGGGAGAGGAGACTGGTATTAACTGATGGTATAGTATATAGTGATGGAAGAGAGGAGACTGGTATTAACTGATGGTGTAGTATATAGAGAGGAGACTGGTATTAACTGATGGTGTAGTATATAGTGATGGGGAGAGGAGACTGGTATTAACTGATGGTGTAGTATATAGTGATGGGAGAGGAGACTGGTATTAACTGATGGTATAGTATATAGTGATGGGGAGAGGAGACTGGTATTAACTGATGGTGTAGTATATAGTGATGGGAGAGGAGACTGGTATTAACTGATGGTATAGTATATAGTGATGGGGAGAGGAGACTGGTATTAACTGATGGTATAGTATATAGTGATGGGGGAGAGGAGACTGGTATTAACTGATGGTGTAGTATATAGAGAGGAGACTGGTATTAACTGATGGTATAGTATATAGAGAGGAGACTGGTATTAACTGATGGTATAGTATATAGTGATGGGGAGAGGAGACTGGTATTAACTGATGGTATAGTATATAGTGATGGGAGAGGAGACTGGTATTAACTGATGGTATAGTATATAGTGATGGAAGAGAGGAGACTGGTATTAACTGATGGTGTAGTATATAGTGATGGGGGAGAGGAGACTGGTATTAACTGATGGTATACTATATAGTGATGGGGGAGAGGAGACTGGTATTAACTGATGGTGTAGTATATAGTGATGGGGAGAGGAGACGGGTATTAACTGATGGTATAGTATATAGTGATGGGGAGAGGAGACTGGTATTAACTGATGGTGTAGTATATAGTGATGGGGAGAGGAGACTGGTATTAACTGATGGTGTAGTATATAGTGATGGGGAGAGGAGACTGGTATTAACTGATGGTGTAGTATATAGAGAGGAGACTGGTATTAACTGATGGTATAGTATATTGAGAGGAGACTGGTAGTAACTGATGGTGTAGTATATAGTGATGGAAGAGAGGAGACTGGTATTAACTGATGGTATAGTATATAGTGATGGGGAGAGGAGACTGGTATTAACTGATGGTGTAGTATATAGTGATGGGGGAGAGGAGACTGGTATTAACTGATGGTATAGTATATAGAGAGGAGACTGGTATTAACTGATGGTATAGTATATAGTGATGGGGAGAGGAGACTGGTATTAACTGATGGTGTAGTATATAGAGAGGAGACTGGTATTAACTGATGGTGTAGTATATAGAGAGGAGACTGGTATTAACTGATGGTATAGTATATAGTGATGGTGAGAAGAGACTGGTATTAACTGATGGTGTAGTATATAGAGAGGAGACCGGTATTAACTGATGGTATAGTATATAGTGATGGGGAGAGGAGACTGGTATTAACTGATGGTGTAGTATATAGTGATGGGGGAGAGGAGACTGGTATTAACTGATGGTATAGTATATAGTGATGGGGAGAGGAGACTGGTATTAACTGATGGTATAGTATATAGTGATGGGGAGAGGAGACTGGTATTAACTGATGGTGTAGTATATAGTGATGGGGAGAGGAGACTGGTATTAACTGATGGTATAGTATATAGTGATGGGGGAGAGGAGACTGGTATTAACTGATGGTGTAGTATATAGTGATGGGGAGAGGAGACTGGTATTAACTGATGGTGTAGTATATAGTGATGGGGAGAGGAGACTGGTATTAACTGATGGTGTAGTATATAGAGAGGAGACTGGTATTAACTGATGGTGTAGTATATAGTGATGGGGGAGAGGAGACTGGTATTAACTGATGGTGTAGTATATAGTGATGGGGGAGAGGAGACTGGTATTAACTGATGGTATAGTATATAGTGATGGGGAGAGGAGACTGGTATTAACTGATGGTGTAGTATATAGTGATGGGGAGAGGAGACTGGTATTAACTGATGGTATACTATATAGTGATGGGGGAGAGGAGACTGGTATTAACTGATGGTGTAGTATATAGTGATGGGGAGAGGAGACGGGTATTAACTGATGGTGTAGTATATAGAGAGGAGACTGGTATTAACTGATGGTGTAGTATATAGTGATGGGGGAGAGGAGACTGGTATTAACTGATGGTATAGTATATAGAGAGGAGACTGGTATTAACTGATGGTGTAGTATATAGTGATGGGGAGAGGAGACTGGTATTAACTGATGGTATAGTATATAGAGAGGAGACTGGTATTAACTGATGATGTAGTATATAGTGATGGGAGAGGAGACTGGTATTAACTGATGGTATAGTATATAGAGAGGAGACTGGTATTAACTGATGGTATAGTATATAGTGATGGGGAGAGGAGACTGGTATTAACTGATGGTGTAGTATATAGAGAGGAGACTGGTATTAACTGATGGTGTAGTATATAGAGAGGAGACTGGTATTAACTGATGGTATAGTATATAGTGATGGTGAGAGGAGACTGGTATTAACTGATGGTGTAGTATATAGAGAGGAGACCGGTATTAACTGATGGTATAGTATATAGTGATGGGGAGAGGAGACTGGTATTAACTGATGGTGTAGTATATAGTGATGGGGAGAGGAGACTGGTATTAACTGATGGTATAGTATATAGTGATGGGGAGAGGAGACTGGTATTAACTGATGGTGTAGTATATAGTGATGGGGAGAGGAGACTGGTATTAACTGATGGTGTAGTATATAGTGATGGGGAGAGGAGACTGGTATTAACTGATGGTAGTATATAGTGATGGGGGAGAGGAGACTGGTATTAACTGATGGTGTAGTATATAGTGATGGGGAGAGGAGACTGGTATTAACTGATGGTGTAGTATATAGTGATGATGGGGAGAGGAGACTGGTATTAACTGATGGTATAGTATATAGTGATGGGGAGAGGAGACTGGTATTAACTGATGGTGTAGTATATAGTGATGGGGAGAGGAGACTGGTATTAACTGATGGTATAGTATATAGTGATGGGGGGGAGAGGAGACTGGTATTAACTGATGGTGTAGTATATAGTGATGGGGAGAGGAGACTGATGGGTATTAACTGATGGTGTAGTATATAGTGAGAGGAGACTGGTATTAACTGATGGTGTAGTATATTAACTGATGGGGAGAGGAGACTGGTATTAACTGATGGGTATATATAGTATAGAGAGGAGACTGGTATTAATAGTGATATATAGTGATGGGGAGAGAGGAGACTGGTATTAACTGATGGTATAGTATATAGAGAGGAGACTGGTATTAACTGATGATGTAGTATATAGTGATGGGAGAGGAGACTGGTATTAACTGATGGTATAGTATATAGTGATGGGAGAGGAGACTGGTATTAACTGATGGTATAGTATATAGTGATGGGAGAGGAGACTGGTATTAACTGATGGTATAGTATATAGAGAGGAGACTGGTATTAACTGATGATGTAGTATATAGTGATGGGAGAGGAGACTGGTATTAACTGATGGTATAGTATATAGTGATGGGAGAGGAGACTGGTATTAACTGATGGTATAGTATATAGTGATGGGAGAGGAGACTGGTATTAACTGATGGTATAGTATATAGAGAGGAGACTGGTATTAACTGATGGTGTAGTATATAGTGATGGGGGAGAGGAGACTGGTATTAACTGATGGTATAGTATATAGTGATGGGAGAGGAGACTGGTATTAACTGATGGTATAGTATACTGGTATTAACTGATGGTATAGTATATAGAGAGGAGACTGGTATTAACTGATGGTGTAGTATATAGTGATGGGGGAGAGGAGACTGGTATTAACTGATGGTATAGTATATAGAGAGGAGACTGGTATTAACTGATGGTGTAGTATATAGAGAGGAGACTGGTATTAACTGATGGTGTAGTATATAGTGATGGGGGAGAGGAGACTGGTATTAACTGATGGTATAGTATATAGAGAGGAGACTGGTATTAACTGATGGTGTAGTATATAGTGATGGGGAGAGGAGACTGGTATTAACTGATGGTATAGTATATAGAGAGGAGACTGGTATTAACTGATGATGTAGTATATAGTGATGGGAGAGGAGACTGGTATTAACTGATGGTATAGTATATAGTGATGGGAGAGGAGACTGGTATTAACTGATGGTATAGTATATAGTGATGGGGGAGAGGAGACTGGTATTAACTGATGGTGTAGTATATAGTGATGGGAGAGGAGACTGGTATTAACTGATGGTATAGTATATAGAGAGGAGACTGGTATTAACTGATGGTGTAGTATATAGTGATGGGGGAGAGGAGACTGGTATTAACTGATGGTAGTATATAGTATATAGTGATGGGGAGAGGAGACTGGTATTAACTGATGGTATAGTATATAGAGAGGAGACTGGTATTAACTGATGGTGTAGTATATAGAGAGGAGACTGGTATTAACTGATGGTGTAGTATATAGTGATGGGGGAGAGGAGACTGGTATTAACTGATGGTATAGTATATAGAGAGGAGACTGGAATTAACTGATGGTGTAGTATATAGAGAGGAGACTGGTATTAACTGATGGTGTAGTATATAGTGATGGGGAGAGGAGACTGGTAATAACTGATGGTATAGTATATAGTGATGGAAGAGAGGAGACTGGTATTAACTGATGGTGTAATATATAGTGATGGGGAGAGGAGACTGGTATTAACTGATGGTGTAGTATATAGTGATGGGGAGAGGAGACTGGTATTAACTGATGGTGTAGTATATAGAGAGGAGACTGGTATTAACTGATGGTGTAGTATATAGTGATGGGGAGAGGAGACTGGTATTAACTGATGGTATAGTATATAGAGAGGAGACTGGTATTAACTGATGATGTAGAATATAGTGATGGGAGAGGAGACTGGTATTAACTGATGGTGTAGTATATAGTGATGGGAGAGGAGACTGGTATTAACTGATGGTATAGTATATAGTGATGGGGAGAGGAGACTGGTATTAACTGATGGTGTAGTATATAGAGAGGAGACTGGTATTAACTGATGGTATAGTATATTGAGAGGAGACTGGTAGTAACTGATGGTGTAGTATATAGTGATGGGGAGAGGAGACTGGTATTAACTGATGGTGTAGTATATAGTGATGGGGAGAGGAGACTGGTATTAACTGATGGTATAGTATATAGTGATGGGGAGAGGAGACTGGTATTAACTGATGGTATAGTATATAGTGATGGGGGAGAGGAGACTGGTATTAACTGATGGTATAGTATATAGAGAGGAGACTGGTATTAACTGATGGTGTAGTATATAGTGATGGAAGAGAGGAGACTGGTATTAACTGATGGTGTAGTATATAGAGAGGAGACTGGTATTAACTGATGGTGTAGGATATAGAGAGGAGACTGGTATTAACTGATGGTGTAGTATATAGTGATGGGGGAGAGGAGACTGGTATTAACTGATGGTATAGTATATAGTGATGGGGGAGAGGAGACTGGTATTAACTGATGGTGTAGTATATAGAGAGGAGACTGGTATTAACTGATGGTGTAGTATATAGTGATGGGGAGAGGAGACTGGTATTAACTGATGGTATAGTATATAGTGATGGGGGAGAGGAGACTGGTATTAACTGATGGTATAGTATATAGAGAGGAGACTGGTATTAACTGATGGTGTAGTATATAGAGAGGAGACTGGTATTAACTGATGGTATAGTATATAGAGAGGAGACTGGTATTAACTGATGGTATAGTATATAGAGAGGAGACTGGTATTAACTGATGGTGTAGTATATAGTGATGGAAGAGAGGAGACTGGTATTAACTGATGGTGTAGTATATAGAGAGGAGACTGGTATTAACTGATGGTGTAGTATATAGAGAGGAGACTGGTATTAACTGATGGTATAGTATATAGTGATGGGGGAGAGGAGACTGGTATTAACTGATGGTATAGTATATAGAGAGGAGACTGGTATTAACTGATGGTGTAGTATATAGAGAGGAGACTGGTATTAACTGATGGTATAGTATATAGTGATGGGGAGAGGAGACTGGTATTAACTGATGGTGTAGTATATAGTGATGGGGGAGAGGAGACTGGTATTAACTGATGGTATAGTATATAGTGATGGGGAGAGGAGACTGGTATTAACTGATGGTATAGTATATAGTGATGGGGGAGAGGAGACTGGTATTAACTGATGGTGTAGTATATAGAGAGGAGACTGGTATTAACTGATGGTGTAGTATATAGTGATGGGGAGAGGAGACTGGTATTAACTGATGGTATAGTATATAGTGATGGGGGAGAGGAGACTGGTATTAACTGATGGTATAGTATATAGAGAGGAGACTGGTATTAACTGATGGTATAGTATATAGTGATGGAAGAGAGGAGACTGGTATTAACTGATGGTGTAGTATATAGAGAGGAGACTGGTATTAACTGATGGTGTAGTATATAGAGAGGAGACTGGTATTAACTGATGGTGTAGTATATAGAGAGGAGACTGGTATTAACTGATGGTGTAGTATATAGAGAGGAGACTGGTATTAACTGATGGTGTAGTATATAGTGATGGGGAGAGGAGACTGGTATTAACTGATGGTGTAGTATATAGAGAGGAGACTGGTATTAACTGATGGTATAGTATATAGTGATGGGGAGAGGAGACTGGTATTAACTGATGGTGTAGTATATAGTGATGGGGAGAGGAGACTGGTATTAACTGATGGTATAGTATATAGTGATGGGGAGAGGAGACTGGTATTAACTGATGGTATAGTATATAGTGATGGGGGAGAGGAGACTGGTATTAACTGATGGTATAGTATATAGTGATGGGGAGAGGAGACTGGTATTAACTGATGGTATAGTATATAGTGATGGGGAGAGGAGACTGGTATTAACTGATGGTGTAGTATATAGTGATGGGGGAGAGGAGACTGGTATTAACTGATGGTGTAGTATATAGAGAGGAGACTGGTATTAACTGATGGTATAGTATATAGTGATGGGGAGAGGAGACTGCGCAGCGTGTGTTGAGTTACACATCTTTTAATTAAGTGAAACTTCAAAACAATAAACCAACAACGGTCATGGCGCCGGGCTGAACGCCGTTCTTGGACTGGGCACCGGCGCAGAGGAAGGCTCCGGTCATGGCGTCGGGCTGAACGCCGTGCCTGGACTGGGCACCGGCGCAGAGGAAGGCTCCGGCCATGGAGCTGGGTTGGCCACCGTGCCTGGACTGGGCACCTGTGCAGAGGAATGCTCCGGCCTTGGAGTGGGACTGGACGCCGTGCCTGGACTGGGCACCGGCGCGGAGGAAGGCTCCGGCCTAGGAGCGGGACTGGGGAGGTGCACTGGAGGCCTGGTGCGTGGAGCCGGCACAGGTGGTACCCACTTCAGAGCGAGTGTGGGGACCTGGCACAGGACGTACCGGACTGGGGAGGTGCACTGGAGGCCTGGTGCGTGGAGCCGGCACAGGTGGTACCCACTTCAGAGCGAGTGTGGGGAGCTGGCACAGGACGTACCGGACTGGGGAGGTGCACTGGAGGCCTGGTGCGTGGAGCCGGCACAGGTGGTACCCACTTCAGAGCGAGTGTGGGGAGCTGGCACAGGACGTACCGGACTGGGGAGGTGCACTGGAGGCCTGGTGCGTGGAGCCGGCACAGGTGGTACCCACTTCAGAGCGAGTGTGGGGAGCTGGCACAGGACGCACCGGACTGGGGAGGTGCACTGGAGGCCTGGTGCATGGAGCCGGCACAGGTGGTACCCACTTCAGAGCGAGTGTGGGAGCTGGCACAGGACGTACCGGACAGGGGAGGCGCACTGGAGGCCTGGTGCGTGGAGCCGGCACAGGTGGTACCCACTTCAGAGCGAGTGTGGGGAGCTGGCACAGGACGACCGGACTGGGGAGGTGCACTGGAGGCCTGGTGCGTGGAGCCGGCACAAGTGGTACCCACTTCAGAGCGAGTGTGGGGAGCTGGCACAGGACGCACCGGACTGGGGAGGTGCACTGGAGGCCTGGTGCGTGGAGCCGGCACAGGTGGTACCCACTTCAGAGCGAGTGTGGGGAGCTGGCACAGGACGTAACGGACTGGGAGGTGCACTGGAGGCCTGGTGCGTGGAGCCGGCACAGGTGGTACCCACTTCAGAGCGAGTGTGGGGAGCTGGCACAGGACGTACCGGACAGGGGAGGCGCACTGGAGGCCTGGTGCGTGGAGCCGGCACAGGTGGTACCCACTTCAGAGCGAGTGTGGGGAGCTGGCACAGGACGTACCGGACAGGGGAGGCGCACTGGAGGCCTGGTGCGTGGAGCCGGCACAGGTGGTACCCACTTCCAGAGCGAGTGTGGGGAGCTGGCACAGGACGTACCGGACTGGGGAGGTGCACTGGAGGCCTGGTGCGTGGAGCCGGCACAGGTGGTACCCACTTCAGAGCGAGTGTGGGAGCTACCGGACTGGGGAGCGCACTGGAGGCCTGGTGCGTGGAGCCGGCACAGGTGGTACCCACTTCCAGAGCGAGTGTGGCTGGAGGCGGACTGGGGAGGCGCACTGGAGGCCTGGTGCGTGGAGCCGGCACAGGTGGTACCCACTTCAGAGCGAGTGTGGGGAGCTGGCACAGGACGTACCGGACTGGGGAGGTGCACTGGAGGCCTGGTGCGTGGAGCCGGCACAGGTGGTACCCACTTCAGAGCGAGTGTGGGGAGCTGGTGACTGGGGAGGTGCAC
>NC_088409.1:10517359-10525189 GCF_034236695.1 Oncorhynchus nerka | reverse complement strand
ACAGACAGACAGACAGACAGACAGACAGACAGACAGACAGACAGACAGACAGACAGACAGACAGACAGACAGACAGACAGACAGACAGACAGACAGACAGACCAACAGACAGACAGACAGACAGACAGACAGACAGACAGACAGACAGACAGACAGACAGACAGACAGACAGACAGACAGACAGACAGACAGACAGACATTGTGGACATTGTTTTCATACTTTATCCATTTGGAGGATTCATCTTGGAAGAGAGGATAGAGAGGTTTCATCAGCATGGAGGATTCATCTTGGAAGAGAGGATAGAGAGGTTTCATCAGCATGGAGGATTCATCTTGGAAGAGAGGATGGAGAGGTTTCATCAGCGTGGAGGATTCATCTTGGAAGAGAGGATAGAGAGGTTTCATCAGCATGGAGGATTCATCTTGGAAGAGAGGATAGAGAGGTTTCATCAGCATGGAGGATTCATCTTGGAAGAGAGGATGGAGAGGTTTCATCAGCGTGGAGGATTCATCTTGGAAGAGAGGATAGAGAGGTTTCATCAGCATGGAGGATTCATCTTGGAAGAGAGGATAGAGAGGTTTCATCAGCATGGAGGATTCATCTTGGAGGAGAGGATAGAGAGGTTTCATCAGCGTGGAGGATTCATCTTGGAAGAGAGGATAGAGAGGTTTCATCAGCATGGAGGATTCATCTTGGAGGAGAGGATAGAGAGGTTTCATCAGCATGGAGGATTCATCTTGGAAGAGAGGATAGAGAGGTTTCATCAGCATGGAGGATTCATCTTGGAGGAGAGGATAAGAGCCAATGAATGTGGAACTGATCAAATAGAGGAGCATATTTACTTTGTTTGTTTCTATGTTACCACCCCGTCAGAGAGGGGGGTCGGAGGTGCAGGAGAGAGAGAAGAGAGAGATGGGGGGTAGCGAGGGGGGAGTGAGGGGGGGGGATAGGGGACAGACAGAGACAGAGAGAGAATGCGAGAGAAAGAGAGGGGGAGGTGGAAGAGAGAGTTATTTTCATATTTTCATCAGTGTGGAGGATTCATCTTGGAAGACAGAATAGAGAGGTTTCTAAATCCAGTTCAATAGAGGAGCTGATGCTATTTGGAACACAGACATGCAGTTCAATAGAGGAGCTGATGCTATTTGGAACACAGACATGCAGTTCAATAGAGGAGCTGATGCTATTTGGAACACAGCCATTCAGTTCAATAGAGGAGCTGATGCTATTTGGATCACAGCCATTCAGTTCAATAGAGGAGCTGCTGCTATTTGGATCACAGCCATTCAGTTCAATAGATGAGCTGATGTTATTTGGATCACAGCCATTCAGTTCAATAGATGAGCTGATGTCATTTGGAACACATTCATTGTTTACATGCTTTACTGTTGGATGGTGAGGACCACAGGGGGGTTAGATGTCATGTTGTGTGCTATAAGGGACGACTTGCCCTTGAAGACATATTGTACTGTATTACGTCATAGGAGGAGCTGTAGTGTGTGTGTGTGTGTGTGTGTGTGTGTGTGTGTGTGTGTGTGTGTGTGTGTGTGTGTGTGTGTGTGTGTGTGTGTGTGTGTGTGTGTGTGTGTGTGTGTGTGTGTGTGTGTGCGCATGCGTGTGTGAGTGCATCCTAACATCCAGTTAGCCTCCCCTAACTGACCACCCCGACCGCTGGCACAAAACACATCCACAACATGAGTTGATTTGTCAGCGTGTTCCTTAAGCTGTACTTACTCATTGACTTGACTGTTGGCCTGCAAGGCTTCGCCCTGGATAGGACCTTAGCCCTATTCCCTAGAAAGTGCACATTTAGGACCACTTCCTGGAGTCTCTTTGTATTTCCAATGTCTCCGTCACGTGTTTCTCTGTCTGTGTGTTCATAACATCGGCCCTGTTCAGGCTGCCTCAGCCACCACCTCAGCCTCAGCAACCTCCCCAGCCTCAGCCACCACCTCAGCCTCAGCAACCTCCCCAGCCTCAGCCACCACCTCAGCCTCGGCAACCTCCCCAGCCTCAGCCACCACCTCAGCCTCAGCAACCTCCCCAGCCTCAGCCACCACCTCAGCCTCAGCAACCTCCCCAGCCTCAGCCACCACCTCAGCCTCAGCAACCTCCCCAGCCTCAGCCACCTCCCCAGCCTCAGCCATCTCCCCAGTCTCAGCCACCTCCTCACCCCAGCCTCAACAACCCTCCCCAGCCTCAGCCACCTCCCCAGCCTCAGCAACCTCCCCACCCCAGCCTCAGCAACCTCCCCAGCCTCAGCCTCAGCCACCACCCCAGCCTCAGCCACCTCCCCAGCCTCAGCCACCTCCCCAGCCTCAGCCACCACCCCATCCCAGCCTCAGCAACATCTCCAGCCTCAGCCTCAGCCACCACCCCAGCCTCAGCAACCTCCCCAGCCTCAGCAACCTCCCCAGCCTCAGCCTCAGCCACCACCCCAGCCTCAGCAACCTCCCCAGCCTCAGCCTCAGCCACCACCCAAGCCTCAGCAACCTCCCCAGCCTCAGCAACCTCCCCAGCCTCAGCCTCAGCCACCTCCCCAGCCTCAGCCACCTACCCAGCTTCAGCCACCACCCCACCCCAGCCTCAGCAACCTCCCCAGCCTCAGCCTCAGCCACCACCGCAGCCTCAGCAACCACCCCAGCCTCAGCCACCACCGCAGCCTCAGCAACCACCCCAGCCTCAGCAACCACCCCAGCCTCAGCAACCTCCCCAGCCTCAGCAACCTCCCCAGCCTCAGCAACCTCCCCAGCCTCAGCCACCACCCCAGCCTCAGCCTCAGCCACCACCCAAGCCTCAGCAACCTCCCCAGCCTCAGCAACCTCCCCAGCCTCAGCCTCAGCCACCTCCCCAGCCTCAGCCACCTACCCAGCTTCAGCCACCACCCCACCCCAGCCTCAGCAACCTCCCCAGCCTCAGCCTCAGCCACCACCGCAGCCTCAGCAACCACCCCAGCCTCAGCAACCACCCCAGCCTCAGCAACCTCCCCAGCCTCAGCAACCTCACCAGCCTCAGCAACCTCACCTGCCTCAGCCACCACCCCAGTCTCAGCCAACTCCTCAGCCAACTCCTCAGCCTCAGCAACCCCCCCAGCCTCAGCCACCACCCCAGCAACCTCCCCAGCCTCAGCAACCTCCCCAGCCTCAGGCACCACCCCAGCCTCAGCAACCTCAGCAACCTCCCCAGCCTCAGCAACCTCCCCAGCCTCAGCAACCTCCCCAGCCTCAGCCACCACCCCAGCCTCAGCAACCTCCTCAGCCTCAGCCACCACCCCAGCCTCAGCAACCTCACCAGCCTCAGCAACCACCCCAGCCTCAGCAATCTCGCCAGCCTCAGCAACCTCGCCAGCCTCAGCAACCGCCCCAGACTCAGCAATCCCCCAGCCTCAGCCTCGGCCACCACCGTTTATCGACAACCACTGACCTCGGCAATATCTGACCTCGGCCTCAATGACCCCCGGCCTCAGCGGCCACTCTGACCTCCAATAAACTATCTGACCTCGACCGCCACCGGCCTCGAATGCCATCCGTAGCGTACAGCATCGATACCTCCTCAGCCTCAACAGCCCGGCCTCGGCCACCATCAGCCTCAGCCACCACCCCAGCCACCACCCCAGCCTCAGCAACCTCCCCAGCCTCAGCAACCTCCCCAGCCTCAGCCACCACCCCAGCCTCACCTCACCCCTGCCTCAGCCACCTCCCAGTCTCAGCCACCCCCAGCCTCAGTAACTCACCAGCCTCAGCAACCTCCCCAGCCTCATGCCTGTACCCCAGCCTCAGCAGCCTCAGCAACCTCCCCAGCCTCAGCAACCCCCAGCCTCAGCCCTCAGCAATCCCCCCAGCCTCAGCAATCCCCCAGCCTCAGAAATCCCCCAGCCTCAGCAATCTCCCCAGTTTAGCAACCTCGCCAGCCTCAGCAACCACCCCAGCCTCAGCAACCTCACCAGCCTCAGCAACCACCCCAGACTCACCAGCCTCAGCTCGCCTCACCAGCCTCCAGCATCCTCCTCAGCCTCAGCAACCTCCCCAGCCTCAGCCTCAGAAACCTCCCAGCCTCAGCAACCACCCCAGCCTCAGCAACTTCCCAGCCTCAACCTCTGAGCTCAGCAATCCCAGCCTCAAGAACCTCCCCAGCCTCAGCAACCTCGCCAGCCTCAGCAACCTCCCCCAGCCTCAGCAACCCCAGCCTCAGCAACAACCCCAGCCTCAGCAACAACCCCAGCCTCACCATTCTCAGCAACCTCCAGCAGTCTTCCCACGTTAATTTCCTATTTTAAAGGGGTTAATGATAGCAGTGCACTATGTAGGAAATAGGTTGCCATTTGGGGCAGTTGGGCCTGTCACTCGTCAGACTGGGTAATGGGGTCAGGTCACACCTATGTTGAGTCATCTTCCTGATGATGTAGTTTTGCTTGTTGTTTCATGCTTACTACTACAAAATTACAGCGTATAATGATGCAACGTCAGATTTCATTTCCTTTGAACGATCCAGGCGGTGTTGCCAGATCAGAATGATAAAGTATTCATGGGACCATTCAAAATTCTTCATCATACTTCTTATTGTTATTACTTGGAACGCTACTCCTCCTACACCGTTTAAGCTAGAAAGGTCATTCAAACTTTAAAACATGCAGATCAGTCTGGAATAATGTGCTTGTATATAAGATGTTGATTCACTCTCATGGCATTTCCTCAAGATTCTAAAATAGTATTCATGGGACCATTCAACATCTGTAGACACTACCACTACTATAACCAGTCACTACCATTACTACTGGAGACACTACCACTACTATCACCAGTCACTACCATTACTACTGGAGACACTACCACTACTATAACCAGTCACTACCACTGGAGACACTACCACTACTATAACCAGTCACTACCATTACTACTGGAACACTACCACTACTATAACCAGTCACTACCATTACTACTGGAGACACTACCACTACTATAACCAGTCACTACCATTACTGGAGACACTACCACTACTATAACCAGTCACTACCATTAAACTGGAGACACTACAGCTACTATAACAGTCACTACCACTGGAGACACTACTACTATAACCAGTCACTACCATTACTACTGGAGACACTACCACTACTATAACCAGTCACTACCATTACTACTGGAACTTTTTACCACTACTATAACCAGTCACTACCATTACTACTGGAGACACTACCACTACTATCACCAGTCACTACCATTACTACTGGAACACTACCACTACTATCACAGTCACTACCATTACTACTGGAACACTACCACTACTATACCAGTCACTACCATTACTACTGTAGACACTACCACTACTATAACTATAACCAGTCACTACCATTACTACTGGAGACACTACCACTACTATAACCAGTCACTACCATTACTACTGGAGACACTACCACTACTATAACCAGTCACTACCATTAAACTGGAGACACTACAACTACTATAACCAGTCACTACCACTGGAGACACTACCACTACTATAACCAGTCACTACCATTACTACTGGAGACACTACCACTACTATAACCAGTCACTACCATTACTACTGGAACACTACCACTACTATACCAGTCACTTCCATTACTACTGGAACACTACCACTACTATAACTATAACAGTCACTACCGCCACTGGAACACTACCACTACTATAACCAGTCACTACCATTACTACTGGAGACACTACCACCTACTATAACCAGTCACTACCATTACTACCAGACTCTACCACTACTAACCAGTCACTACCATTACTGGAAGACACTACCACTACTATAACCAGTCACTTCCATTAAGCAGAACACTACCACTACTACTATAACCAGTCACTACCATTACTACTGTAACACTACCACTACTATAACCAGTTACTACCATTACTACTGGAGACACTACCACTACTATAACTTGATCACTACCATTACTACTGGAGACACTACCACTACTATAACCAGTCACTACCATTACTACTGGAACACTACCACTACTATCACCAGTCACTACCATTACTACTGGAACACTACCACTACTATCATAGTCACTACCATTACTACTGGAGACACTACCACTACTATAACCAGTCACTACACTGAGTGCTACCACTACTATCCATCAGTCACTACCATTACTACTGGAGACACTACCACTAAACAACCAGTCACTACCATTACTACTGGAGACACTACCACTACTATAACCAGTCACTACCATTACTACTGGAGACACTACCACTACTATAACCAGTCACTACCATTACTACTGGAGACACTACCACTACTATCACCAGTCACTACCATTACTAATCAGTCACTATCACTACTATAACTATAACTAGCCATCTACCACTTAATATAACTATAATCCAGCCCACCACACTATTACTATAACTATAACCAGTCACCACTATTACTATAATCATATAACTAGCTGGTCACCATTAATATAACTATAATCAGTCGTCACTCACTACTAGAATCTTATAACCAGTCACTACCATTACTATAACCGTCACTACCTCCACCTAACTATAACCAGTCACTACCACTACTATAACCAGTCACCACCATTATAACCAGTCACTACCACTGGTCATAACTATAACCAGTCACTACCACTACTATAACCAGTCACTACCATTACTACTGTAAGACACTACCACTACTATAACTATAACCAGTCACTACCATTACTACTGTAACCAGTACCACTACTTACTGTTATAACCATTACTACTGGAGACATTACCACTACTATAACCAGTCACTTTACCATTACTACTAACCAGACACTACCACTACTATAACCAGTCACTACCATTACTACTGTAGACACTACCACTACTATAACCAGTCACTTCCATTACTACTGGAGACACTACCACTACTATAACTATAACCAGTCACTACCATTACCACTGGAGACACTACCACTACTATAACCAGTCACTACCATTACTACTGGAGACACTACCACTACTATAACCAGTCACTACCATTACTATTGTAGACTCTACCACTACTATAACCAGTCACTACCATTACTACTGTAGACACTACCACTACGATAACCAGTCACTTCCATTACTACTGTAGACACTACCACTACTATAACTATAACCAGTCACTACCATTACTACTGTAGACACTACCACTACTATAACCAGTTACTACCATTACTACTGGAGACACTACCACTACTATCACCAGTCACTACCATTACTACTGGAGACACTACCACTACTATAACCAGTCACTACCATTACTACTGGAGACACTACCACTACTATCACCAGTCACTACCATTACTACTGGAGACACTACCACTACTATAACCAGTCACTACCATTACTACTGGAGACACTACCACTACTATAACCAGTCACTACCACTGGAGACACTACCACTACTATCATCAGTCACTACCATTACTACTGGAGACACTACCACTACTATAACCAGTCACTATCATTACTACTGGAGACACTACCACTACTATAACCAGTCACTACCATTACTACTGGAGACACTACCACTACTATAACCAGTCACTACCATTACTACTGGAGACACTACCACTACTATCACCAGTCACTACCATTACTACTGGAGACACTACCACTACTATAACCAGTCACTACCACTGGAGACACTACCACTACTATCACCAGTCACTACCATTACTACTGGAGACACTACCACTACTATAACCAGTCACTACCACTGGAGACACTACCACTACTATCACCAGTCACTACCATTACTACTGGAGACACTACCACTACTATCACCAGTCACTACCATTACTACTGGAG
>NC_088409.1:10493801-10517259 GCF_034236695.1 Oncorhynchus nerka | reverse complement strand
AGTCTGGAGAGGTGTGTACTGTAGATACTAGAAGACACCAGTTAGTCCTCTCCCTCAAACCCACAGTCTGGAGAGGTGTGTACTGTAGATACTAGAAGACACCAGTTAGTCCAGTTAGTCTCCCTCAAACCCACAGTCTGGAGAGGTGTGTACTACTAGAAGACACCAGTTAGTCCTCTCCCTCAAACCCCAGTCTGGAGAGGTGTGTACTGTAGATACTAGAAGACACCAGTTAGTCCTCTCCCTCAAACCCCCAGTCTGGAGAGGTGTGTACTGTAGACACCAGTTAGTCCCTCTCCCTCAAAGTCCCCTCCCTCAAACCCACAGTCTGGAGAGGTGTGTACTGTAGATACTAGAAGACACCAGTTAGTCCTCTCCCTCAAACCCACAGTCCTCAAAGTCCTCCCTCCAGTCTGGAGAGGTGTGTACTGTAGATACTAGAAGACACCAGTTAGTCCCCTCCCTCAAACCCCCAGTCTGGAGAGGTGTGTACTGTAGATACTAGAAGACACCAGTTAGTCCTCTCCCTCAAACCCCCAGTCTAGAGAGGTGTGTACTGTAGACACCAGTTAGTCCTCTCCCTCAAACCCTTGTCATTGTTTTGTCTTATCTATCACCTACTCCAACATGTTCATGAATATTCGTATCATGTTACTGAATGTCTCCAGAGTATTTAGTTTTCAACAAATGCAGTGAAAAGTTCAGTAAAGTTCAGTAAAATACACATAGAATCAACAGTGTTTGAATTCAGTTTTGTATCAGGTGAACTGTTGTGTCTGGGAACGTTGGTCTAGTAATTGTCCCTGTGATCTCCAATCTGTTTCCTTTTCATTGCTAACATGGCCATGTGTATGTTTTTCATATTTCTTCTGTTAGAAACATTTCATTTCAGCTCCACTCATGTAGGTCCATTCCCAGCAGTGTAAAGGGTTAACAGAGGACAGTACATTATGTCATATGAATTGAAGCACGGTGAGTGTTGTTGTTGTTGTTGTTGTTGTTGTAGAGAATATGTGGAAACACATCAGTGTGAATCATTCACCATTTTAACAGACAGTGTTTTTCCCCTCCTGAATGTATCTAACTGAGCTGAAGTCTATCCAGGACTCTGCTGTCTGCTTTCTCTTGATTGGGAAGTGTGCATGTGCTGAGTGCACGTGTGTGTTCCCAGTTTTGGTCCTCTAGGGATGAATAGGAAGGGTGTGTGTGTTCCCAGTGTTGGTCCTCTAGGGATGAATAGGAAGGGTGTGTGTGTTCCCAGTGTTGGCCCTCTAGGGATGAATAGGAAGGGTGTGTGTGTTCCCAGTGTTGGTCCTCTAGGGATGAATAGGAAGGGTGTGTGTGTTCCCAGTGTTGGTCCTCTAGGGATGAATAGGAAGGGTGTGTGTGTTCCCAGTGTTGGTCCTCTAGGGATGAATAGGAAGGGTGTGTGTGTTCCCAGTGTTGGTCATCTAGGGATGAAAAGGAAGGGTGTGTGTGTTCCCAGTGTTGGTCCTCTTGGGATGAATAGGAAGGGTGTGTGTGTTCCCAGTGTTGGTCCTCTAGGGATGAATAGGAAGGGTGTGTGTGTTCCCAGTGTTGGTCCTCTAGGGATGAATAGGAAGGGTGTGTGTGTTCCCAGTGTTGGTCCTCTAGGGATGAATAGGAAGGGTGTGTGTGTTCCCAGTGTTGGCCCTCTAGGGATGAATAGGAAGGGTGTGTGTGTTCCCAGTGTTGGTCCTCTAGGGATGAATAGGAAGGGTGTGTGTGTTCCCAGTGTTGGTCCTCTTGGGATGAATAGGAAGGGTGTGTGTGTTCCCAGTGTTGGTCCTCTAGGGATGAATAGGAAGGGTGTGTGTGTTCCCAGTGTTGGTCCTCTAGGGATGAATAGGAAGGGGGTGTGTGTTCCCAGTGTTGGTCCTCTAGGGATGAATAGGAAGGGTGTGTGTGTTCCCAGTGTTGGCCCTCTTGGGATGAATAGGAAGGGTGTGTGTGTTCCCAGTGTTGGCCCTCTAGGGATGAATAGGAAGGGTGTGTGTGTTCCCAGTGTTGGTCCTCTAGGGATGAATAGGAAGGGTGTGTGTGTTCCCAGTGTTGGTCCTCTTGGGATGAATAGGAAGGGTGTGTGTGTTCCCAGTGTTGGTCCTCTTGGGATGAATAGGAAGGGTGTGTGTGTTCCCAGTGTTGGTCCTCTAGGGATGAATAGGAAGGGTGTGTGTGTGCTTATTGTAGCCCCTCTCAGACTGTTACACCCTACTGTCTCCCTCTCAGACTGTTACACCCTACTGTCTCCCTCTCAGACTGTTACACCCTACTGTCTCCCTCTCAGACTGTTACACCCTACTGTCTCCCTCTCAGACTGTTACACCCTACTGTCTCCTCTCAGACTGTTACACCCTACTGTCTCCCTCTCAGACTGTTACACCCTACTGTCTCCCTCTCAGACTGTTACACCCTACTGTCTCCCTCTCAGACTGTTACACCCTACTGTCTCCCTCTCAGACTGTTACACCCTACTGTCTCCCTCTCAGATTGTTACACCCTACGGTCTCCCTCAGACTGTTACACCCTACTGTCTCCCTCTCAGACTGTTACACCCTACTGTCTCCCTCAGACTGTTACACCCTACTGTCTCCCTCTCAGATTGTTACACCCTACTGTCTCCCTCTCAGACTGTTACACCCTACTGTCTCCCTCTCAGACTGTAACACCCTACTGTCTCCCTCTCAGACTGTTACACCCTACTGTCTCCCTCAGACTGTTACACCCTACTGGCTCCCTCAGACTGTTACACCCTACTGGCTCCCTCTCAGACTGTTACACCCTACTGTCTCCCTCTCAGACTGTTACACCCTACTGTCTCCCTCTCAGACTGTTACACCCTACTGTCTCCCTCTCAGACTGTTACACCCTACTGTCTCCCTCTCAGACTGTTACACCCTACTGTCTCCCTCGCAGACTGTTACACCCTACTCGCTCCCTCAGACTGTTACACCCTACTGTCTCCCTCTCAGACTGTTACACCCTACTGTCTCCCTCTGACTGTTACACCCTACTGTCTCCCTCTCTGACTGTTACACCCTACTGTCTCCCTCTCAGACTGTTACACCCTACTGTCTCCCTCAGACTGTTACACCCTACTGTCTCCCTCTCAGACTGTTACACCCTACTGGCTCCCTCAGACTGTTACACCCTACTGTCTCCCTCTCTGACTGTTACACCCTACTGTCTCCCTCAGACTGTTACACCCTACTGTCTCCCTCTCTGACTGTTACACCCTACTGGCTCCTTCTCAGACTGTTACACCCTACTGACTCCCTCTCAGGCTGTTACACCCTACTGTCTCCCTCTCAGACTGTTACACCCTACTGTCTCCCTCTCTGACTGTTACACCCTACTGTCTCCCTCTCAGACTGTTACACCCTACTGTCTCCCTCTCAGACTGTTACACCCTACTGTCTCCCTCTCAGACTGTTACACCCTACTGTCTCCCTCGCAGACTGTTACACCCTACTGGCTCCCTCAGACTGTTACACCCTACTGTCTCCCTCTCAGACTGTTACACCCTACTGTCTCCCTCTCAGACTGTTACACCCTACTGTCTCCCTCTCAGACTGTTACACCCTACTGGCTCCCTCTCTGACTGTTACGCCCTACTGTCTCCCTCTCAGACTGTTACGCCCTACTGTCTCCCTCTCAGACTGTTACGCCCTACTGTCTCCCTCTCAGACTGTTACGCCCTACTGGCTCCCTCAGACTGTTACACCCTACGGTCTCCCTCAGACTGTTACACCCTACTGTCTCCCTCTCAGACTGTTACACCCTACTGGCTCCCTCTCAGACTGTTACACCCTACTGTCTCCCCCTCAGGCTGTTACACCCTACTGTCTCCCTCTCAGACTGTTACACCCTACTGTCTCCCTCTCAGACTGTTACACCCTACTGTCTCCCTCTCAGACTGTTACACCCTACTGGCTCCCTCAGACTGTTACACCCTACTGGCTCCCTCTCTGACTGTTACACCCTACTGTCTCCCTCTCAGACTGTTACACCCTACTGGCTCCCTCAGACTGTTACACCCTACTGTCTCCCTCTCAGACTGTTACACCCTACTGTCTCCCTCTAAGACTGTTACACCCTACTGGCTCCCTCTCAGACTGTTACACCCTACTGTCTCCCTCTCAGACTGTTACACCCTACTGTCTCCCTCTCAGACTGTTACACCCTACTGTCTCCCTCTCTGACTGTTACACCCTACTGGCTCCCTCTCAGACTGTTACACCCTACTGGCTCCCTCTCAGACTGTTACACCCTACTGTCTCCCTCTCAGACTGTTACGCCCTACTGTCTCCCTCTCAGATTGTTACACCCTACTGTCTCCCTCTCAGACTGTTACACCCTACTGTCTCCCTCTCAGACTGTTACACCCTACTGTCTCCCTCTCAGACTGTTACACCCTACGGTCTCCCTCAGACTGTTACACCCTACTGTCTCCCTCTCAGACTGTTACACCCTACTGTCTCCCTCTCAGACTGTTACACCCTACTGTCTCCCTCTCAGATTGTTACACCCTACTGGCTCCCTCTCAGACACAACATAACACACAACACCAGTGTTGCTAGGGGATTGGGCTGTATAACATACATGGCTTCACTTTCACTTTACCAAAAATATTGTATTTTCAGCAGTTTGAAGCTGATGTGCAAAAGACGCAAAAAAACTAAGCTTAAGAACGGGAAGCGTAGAAATAGCGGCACATAGAACAGACCTTACCGCTTCTTAGACTTGCTTTCAAAGAGAATGACGGATCTATAAATCACATTTCTACGTGAGGTCAAAGTCATTGTTGGGCCGGCTGGTTGTCATTGTTGTAGTGATGTCATTGTAATCAGGAGGGCCGTAATCAAATCAATGGAATGTGTCCGTCACAGAATGTGTCCCTACTGTATGTCTCTCTGAGGCATCTGGTCAGAACTAGTGGATTACAGGGATAACGGTGCTGTTCTGGAAGCAGGCCCAGCCCTGTCCGCCTTGGTAGACTAGAGGAATCTGGTCAGAACTAGTGGATTACAGGGATAACGGTGCCGTTCTGGAAGCAGGCCCAGCCCTGTCAGCCTTGGTAGACTAGAGGAATCTGGTCAGAACTAGTGGATTACAGGGATAACGGTGCCGTTCTGGAAGCAGGCCCAGCCCTGTCCGCCTTGGTAGACTAGAGGAATCTGGTCAGAACTAGTGGATTACAGGGATAACGGTGCCGTTCTGGAAGCAGGCCCAGCCCTGTCCGCCTTGGTAGACTAGAGGAATCTGGTCAGAACTAGTGGATTACAGGGATAACGGTGCCGTTCTGGAAGCAGGCCCAGCCCTGTCAGCCTTGGTAGACTAGAGGAATCTGGTCAGAACTAGTGGATTACAGGGATAACGGTGCCGTTCTGGAAGCAGGCCCAGCCCTGTCCGCCTTGGTAGACTAGAGGAATCTGGTCAGAACTAGTGGATTACAGGGATAACGGTGCCGTTCTGGAAGCAGGCCCAGCCCTGTCCGCCTTGGTAGACTAGAGGAAATAGTTTCACCTGAAGCCTCTGGAGGTGATCAGGGTCCACAGATAGTTATGGACGGAGGGTTCTTTACGTGAAGGATTCAAACTGCAGTAATATCTAGTGTTTTTGCAGCGTATATTGTGGTTTGAGACCCCGGTGTGTACTGTTTAAATACTGCATGTCCTTAAATAGTAAGGGAAGATGGTCCTCAGTCTGTAAAACCTTCTCTACGCAGGTTGAAGTTGGGGCTTGAGGTTTAGAATGAATGTCTGTGAACTTCATTTCCACTTTATAATGAATTTAGCCAGCAGCCATTTTCCTGTGTTTACCAAAGGAAACAGAATCCCTTCCTATCTGGCTGCTGACTGAAGAGGGAGGATCTATAGAATACCATGGTCAGGAAACATGTACGGGGTTGACAACATGAAAGCTAATCATATCAAGCTGATCTGTGTTGATGTTTGGCAGTGAAATGTAGAATGTTATGGGTGAGGCTCTGCAGGTTAAAGCTACTGTTTAGTGGAAGGTTTGGTAGGCGTGGCTGGCTAGAGGCCTGGGTTAGTCAGGGCTGGCTAGAGGCCTGGGTTAGTCAGGGCTGGCTAGAGGCCTGGGTTAGTCAGGGCTGGCTAGAGGCCTGGGTTAGTCAGGGCTGGCTAGAGGCCTGGGTTAGTCAGGGCTGGCTAGAGGCCTGGGTTAGTCAGGGCTGGCTAGAGGTCTGGGTTAGTCAGGGGGCTGGCTCAGAGTCCAGGGTTAGTCAGGGCTGGCTAGAGGCCTGGGTTAGTCAGGGCTGGCTAGAGGCCTGGGTTAGTCAGGGCTGGCTAGAGGCCTGGGTTAGTCAGGGCTGGCCTGGGTTAGTCAGGCCTGCCTGGGTTAGTCAGGGCTGGCTAGAGGCCTGGGTTAGTCAGGGCTGGCTAGAGGCCTGGGTTAGTCAGGGCTGGCTAGAGGCCTGGGTTAGTCAGGGCTGGCTAGAGGCCTGGGTTAGTCAGGGCTGGCTAGAGGTCTGGGTTAGTCAGGGCTGGCTAGAGTCCAGGGTTAGTCAGGGCTGGCTAGAGGCCTGGGTTAGTCAGGGCTGGCTAGAGGCCTGGGTTAGTCAGGGCTGGCTAGGGCCTGGGTTAGTCAGGGCCTGGGTTAGTCAGGGCTGGCTAGGGCCTGGGTTAGTCAGGGCTGGCTAGGGCCTGGGTTAGTCAGGGCTGGCTAGAGGCCTGGGTTAGTCAGGGCTGGCTAGAGGCCTGGGTTAGTCAGGGCTGGCTAGAGGCCTGGGTTAGTCAGGGCTGGCTAGAGGCCTGGGTTAGTCAGGGCTGGCTAGAGGCCTGGGTTAGTCAGGGCTGGCTAGAGGCCTGGGTTAGTCAGGGCTGGGTTAGGCCTGGGTTAGTCAGGGCTGGCTATAGGCCTGGGTTAGTCAGGGCTGGCTAGAGGCCTGGGCTAGTCAGGGCTGGCTAGAGGCCTGGGTTAGTCAGGGCTGGCTAGAGGCCTGGGTTAGTCAGGGCTGGCTAGAGGCCTGGGCTAGTCAGGGCTGGCTAGAGGCCTGGGCTAGTCAGGGCTGGCTAGAGGCCTGGGTTAGTCAGGGCTGGCTAGAGGCCTGGGCTAGTCAGGGCTGGCTATAGGCCTGGGTTAGTCAGGGCTGGCTAGAGGCCTGGGTTAGTCAGGGCTGGCTAGAGGCCTGGGTTAGTCAGGGCTGGCTAGAGGCCTGGGTTAGTCAGGGCTGGCTAGGACCTGGGTTAGTCAGGGCTGGCTAGGGCCTGGGTAAGTCAGGGCTGGCTAGAGGCCTGGGTTAGTCAGGGCTGGCTAGAGGCCTGGGTTAGTCAGGGCTGGCTAGAGGCCTGGGTTAGTCAGGGCTGGCTAGGGCCTGGGTTAGTCAGGGCTGGGTAGAGGCCTGGGTTAGACAGGGCTGGGTAGAGGCCTGGGTTAGTCAGGGCTTCAGTTAGTCTGTTAGTATAGGCTGTGATGTTATCATCTATCAACAGAGGGAAGCTAGGCAGTCCCAGCTCAGGACTCTCTCTCTTCTCTCTCTTCCTCTCTCTCTGTCTCAATTCAATTCAATGGGCTTTATTGGCACTGGAAACATATGCTTACATTGCCAAAGCAAGTGAATCTCTCTTTCTCCGTTTCTCACGCTCTCTCTCCGTCTCATTCTCTCTCTCTCTCTCATGCTCTCTCCATCTCTCTCGTTCTCCATCTCTCTCTCTCTCTCTCTCTCTCTCTCTCTCATTCTCCATCTCTCTCTCTCTTTCTCTCTCTCTCTCTCTCTCTCTCTCTCTCTCGTTCTCCATCTCTCTCTCTTTTATCCCCATCATCAGTCTATCCTGGCACTTCTTTACTAGGGTAGCATGCTGCTAAAGCTAATCCTCTGTACCTTAGTGATGGAGCTTGGTACTGATAGATGGACCAGTATAATCCTTATCTCTATGCCTGGGAACAACCAGGAATCCAAGATGGACCCCAGGCAGCACTGGAACCAAAACCAATGTCTCTGTTGGCAGTGCCCATCAAAAAGCCCAGATATGTTTCTTTCTGAGGAGGCGTATGCTTCATCTCAAACCAAGATCATTTAATGTATTCTAATCCCCCTGCTGGCTCACAGGAGGACTGAATTAGGGGAGACATACTTTTAGGGTGTCTCCCAAATGACATCCTATTCCCTATGATCATAGAGTGCCATTTTGGGATTTACATTAAATGTTAATTATAAATAGCTGTCTGAAGTCTCTCAGTGCCAGTCATGTAAACATACCACCCAATCAGATTAGCCTTCAAAGCTCTGTCAGTGAGCTGATTGGACCAGACATCAAAGTCATCTGCTGTTCACGAAACATTACTGTTTGTCAATGTCTTTTGTTCTGTTTTCATGTTCCTATGGTACCAGTAGATGTTCTGTCTTCATGTTCCTATGGAGACCAGTAGATGTTCTGTCTTCATGTTCCTATGGAGACCAGTAGATGTTCTGTTTTCATGTTCCTATGGAGACCAGTAGATGTTCTGTTTTCATGTTCCTATGGAGACCAGTAGATGTTCTGTTTTCATGTTCCTATGGAGACCAGTAGATGTTCTGTCTTCATGTTCCTATAGAGACCAGTAGATGTTCTGTCTTCATGTTTCTATGGAGACCAGTAGAGTTCTGTCTTCATGTTCCCATGGAGACCAGTAGATGTTCTGTCTTCATGTTCCTATGGAGACCAGTAGAGTTCTGTTTTCATGTTCCTATGGAGACCAGTAGATGTTCTGTCTTCATGTTCCTATGGAGACCAGTAGATGTTCTGTCTTCATGTTCCTATAGAGACCAGTAGATGTTCTGTCTTCATGTTTCTATGGAGACCAGTAGAGTTCTGTCTTCATGTTCCCATGGAGACCAGTAGATGTTCTGTCTTCATGTTCCTATGGAGACCAGTAGATGTTCTGTTTTCATGTTCCTATGGAGACCAGTAGATGTTCTGTTTTCATGTTCCTATGGAGACCAGTAGAGTTCTGTTTTCATGTTCCTATGGAGACCAGTAGATGTTCTGTCTTCATGTTCCTATGGAGACCAGTAGATGTTCTGTTTTCATGTTCCTATGGAGACCAGTAGATGTTGTCTTCATGTTCCTATGGAGACCAGTAGATGTTCTGTCTTCATGTTCCTATAGAGACCAGTAGATGTTCTGTCTTCATGTTCCTATGGAGACCAGTAGAGTTCTGTTTTCATGTTCCTATAGAGACCAGTAGATGTTCTGTCTTCATGTTCCTATGGAGACCAGTAGAGTTCTGTTTTCATGTTCCTATGGAGACCAGTAGATGTTCTGTCTTCATGTTCATATGGAGACCAGTAGATGTTCTGTTTTCATGTTCCTATGGAGACCAGTAGATGTTCTGTCTTCATGTTCCTATGGAGACCAGTAGATGTTCTGTTTTCATGTTCCTATGGAGACCAGTAGATGTTCTGTTTTCATGTTCCTATGGAGACCAGTAGATGTTCTGTCTTCATGTTCCTATGGAGACCAGTAGATGTTCTGTTTTCATGTTCCTATGGAGACCAGTAGATGTTCTGTTTTCATGTTCCTATGGAGACCAATAGGTGTTCTGTTGTCATGTTCCTATGGAGACCAGTAGATGTTCTGTTTTCATGTTCCTATGGAGACCAGTAGATGTTCTGTCTTCATGTTCCTATGGAGACCAGTAGATGTTCTGTTTTCATGTTCCTATGGAGACCAGTAGATGTTCTGTTTTCATGTTCCTATGGAGACCAGTAGATGTTCTGTCTTCATGTTCCAATGGAGACCAGTAGATGTTCTGTTTTCATGTTCCTATGGAGACCAGTAGATGTTCTGTTTTCATGTTCCTATGGAGACCAGTAGATGTTCTGTCTTCATGTTCCTATGGAGACCAGTAGATGTTCTGTTTTCATGTTCCTATGGAGACCAGTAGATGTTCTGTCTTCATGTTCCTATAGAGACCAGTAGATGTTCTGTTTTCATGTTCCTATGGAGACCAGTAGATGTTCTGTCTTCATGTTCCTATGGAGACCAGTAGATGTTCTGTCTTCATGTTCCTATAGAGACCAGTAGATGTTCTGTCTTCATGTTCCTATGGAGACCAGTAGATGTTCTGTCTTCATGTTCCAATGGAGACCAGTAGATGTTCTGTTTTCATGTTCCTATGGAGACCAGTAGATGTTCTGTCTTCATGTTCCTATGGAGACCAGTAGATGTTCTGTTTTCATGTTCCTTTGGAGAGCTGGGTCTGGTTATGTGACTGGGGTTGGGGTACAGGGCTGTGGGTTGGAGCTGGGTCTGGTTATGTGACTGGGGTTGGGGTACAGGGCTGTGGGTTGGAGCTGGGTCTGGTTATGTGACTAGGGTTGGGGTACAGGGCTGTGGGTTGGAGCTGGGTCTGGTTATGTGACTGGGGTTGGGGTACAGGGCTGTGGGTTGGAGCTGGGTCTGGTTATGTGACTGGGGTTGGGGTACAGGGCTGTGGGTTGGAGCTGGGTCTGGTTATGTGACTAGGGTTGGGGTACAGGGCTGTGGGTTGGAGCTGGGTCTGGTTATGTGACTGGGGTTGGGGTACAGGGCTGTGGGTTGGAGCTGGGTCTGGTTATGTGACTGGGTTTGGGGTACAGGGCTGTGGGTTGGAGCTGGGTCTGGTTATGTGACTGGGGTTGGGGTACAGGGCTGTGGGATGGAGCTGGGTCTGGTTATGTGACTGGGGTTGGGGTACAGGGCTGTGGGTTGCAGCTGGGTCTGGTTATGTGACTGGGGTTGGGGTACAGGGCTGTGGGTTGGAGCTGGGTCTGGTTATGTGACTGGGGTTGGGGTACAGGGCTTTGGGTTGGAGCTGGGTCTGGTTATGTGACAGCAGGTTAATAGGGATGGGACTGGATCTGATACTGGGTAGGATTAGGATACTCCGGGTCTCTGATCGCTGGGGGTTCTGACTGGCTGGTCTGACCATGGAAATGACAACACATAGAGAGACTGTGTCTGTTGGGTGGGAGTGAGGCTGCAAGAGAGGCTGGGGAGAGAGTCTGGGAGAGGCTGGGAGAGAGAGAGACTGGGGAGAGAGGGTGGGGAGAGAGAGAGGCTTGGGAGAGAGTCTGGGAGAGGCTGGGAGAGAGAGATGCTGGGAGAGAGGTTTGGAGACAGAGAGGCTGGAAGAGAGGCTGGGAGAGGCTGGAAGAGAGAGATGCTGGAAGAGAGGCTGGGAGAGAGGTTGGGAGACAGAGAGGCTGGAAGAGAGGCTGGGAGAGAGGTTTGGAAACAGAGAGGCTGGAAGAGAGGCTGGAAGAGAGGCTGGTAGAGAGAGGCAGGAAGAGAGGTTGGTTACGGCTGGTAGAGCAGTGGGCTGTAGCCGGCGAGGGCTGATCTCTGTAGCGTGACCTCTTGGGAGTAATCCCATTGTTAACCTGCAGTTAGCGAATCAGGAGAGAGGCTGTCTGCATCCCTCTACCACAATGCCAGCCTGGTGGGGTGTGGTCTATCATACAGTATGGAGGGTTGTCATGACCAGATGCTTTAGCCAGGGATAATGAACCTAGGGACCCGGTCTGTGAGGAGAGAGCGACAGACTGGGTCCTTAAGGAGAGAAAGACAGACTGGGTCTGCTGTTCCGTGTTCACCACAGTGGTCTGTGAGGAGAGAGAGACAGACTGGGTCTGTGAGGAGAGAGAGACAGACTGGGTCTGTGAGGAGAGAGAGACAGACTGGGTCTGTGAGGAGAGAGAGACAGACTGGGTCTGTGAGGAGAGAGAGACAGACTGGGTCTGTGAGGAGAGAGAGACAGACTGGGTCTGTGAGGAGAGAGAGAGACAGACTGGGTCTGTGAGGAGAGAGAGAGACAGACTGGGTCTGTGAGGAGAGAGAGAGATAGACTGGGTCTGTGAGGAGAGAGAGAGACTAGCCTGGAGTGAATCCATGTGAAGTGCAGCCAATTTCCTCCATCAGACCCCCACCAACCACACCTACATGAACTGTATGGAGAGACGGTCTGAGTCCCAAATGAGTCCCTTGTTCCCTATGTAGTGCACCATTTTTCCCCCAGGGCCTCTGGTCCAAAGTAATGCACTATATAGGGAATAGGGTGCCATTTGGGATCCACTCGGGATATTTCAGCCCCATCCAGCCCTAAGGCTCTACTGTTGAACAGAACAAAATGGTTTGCAACCTGTCTGCCAATATTGTCTGAGGTGTTTGGATAGAGGTGGTGTTGGACTGGGGAGCAGAACCTTTTGGTTTATGTCTGTCTTATCTGGCATAACTGAAGAGAGACTGATTTAAGAGACAGATGTTCATATTTATAAACTTTTATTTTATGAATAGGGAGTTTATTTATTTATTTACCCCTTTTTCTCCCCAATGTCCTGGTTTCTAATTGGTAGTTACAGTGTTGTCTCGTCGCTGCAACTCCCCTACGGACTCGGGAGAGACGAAGGCAGAGAGCCATGCGTCCTCCGATACACAACCCAAACAAGCCGCCCTGCTTCTTGACACAATGCCCACTTAACCCAGAAGCCAGACGCACCAATGTGTCAGAGGAAACACTGTACAATGTAGAAAATACAACAAACAAATCAGAAAAAACCCTTGAATGAGTAGGTGTGTCCAACTGTTGACTGGTACTGTATATACTGTATATATTTGACTGGTGCTGTATATATTTGACTGGTGCTGTATATACTGTATATATTTGACTGGTGCTGTATATACTGTATATATTTGACTGGTACTGTATATATTTGACTGGTGCTGTATATACTGTATATATGTATATAGTACCAGTCAACAGTTGGACACACCTACTCATTCAAGGGTTTAATATATATATACACTGTAGGCTCCTGTAGAGTGCTGAGTTATTACATCATGCACCCTATTCCCTACATAGAGCATTGCTTTTGGGCCCTGGTTAAATGTAGTGCACTGATGTAGGGAATAGGGTAGAATTTGGGACACTGCACATGTTTGATGATTTAAAGATTAGGATGAAGTCTGGAAATTCTACTTGTCTGTCTGGCGTCTGGTGTTGCCAGGTGTGTGATAAAGTAGAATCTGGTGTTGTTGGGTGGGAGAGAGGCTGGGAGAGAGGCTGGGAGAGAGGCTGGGAGAGAGGCTGAGAGGCTGGGAGGCTGGTAGCGAGAGAGAGGGTGGGAGAGAGGCTGGGAGAGAAGCTCGGAAAGAGGCTAGGAGAGGCTGGGAGAGGCTGTTAGCGAGAGAGAGTTACTCAATGCTTTTCTGAAGAGAGAATTGAGACTTTATCTACAGGAAAACACAGTCTGTCTCCAACTAAATGGAATGTCTTTAGTGCCGGTTAGGGGTTAGGTTATATGAGGAAGAAATCATTTCATTCATTTCACTCTTTCCTCTGGTGCTGCCATTATAAGTAGTTTATTGTGAAGTGCCAGAGGCCCAAGAACAGAATGGAAAGGGGAGAGGAAGAGATGGGGAGGAGGAGGAGGGGAGACAGGAGGTGGGGGAGGAGAAAGGAGGAGAGAGGAGGGGAGAGGAGGTGGAGGAGGAGAGAGGAAGTGGGGGAGGAGAAAGGAGGAGCAGGAGGAGGAGGAAAGGAGGAGACGAGAGGAGGAAAGGAGGACAGAGAGGAGGAGGAGGAAAAGCAGGAGGAGGAGGAGAGAGCAGGAGAAGGAGGAAAGGAGGAGAGAAGGAGCAAAGGAGGAGAGAGGAGCAGGAGGAGGATAGTAGTGGAGAGGAGTTCTATCCACTTTGCATGGAACACGAGTACAGGGTCCCTAAAACAGCCACCTCTCCTTGCCTGTCCATCCATCAACCCTGAGTGTCCTGCCTCACCCTGTGGGCCTGACTAGGCCAATGGCTGTGACTCACGAGCTGTGTCAGTGTGAGTCAGGTATGGAAGAGAATAGTGGACCAGGACCAGAGGATTCTAACCATCTGTCTGTATGACTTCATGACAGACAGGAGAGAGAGATGTGTGTACAGCAGCCTATTGTTTTCTAGGAGATGTTCAGTTCATTTTGACTGAAGTGAAAAACTGAATTCTCCCAGACTACTGTAGTGTCCAGGCCCAGATGGGACGCCACGCCCCGTAGGAGGGCTGCTGACCTCCAGTTGTTTTCCTCAGTTGGCCTTGCTCTCTGCCCTGTGTTTGGTTAAATAAACCAGGCCGCTCCACAGGTGACACAGGTGAGAGGATGATGTAGAGGTCAGAAGGTCAGTCCTCATGTACTCTCTCTAGGGCTGGCACAATTACCGTATAACCGTGTTACCGTATTTGGATTACTGTATAACTGTATAGCCGTATAACCGGGTTACCGTATAACTGTATAACCGGGTTACTGTATAACTGCATGTATAACCGGGTTACTGTATAACTGTATAGCCGTATAACCGGGTTACCGTATAACTGGGTTACTGTATAACCGGGTTACCATATAACCGGGTTACTGTATAACCGTATAACCGGATTACTGTATAACCGGATTACCGTATATCCGGGTTACTGTATAACCGGGTTACTGTATAACCGGGTTACCGTATAACCGGGTTACTGTATAACCGTATAACCGGGTTACCGTATAACTGGATTACCGTATAACCGGGTTACTGTATAACCGGGTTACCGTATAACCGGGTTACTGTATAACCGGGTTACTGTATAACCGTATAACCGGGTTACCGTATAACTGGATTACCGTATAACTGGGTTACTGTATAACTGTATAGCCGTATAACCGGGTTACTGTATAACCGTATAACCGGGTTACCGTATAACCGGGTTACTGTATAACCGGGTTACGTATAACCGGGTTACTGTATAACCGGGTTACTGTATAACCGGGTTACTGTATAACCGGGTTACTGTATAACCGTATATCCGGGTTACTGTATAACCGGGTTACCGTATAACCGGGTTACTGTATAACCGTATAACCGGGTTACTGTATAACCGGGTTACTGTATAACCGTATAACCGGGTTACTGTATAACCGGGTTACTGTATAACCGGGTTACTGTATAACCGGGTTACTGTATAACCGGGTTACTGTATAACTGGGTTACCATATAACCGGGTTACTGTATAACCGGGTTACTGTATAACCGGGTTACTGTATAACCGGGTTACTGTATAACTGGGTTACCGTATAACCAGGTTACTGCCGTATAACTGGGTTACTGTATAACCAGGTTACTGTATAACCAGGTTACCTGTATAACTGTATACTGTATAACCAGGTTACTGTATAACAGGTTACCTGTATAACCGGGTTACTGTATAACCGGGTTACTGTATAACTGGGTTACCATATAACCGGGTTACTGTATAACCGGGTTACTGTATAACCGGGTTACTGTATAACCGGGTTACTGTATAACCGGGTTACCGTATAACCGGGTTACTGTATAACCGGGTAACTGTATAACCGGGTTACCATATAACCGGGTTACCGTATAACTGTATAGCCGTATAACCAGGTTACCGTATAACTGTATAGCCGTATAACCAGGTTACCGTATAACCAGGTTACCGTATAACTGTATAGCCGTATAACCAGGTTACCGTATAACCGGGTTACCATATAACCGGGTTACTGTATAACCGGGTTACCATATAACCGGGTTACCGTATAACCAGGTTACTGTATAACCGGGTTACCGTATAACCGGGTTACCGTATAACTGTATAACCGGGTTACCGTATAACTGTATAGCCGTATAACTGGGTTGCCGTATAACCGCGTAACCTCTGGCCCTGACCCACAGTTATGACATAGTCTGTCCTCTCCTCTGGCCCTGACCCACAGTTATGACATAGTCTGTCCTCTCCTCTGGCCCTGAACCGGGTTATGACATAGTCTGTCCTCTCCTCTGGTCCTGACCCACAGTTATGACATAGTCTGTCCTCTCCTCTGGCCCTGACCCACAGTTATGACATAGTCTGTCCTCTCCTCTGGTCCTGACCCACAGTTATGACATAGTCTGTCCTCTCTGGCCCTGACCCACAGTTATGACATAGTCTGTCCTCTCTGGTCCTGACCCACAGTTATGACATAGTCTGTCCTCTCTGGTCCTGACCCACAGTTATGACATAGTCTGTCCTCTCCTCTGGCCCTGACCCACAGTTATGACATAGTCTGTCCTCTCTGGCCCTGACCCACAGTTATGACATAGTCTGTCCTCTCTGGACCTGACCCACAGTTATGACATAGACTGTCCTCTCTGGCCCTGACCCACAGTTATGACATAGTCTGTCCTCTCTGGTCCTGACCCACAGTTATGACATAGTCTGTCCTCTCTGGCCCTGACCCACAGTTATGACATAGTCTGTCCTCTCTGGTCCTGACCCACAGTTATGACATAGTCTGTCCTCTCTGGCCCTGACCCACAGTTATGACATAGTCTGTCCTCTCCTCTGGCCCTGACCCACAGTTATGACATAGTCTGTCCTCTCCTCTGGCCCTGACCCACAGTTATGACATAGTCTGTCCTCTCCTCTGGTCCTGACCCACAGTTATGACATAGTCTGTCCTCTCCTCTGGCTCTGACCCACAGTTATGATATAGTATTTCCTCTCTGGCCCTGACCCACAGTTATGACATAGTCTGTCCTCTCTGGTCCTGACCCACAGTTATGACATAGTCTGTCCTCTCTGGTCCTGACCCACAGTTATGACATAGTCTGTCCTCTCCTCTGGCCCTGACCCACAGTTATGACATAGCCTGTCCTCTCCTCTGGTCCTGACCCACAGTGATGACATAGTCTGTCCTCTCTGGTCCTGACCCACAGTTATGACATAGACTGTCCTCTCTGGCCCTGACCCACAGTTATGACGTAGTCTGTCCTCTCCTCTGGTCCTGACCCACAGTTATGACATAGTCTGTCCTCTCCTCTGGCCCTGACCCACAGTTATGACATAGTCTGTCCTCTCCTCTGGCCCTGACCCACAGTTATGACATAGTCTGTCCTCTCCTCTGGTCCTGACCCACAGTTATGACATAGTCTGACCTCTCCTCTGGTCCTGACCCACAGTTATGACATAGTCTGTCCTCTCCTCTGGCCCTGACCCACAGTTATGACATAGTCTGTCCTCTCCTCTGGCCCTGACCCACAGTTATGATATAGTATTTCCTCTCTGGCCCTGACCCACAGTTATGACATAGTCTGTCCTCTCCTCTGGCCCTGACCCACAGTTATGACATAGTCTGTCCTCTCCTCTGGCCCTGACCCACAGTTATGATATAGTATTTCCTCTCTGGCCCTGACCCACAGTTATGACATAGTCTGTCCTCTCTGGTCCTGACCCACAGTTATGACATAGTCTGTCCTCTCCTCTGGCCCTGACCCACAGTTATGACATAGTCTGTCCTCTCTGGCCCTGACCCACAGTTATGACATAGTCTGTCCTCTCCTCTGGTCCTGACCCACAGTTATGACATAGACTGTCCTCTCTGGCCCTGACCCACAGTTATGACATAGTCTGTCCTCTCTGGTCCTGACCCACAGTTATGACATAGTCTGTCCTCTCCTCTGGCCCTGACCCACAGTTATGACGTAGTCTGTCCTCTCCTCTGGCCCTGACCCACAGTTATGACATAGTCTGTCCTCTCTGGTCCTGACCCACAGTTATGACATAGCCTGTCCTCTCCTCTGGTCCTGACCCACAGTTATGACATAGTCTGTCCTCTCTGGTCCTGACCCACAGTTATGACATAGTCTGTCCTCTCTGGTCCTGACCCACAGTTATGACATAGCCTGTCCTCTCTGGTCCTGACCCACAGTTATGACATAGTCTGTCCTCTCTGGTCCTGACCCACAGTTATGACATAGTCTGTCCTCTCTGGCCCTGACCCACAGTTATGACATAGTCTGTCCTCTCTGGTCCTGACCCACAGTTATGACATAGTCTGTCCTCTCTGGTCCTGACCCACAGTTATGACATAGTCTGTCCTCTCCTCTGGTCCTGACCCACAGTTATGACATAGTCTGTCCTCTCCTCTGGTCCTGACCCACAGTTATGACATAGTCTGTCCTCTCTGGCCCTGACCCACAGTTATGACATAGTCTGTCCTCTCCTCTGGTCCTGACCCACAGTTATGACATAGTCTGTCCTCTCCTCTGGTCCTGACCCACAGTTATGACATAGTCTGTCCTCTCTGGCCCTGACCCACAGTTATGACATAGTCTGTCCTCTCTGGTCCTGACCCACAGTTATGACATAGTCTTTCCTCTCTGGCCCTGACCCACAGTTATGACATAGTCTGTCCTCTCTAGTCCTGACCCACAGTTATGACATAGTCTGTCCTCTCCTCTGGCCCTGACCCACAGTTATGACATAGTCTGTCCTCTCTGGCCCTGACCCACAGTTATGACATAGTCTGTCCTCTCTGGCCCTGACCCACAGTTATGACATAGTCTGTCCTCTCTGGTCCTGACCCACAGTTATGACATAGCCTGTCCTCTCCTCTGGTCCTGACCCACAGTTATGACATAGTCTGTCCTCTCTGGTCCTGACCCACAGTTATGACATAGCCTGTCCTCTCTGGTCCTGACCCACAGTTATGACATAGTCTGTCCTCTCTGGCCCTGACCCACAGTTATGACATAGTCTGTCCTCTCTGGTCCTGACCCACAGTTATGACATAGTCTGTCCTCTCCTCTGGCCCTGACCCACAGTTATGACATAGTCTGTCCTCTCTGGCCCTGACCCACAGTTATGACATAGTCTGTCCTCTCTGGTCCTGACCCACAGTTATGACATAGTCTGTCCTCTCTGGTCCTGACCCACAGTTATGACATAGACTGTCCTCTCCTCTGGTCCTGACCCACAGTTATGACATAGTCTGTCCTCTCTGGTCCTGACCCACAGTTATGACATAGCCTGTCCTCTCCTCTGGTCCTGACCCACAGTTATGACATAGTCTGTCCTCTCTGGTCCTGACCCACAGTTATGACATAGTCTGTCCTCTCTGGTCCTGACCCACAGTTATGACATAGTCTGTCCTCTCTGGTCCTGACCCACAGTTATGACATAGTCTGTCCTCTCTGGTCCTGACCCACAGTTATGACATAGCCTGTCCTCTCTGGTCCTGACCCACAGTTATGACATAGTCTGTCCTCTCTGGTCCTGACCCACAGTTATGACATAGTCTGTCCTCTCTGGCCCTGACCCACAGTTATGACATAGTCTGTCCTCTCTGGTCCTGACCCACAGTTATGACATAGACTGTCCTCTCTGGCCCTGACCCACAGTTATGACGTAGTCTGTCCTCTCTGGCCCTGACCCACAGTTATGACATAGTCTGTCCTCTCTGGTCCTGACCCACAGTTATGACATAGTCTGTCCTCTCTGGTCCTGACCCACAGTTATGACATAGTCTGTCCTCTCTGGTCCTGACCCACAGTTATGACATAGTCTGTCCTCTCCTCTGGTCCTGACCCACAGTTATGACATAGTCTGTCCTCTCCTCTGGCCCTGACCCACAGTTATGACATAGTCTGTCCTCTCCTCTGGCCCTGACCCACAGTTATGACATAGTCTGTCCTCTCCTCTGGTCCTGACCCACAGTTATGACATAGTCTGACCTCTCCTCTGGTCCTGACCCACAGTTATGACATAGTCTGTCCTCTCCTCTGGTCCTGACCCACAGTTATGATATAGTATTTCCTCTCTGGCCCTGACCCACAGTTATGACATAGTCTGTCCTCTCTGGTCCTGACCCACAGTTATGACATAGTCTGTCCTCTCCTCTGGCCCTGACCCACAGTTATGACATAGTCTGTCCTCTCTGGCCCTGACCCACAGTTATGACATAGTCTGTCCTCTCTGGCCCTGACCCACAGTTATGACATAGTCTGTCCTCTCTGGTCCTTACCCACAGTTATGACATAGTCTGTCCTCTCTGGCCCTGACCCACAGTTATGACATAGTCTGTCCTCTCTGGCCCTGACCCACAGTTATGACATAGTCTGTCCTCTCTGGTCCTGACCCACAGTTATGACATAGTCTGTCCTCTCCTCTGGCCCTGACCCACAGTTATGACATAGTCTGTCCTCTCTGGTCCTGACCCACAGTTATGACATAGTCTGTCCTCTCCTCTGGCCCTGACCCACAGTTATGACATAGTCTGTCCTCTCTGGTCCTGACCCACAGTTATGACATAGCCTGTCCTCTCTGGTCCTGACCCACAGTTATGACATAGTCTGTCCTCTCTGGTCCTGACCCACAGTTATGACATAGCCTGTCCTCTCTGGCCCTGACCCACAGTTATGACATAGTCTGTCCTCTCTGGTCCTGACCCACAGTTATGACATAGCCTGTCCTCTCTGGCCCTGACCCACAGTTATGACATAGCCTGTCCTCTCTGGTCCTGACCCACAGTTATGACATAGCCTGTCCTCTCTGGTCCTGACCCACAGTTATGACATAGTCTGTCCTCTCTGGTCCTGACCCACAGTTATGACATAGCCTGTCCTCTCTGGTCCTGACCCACAGTTATGACATAGCCTGTCCTCTCTGGTCCTGACCCACAGTTATGACATAGTCTGTCCTCTCTGGTCCTGACCCACAGTTATGACATAGCCTGTCCTCTCTGGTCCTGACCCACAGTTATGACATAGTCTGTCCTCTCCTCTGGCCCTGACCCACAGTTATGACATAGTCTGTCCTCTCTGGTCCTGACCCACAGTTATGACATAGCCTGTCCTCTCCTCTGGTCCTGACCCACAGTTATGACATAGCCTGTCCTCTCTGGTCCTGACCCACAGTTATGACATAGCCTGTCCTCTCCTCTGGTCCTGACCCACAGTTATGACATAGTCTGTCCTCTCTGGTCCTGACCCACAGTTATGACATAGCCTGTCCTCTCTGGTCCTGACCCACAGTTATGACATAGCCTGTCCTCTCTGGTCCTGACCCACAGTTATGACATAGCCTGTCCTCTCTGGTCCTGACCCACAGTTATGACATAGCCTGTCCTCTCTGGTCAAATCAAATCAAATCAAATCAAATCAAATTTATTTATATAGCCCTTCGTACATCAGCTGATATCTCAAAGTGCTGTACAGAAACCCAGCCTAAAACCCCAAACAGCAAACAATGCAGGTGTAAAAGCACGGTGGCTAGGAAAAACTCCCTAGAAAGGCCAAAACCTAGGAAGAAACCTAGAGAGGAACCAGGCTATGTGGGGTGGCCAGTCCTCTTCTGGCTGTGCCGGGTAGAGATTATAACAGAACATGACCAAGATGTTCAAATGTTCATAAATGACCAGCATGGTCGAATAATAATAAGGCAGAACAGTTGAAACTGGAGCAGCAGCACAGTCAGGTGGACTGGGGACAGCAAGGAGTCATCATGTCAGGTAGTCCTGGGGCACGGTCCTAGGGCTCAGGTCCTCCGAGAGAGAGAGAAAGAAAGAGAGAATTAGAGAGAGCATATGTGGGGTGGCCAGTCCTCTTCTGGCTGTGCCGGGTGGAGATTATAACAGAACGTGGCCAAGATGTTCAAATGTTCATAAATGACCAGCATGGTTGAATAATAGTAAGGCAGAACAGTTGAAACTGGAGCAGCAGCATGGCCAGGTGGACTGGGGACAGCAAGGAGTCATCATGTCAGGTAGTCCTGGGACATGGTCCTAGGGCCCAGGCCAGTTGAAACTGGAGCAGCAGCATGGCCAGGTGGACTGGGGACAGCAAGGAGTCATCATGTCAGGTAGTCCTGGGGCATGGTCCTAGGGCTCAGGTCCTCCGAGAGAGAAAGAAAGAGAGAAGGAGAGAATTAGAGAACGCACACTTAGATTCACACAGGACACCGAATAGGACAGGAGAAGTACTCCAGATATAACAAACTGACCCTAGCCCCCGACACATAAACTAATGCAGCATAAATACTGGAGGCTGAGACAGGAGGGGTCAGGAGACACTGTGGCCCCATCCGAGGACACCCCGGACAGGGCCAAACAGGAAGGATATAACCCACCCACTTTGCCAAAGCACAGCCCCCACACCACTAGAGGGATATCTTCAACCACCAACTTACCATCCTGAGACAAAAGTATAGCCCACAAAGATCTCCGCCACGGCACAACCCCAGTGGGGGCGCCACCCAGACAGGCCGACCACAACAGTGAATCAACCCACCCAGGTGACGCACCCCCAGGGACGGCATGAGAGAGCCCCAGTAAGCCAGTGACTCAGCACCCGTAACAGGGTAGAGGCAGAGAATCCCAGTGGAAAGAGGGGAATCGGCCAGGCAGAGACAGCAAGGGCGGTTCGTTGCTCCAGAGCCTTTCCGTTCACCTTCCCACTCCTGGGCCAGACTACACTCAATCATATGACCCACTGAAGAGATGAGTCTTCAGTAAAGACTTAAAGGTTGAGACCGAGTTTGCGTCTCTGACATGGGTAGGCAGACCGTTCCATAAAAATGGAGCTCTATAGGAGAAAGCCCTGCCTCCAGCTGTTTGCTTAGAAATTCTAGGGACAATTAGGAGGCCTGCGTCTTGTGACCGTAGCACACGTGTAGGTATGTACAGGACCAAA
Organism: Oncorhynchus nerka; assembly: GCF_034236695.1. Taxonomy (NCBI): domain Eukaryota; kingdom Metazoa; phylum Chordata; class Actinopteri; order Salmoniformes; family Salmonidae; genus Oncorhynchus; species Oncorhynchus nerka. Next base: position 10,494,769 of record NC_088409.1, on the reverse strand, counting down.
TCAGAGAGATAGGTAGGAGCAAGCCCATGTAATGCTTTGTAGGTTAGCAGTAAAACCTTGAAATCAGCCCTTGCTTTGACAGGAAGCCAGTGTAGAGAGGCTAGCACTGGAGTAATATGATCAAATTTTTTGGTTCTAGTCAGGATTCTAGCAGCCGTATTCAGCACTAACTGAAGTTTATTTAGTGCTTTATCCGGGTAGCCGGAAAATAGAGCATTGCAGTAGTCTAACCTAGAAGTGACAAAAGCATGGATTAATTTTTCTGCATCATTTTTGGACAGAAAGTTTCTGATTTTTGCAATGTTACGTAGATGGAAAAAAGCTGTCCTCGAAATGGTCTTGATATGTTCTTCAAAGAGAGATCAGGGTCCAGAGTAACGCCGAGGTCCTTCACAGTTTTATTTGAGACCACTGTACAACCATTAAGATTAATTGTCAGATTCAACAGAAGATCTCTTTGTTTCTTGGGACCTAGAACAAGCATCTCTGTTTTGTCCGAGTTTAATAGTAGAAAGTTTGCAGCCATCCACTTCCTTATGTCTGAAACACATGCTTCTAGCGAGGGCAATTTTGGGGCTTCACCATGTTTCATTGAAATGTACAGCTGTGTGTCATCCGCATAGCAGTGAAAGTTTACATTATGTTTTCGAATAACATCCCCAAGAGGTAAAATATATAGTGAAAACAATAGTGGTCCTAAAACAGAACCTTGAGGAACACCGAAATTTACAGTTGATTTGTCAGAGGACAAACCATTCACAGAGACAAACTGATATCTTTCCGACAGATAAGATCTAAACCAGGCCAGAACATGTCCGTGTAGACCAATTTGGGTTTCCAATCTCTCCAAAAGAATGTGGTGATCGATGGTATCAAAAGCAGCACTAAGGTCTAGGAGCACGAGGACAGATGCAGAGCCTCGGTCCGTTGCCATTAAAATGTCATTTTGGTCCTGACCCACAGTTATG
>NC_088409.1:10458801-10491301 GCF_034236695.1 Oncorhynchus nerka | reverse complement strand
TAATCTGTGGAGGTGGAGGTTTGATAGTCAGGATAATCTGTGGAGGTGGAGGTTTGACAGTCAGGATAATCTGTGGAGGTGGAGGTTTGACAGTCAGGATCATCTGTGGAGGTGGAGGTTTGACAGTCAGGATAATCTGTGGGGGTGGAGGTTTGACAGTCAGGATAATCTGTGGGGGTGGAGGTTTGACAGTCAGGATAATCTGTGGAGGTGGGGTTGGAGGTTTGACAGTCAGGATAATCTGTGGAGGTGGAGGTTTGACAGTCAGGATAATCTGTGGAGGTGGGGGTGGAGGTTCGACAGTCAGGATAATCTGTGGAGGTGGGGGTGGAGGTTTGACAGTCAGGATAATCTGTGGAGGTGGGACAGTCAGGATAATCTGTGGAGGTGGGGGTGGAGGTTTGACAGTCAGGATAATCTGTGGAGGTGGGACAGTCAGGATAATCTGTGGGGGTGGAGGTTTGACAGTCAGGATAATCTGTGGAGGTCGAGGTGGAGGTTTGACAGTCAGGATAATCTGTGGAGGTGGGGGTGGAGGTTTGACAGTCAGGATAATCTGTGGAGGTGGAGGTTTGACAGTCAGGATAATCTGTGGAGGTGGAGGTTTGACAGTCAGGATAATCTGTGGGGGTGGAGGTTTGACAGTGAAGATAATCTGTGGAGGTGGGGGTGGAGGTTTGACAGTCAGGATAATCTGTGGAGGTGGAGGTTTGACAGTCAGGATAATCTGTGGGGGTGGAGGTTTGACAGTCAGGATAATCTGTGGAGGTGGAGGTTTGACAGTGAAGATGATCTGTGGAGGTGGAGGTTTGACAGTCAGGATAATCTGTGGAGGTGGGGGTGGAGGTGTGACAGTCAGGATAATCTGTGGAGGTGGAGGTTTGACAGTCAGGATAATCTGTGGAGGTGGGGGTGGAGGTTTGACAGTCAGGATAATCTGTGGAGGTGGGGGTGGAGGTGTGACAGTCAGGATAATCTGTGGAGGTGGAGGTTTGACAGTCAGGATAATCTGTGGAGGTGGGGGTGGAGGTTTGACAGTCAGGATAATCTGTGGAGGTGGGGGTGGAGGTTTGACAGTCAGGATAATCTGTGGAGGTGGGGGTGGAGGTTTGACAGTCAGGATAATCTGTGGAGGTGGGACAGTCAGGATAATCTGTGGAGGTCGAGGTGGAGGTTTGACAGTCAGGATAATCTGTGGAGGTGGAGGTGGAGGTTTGACAGTTAGGATAATCTGTGTGTGTGTAATGCTACTGTAGTTAGATGGACACACACACACTGTACACACACACGCACACACTGTACACGCACACTGTACACACACACACACACACACACACACACACACACACACACACTGTACACACACACTGTACACACACACACACTATACACACACACACACACACTGTACACACACACACTGTACACACACACTGTACACACACACTGTACATACACACACACACACACACACACACACACACACACTGTACACACACACTGTACACACACACACACACTGTACACACACTGTACACACACACTGTACACACACACTGTACACACACACACACACACACTGTACACACACACTGTACACACACACACTATACACACACACACACACTGTACACACACACACTGTACACACACACACACACACACACTGTACACACACACACACACACACACACACACACACACACACACACACACTGTACACACACACACTGTACACACACACACACACACTGTACACACACACACACACACACACACTGTACACACACACACACTGTACACACACACACACACTGTACACACACACACTGTACACACACACACTGTACACACACACACACTGTACACACACACACTGTACACACACACACTGTACACACACACACACACTGTACACACACACACACACTGTACACACACACTGTACACACACACACTGTACACACACACACTGTACACACACACACACTGTACACACACACACTGTACACACACACACTGTACACACACACACACTGTACACACACACACACACACACACGCTGCCTGACCTTTAGATGGAATGTAGGTTCAGCCTGTGTTTACATCTCACAGTGATTTAACCAAAATTGGCGGTTCAATTATTTGAATTCCATGTTTGTTTTTTGTTTTTGTGAGCTCAATGCTCCGTTTCTCTAGAGATAAATGAGATCAAGCCCAAACTGTGGGATGTAATAAGTTTGTATAGGCCAATATTCTACATAGTTTAACAGATGTAGTAGGGAGTTGTAGTTTTACATAGTTTAACAGATGTAGTAGGGAGTTGTAGTTTTACATAGTTGAACAGATGTAGTAGGGAGTTGTAGTTTATACAGGCCAATATTCTACATAGTTGAACAGATGTAGTAGGGAGTTGTAGTTTATACAGGCCAATATTCTACATAGTTTAACAGATGTAGTAGGGAGTTGTAGTTTATACAGGCCAATATTCTACATAGTTTAACAGATGTAGTAGGGAGTTGTAGTTTATACAGGCCAATATTCTATATAGTTTAACAGCTGTTGTAGGGAGTTGTAGTTTCCAACAGGCCAATATTCTACATAGTTTAACAGATGTAGTAGGGAGTTGTAGTTTATACAGGCCAATATTCTACATAGTTTAACAGATGTAGTAGGGAGTTGTAGTTTCTACATAGTTTAACAGAAAAACGTGCCCTCTCTTTCTGTCACCCTCTCTGTGTGTGTGTGTGTGTGTGTGTGTGTGTGTGTGTGTGTGTGTGTGTGTTTCAGGCCAAGGGCCTTATGGTGGAGCTGAACCACACATTGATGTCATCTCTCTCTCTCTCTCAATTCAATTCAAACGGCAAACATGTGTCAACATTGCCAAAGCAAGTGAAGTAGAATATAAACAAAAGTGAAATAAACAATCAAAATTAACAGTAAACATTACACTCACAAAAGTTCCAAAGGAATAGAGACATTTTAAACGTCATATTATGTATATATACAGTGTTGTAATGATGTGCAAATAGTTAAAGTACAAAAGGGAAAATAAATAAACATAAATATGGGTTGTATTTACAGTGGTGTTTGTTCTTCACTGGTTGCCCTTTTCTTGTGGCAACAGGCCACAAATCTTGCTGCTGTGATGGAACACTGTGGTATTTCACCCAGTACATATGGGAGTTTATCATTTGTGTCTCTAAAATGGTTATACATTGGACAGGAGGTTAGGAAGTGCAGCTCAGTTTCCATCTCATTTTGTGGGCAGTGAGCACATAGCCTGTCTTCTCTTGAGAGCCATGTCTGCCTACGGCGGCCTTTCACTGAGTCAATAGTCAAGGCTTAAGTTTGCAGTCACAGTGGAGTATTCTCTGTACATAGTCAAAGTACTCTCTGTTTAGGGTCAGTCCTTAAGTTTGGGTCAGTCACAGTGGTCAGGTATTCTGCCGCTGTGTACTCTCTGTTTAGGGTCAGTCACAGTGGTCAGGTCAGTCAGGGTCAGTGGTCAGGTATTCTGCCACTGTGTACTCTCTGTTTAGGGTCAGTCACAGTGGTCAGGTATTCTCAGGTATTCTGCCACTGTGTACTCTCTGTTTAGGTATTCTGCCACTGTGGTCAGTCACAGTGGTCAGGTATTCTGCCACTGTGTACTCTCTGTTTAGGGTCAGTCACAGTGGTCAGGTATTCTGCCACTGTGTACTCTCTGTTTAGGGTCAGTCACAGTGGTCAGTATTCTCACTGTGTAGTGGTCAGTGGTCAGGTATTCTGCCACTGTGTACTCTCTGTTTTAGTCACAGTGGTCAGTCACAGTGGTCAGGTCAGGTATTCTGCCACTGTGTACTCTCTGTGTAGGGTCAGTCACAGTGGTCAGGTATTCTGCCACTGTGTACTCTCTGTTTAGGGTCAGTCACAGTGGTCAGGTATTCTGCCACTGTGTACTCTCTGTTTATTCTGCCACTGGTCAGTCAGTCAGTGGTCAGGTATTCTGCCACTGTGTAGTGGTCTCTCTGTGTAGGGTCAGTCACAGTGGTCAGGTATTCTGCCACTGTGTGCCACTCTCTGTTTAGGGTCAGTCACAGTGGTCAGGTATTCTGCCACTGTCTCTGTTTAGGGTCAGTACTCTCTGTGTTCTCTCTGTTTAGGGTCAGTCACAGTGGTGGTCAGGTATTCTGCCATTCTGTGTTCTCTCTGTTTAGGGCCAAATATCATTTTAGTTTGCTGTTTTTTTGTGAATCCTTTCCCATGTGTCAAATAATTATCTTTTTGTTTTCTCATGATTTGGTTGGGTCTAATTGTGCTGCTGTCCTGGGGCTCTGTGGGGTGTGTTTGTGTTTGTGAACAGATCCCCAGGACCAGCTTGCTTAGGGGACTCTTCTCCAGGTTCATCTCTCTGTAGGTGATGGCTTTGTTATGCAAGGTTTGTGAATCTCTTCCTTTTAGGTGGTTGTAGAATTTAACAGCTTTTTTTTCAGGATTTTGATCATTTATATTTTGATAATCGGCCTCTGCAGGTATTATTTGGTGTTTTTGCAGAATTCTGCCCCCCCCCCTCCACACAAATCCTCTTCGCTGCACCAGCGTTGTGGCCATCTGGAGATGCTGCTCTGCGATTGGCTGAGAGGCCAGGGTGATGGCGGTGGTCGCAGATGGCTTATAGGCTGGTAATGGCTTATAGTCTATTTAGGGGTCAGAACAGCCATGGAGGAGGGCCTGGGTAGGAGGGCCTGGGTAGGAGGGCCTGGGAGGAGGGTCTGGGGGGGGGAGGAGGGCCTAGGAGGAGGGCCTGGGAGGGCCTGGGAGGAGGGTCTGGGAGGAGGGCCTGGGAGGAGGGCCTAGGAGGAGTGTCTGGGAGGAGGGCCTGGGAGGAGGGCCTGGGAGCAGGGCCTGGGAGGAGGGCCTGGGAGGAGGGTCTGGGAGGAGGGCCTGGGAGGAGGGCCTAGGAGGAGTGTCTGGGAGGAGGGCCTGGGAGGAGGGCCTGGGAGGAGGGCCTGGGAGCAGGGGGAGGGGGCCTGGGGGAGGGCCTGAAACTACCTGTCCTAAATACTCAGTAGTCACTGGGCTGGGTGCTCAGTAGTCACTGGGCTGGTTACTCAGTAGTCACTGGGGTTACTGTACTCAGTAGTCACTGGGCTGGTTACTCAGTAGTCACTGGGCAGTCACTGGGCCTGTAGTCACTGGGCTGGGTAGTCACTGGGCTGGGTAGTCACTGGGCCTGGGTCACTGGGCTGGGTACTCAGGTCACTGGGCTGGGTACTCAGTAGTCACTGGGCTACCTAGTCACTGGGCTAAGTCATACTCAGTAGTCACTGGGCTGGGTACTCAGTAGTCACTGGGCTGGTTACTCAGTAGTCACTGGGCTGGGTAGTCACTGGGCTGGGTACTCAGTAGTCACTGGGCTGGCTCAGTAGTCACTGGGCTGGTTACTCAGTAGTCACTGGGCTGGGTACTCAGTAGTCACTGGGCTGGTTACTCAGTCAGTAGTCACTGGGCTGGTTACTCAGTAGTCACTGGGCTGGGCTGGCTTACTCAGTAGTCACTGGTAGCTGGGCTGGGTACTCAGTAGTCACTGGGCTGGGTACTCAGTAGTCACTGGGCTGGTTACTCAGTAGTCACTGGGCTGGGTGCTCAGTAGTCACTGGGCTGGGTACTCAGTAGTCACTTTTGCTCAGAGCTCAGGGTTTCCTTTATTATCATGTTCAGACCAGGAAGAGATGACAGCAGAGTCACATCCTGTAATATCCTGTTGTCCCAGTACAGAGCAGCAGTCTCTGGATCTCTGTCTGCTGTGTGTTGAGTCAAGCAGAGATGAGCTCATTTACCACGGGGGCCTCGATGACTGGAGCTCAGTACCTAAAGCTTTACATTCATTGTCCTGTGACAGGCTGTATGAAAGCGTCTGTCTGTCTCTTTGCGGGAGTCACGTGTGTGATGATGCTGAGTCAGAGAAGGCCCCATGGCAGTAGCTAAAACAGGAACAACTCTGATTTGGGTGAACGACCTCATTTGAGTTGAGTATAATGACTCTCATTCCCAACCTAATTATGGAACTGAATCACTCTGTGGAGGACAGGGAACTGAATCAGGCAGATTATGGAGAAAATATATGTATTTTTGTATATGTATATATGTATATATATAGGGAATAGGGTTCCATTTCAACACAGTAGTCCACTATACAGGGAATAGGGTTCCATTTCAACACAGTAGTCCACTATACAGGGAATAGGGTTCCATTTCAACACAGTAGTCCACTATATAGGGAATAGGGTTCCATTCCATTTCAACATAGTTCCATTTCCACTATATAGGGAATAGGGTTCCATTTCAACAGGGAATAGGGTTCCATTTCAACACAGTAGTCCACTATATAGGGAATAGGGTTCCATTTCAACACAGTAGTCCACTATATAGGGAATAGGGTTCCATTTCAACACAGTAGTCCACTATATAGGGAATAGGGTTCCATTTCAACACAGTAGTCCACTATACAGGGAATAGGGTTCCATTTCAACACAGTAGTCCACTATATAGGGAATAGGGTTCCATTTCAACACAGTAGTCCACTATACAGGGAATAGGGTTCCATTTCAACACAGTAGTCCACTATATAGGGAATAGGGTTCCATTTCAACACAGTAGTCCACTATATAGGAATAGGGTTCCATTTCAACACAGTAGTCCACTATACAGGGAATAGGGTTCCATTTCAACACAGTAGTCCACTATCAACACAGGGAATAGGGGTTCCATTTCAACACAGTAGTCCACTATACAGGGAATAGGGTTCCATTTCAACACAGTAGTCCACTATATAGGGAATAGGGTTCCATTTCAACACAGTAGTCCACTATATAGGGAATAGGGTTCCATTTCAACACAGTAGTCCACTATATAGGGAATAGGGTTCCATTTCAACACAGTAGTCCACTATATAGGGAATAGGGTTCCATTTCAACACAGTAGTCCACTATATAGGGAATAAGGTTCCATTTGGAACACAGACATGGTGATGTGTTGTAATGGCCTGGTTTGGTTTAGAATCATAGATTTGTTTGTAAGGATTCTTCCTGAGAGTTAGAGAATATTCTGGTATTTTTCCTATTTTTAAAGAATTGTACACAAAACCATGAGTAATTGGTGCTCTTTAAAAGAGAGAGAGAAAGAGAGGAGAGAGAGAGAGCGAGAGAAGAGGTGAGGCCACAGCACACAGAGGTTGTCTCTCTGAATCTAGTCAGGTCAGGGGATGAGGAGACCCAGCAAGACGAGTCCATTCCTCTATCTGTCTCTCTCTTCTCTCACTTTGGCTCTTTCATTCTCTCTCTTCCCCTGTTCTCAGGCCCTGTGGGGTCACTCTAAATGTCCCTCAGCCAAAACAAATATCCGTCACTGTCGTCTTCTGCTGGAAGGAGGCCATCTTGCCCAGGCCTTGTTTTTAAACATGACATGGTGGAAAACTTTTCCTTCTGACTCCGCTGGTGACTGGTGTGTTCCCCCATATCTTCCTCATTCCCCCCCTGGGGTTTTCCCCATCCTTCCCTGTTTCTGTTCTGTTCTATCAGACAAACTCAGCTCAATGTCAAGTCAGGAACCTTCCCTGTTTCTGTTCTGTTCTATCAGACAAACTCAGCTCAATGTCAAGTCAGGAACCTTCCCTGTTTCTGTCCTGTTCTATCAGACAAACTCAGCTCAATGTCAAGTCAGGAACCTTCCCTGTTTCTGTCCTGTTCTATCAGACAAACTCAGCTCAATGTCAAGTCAGGAATGTGCTTGTCTGTTCAGGAATGTGCTTGTCTGTAGTTTTTCTTCTCAACCTGTCACACGTGTTCAGAAAGGTATTTTCATCATGATCACCTTTTTTGGTGCTTGTTGCTGCCTTGTAGTTACTTGTAGTTACTGTAGTGTGATGTTCTACAGCTGCCCTTGTAGTTACTGTGTGATGTTCTACAGCTGCCTTGTAGCTGTGTGATGATCTTGTTACTGTGTAGTTACTGTGTGATGTTCTACTGCTGCCTTGTAGTTACTGTGTGATGCTGCTGCCTTGTAGTTACTGTGTGATGTTCTACAGCTGCCTTGTAGTTACTGTGTGATGTTCTACTGCTGCCTTGTAGTTACTGTGTGATGTTCTACTGCTGCCTTGTAGTTACTGTGTGATGTTCTACTGCTGCCTTGTAGTTGCTGTGTGATGTTCTACAGCTGCCTTGTAGTTACTGTGTGATGTTCTACAGCTGCCTTGTAGTTATTGTGTGATGTTCTACTGCTGCCTTGTAGTTACTGTGTGATGTTCTACTGCTGCCTTGTAGTTACTGTGTGATGTTCTACTGCTGCCTTGTAGTTACTGTGTGATGTTCTACTCCTGCCTTGTAGTTACTGTGTGATGTTCTACTCCTGCCTTGTAGTTACTGTGTGATGTTCTACTGCTGCCTTGTAGTTACTGTGTGATGTTCTACTGCTGCCTTGTAGTTGCTGTGTGATGATCTACAGCTGCCTTGTAGTTACTGTGTGATGTTCTACTGCTGCCTTGTAGTTGCTGTGTGATGTTCTACTGCTGCCTTGTAGTTACTGTGTGATGTTCTACTGCTGCCTTGTAGTTGCTGTGTGTTGATCTACAGCTGCCTTGTAGTTACTGTGTGATGTTCTACAGCTGCCTTGTAGTTATTGTGTGATGTTCTACTGCTGCCTTGTAGTTATTGTGTGATGTTCTACTGCTGCCTTGTAGTTATTGTGTGATGTTCTACAGCTGCCTTGTAGTTGCTGTGTGATGTTCTACTGCTGCCTTGTAGTTACTGTGTGATGTTCTACTGCTGCCTTGTAGTTATTGTGTGATGTTCTACTGCTGCCTTGTAGTTGCTGTGTGATGTTCTACTGCTGCCTTGTAGTTATTGTGTGATGTTCTACTGCTGCCTTGTAGTTACTGTGTGATGTTCTACTGCTGCCTTGTAGTTGCTGTGTGATGTTCTACTGCTGCCTTGTAGTTATTGTGTGATGTTCTACTGCTGCCTTGTAGTTACTGTGTGATGTTCTACTCCTGCCTTGTAGTTACTGTGTGATGTTCTACTGCTGCCTTGTAGTTATTGTGTGATGTTCTACTCCTGCCTTGTAGTTATTGTGTGATGTTCTACTGCTGCCTTGTAGTTGCTGTGTGATGATCAACTTATTTGTTTATTTTCTCTGTTTTCCTCAGGCTCTCTCATCTCACCGGGCCTTCCTCCTGACTGCACGCATCCCTAGCAAGGTAAGAACAGCCAGCTACAGCTCATAGGCCTGTCTCTTCTAGGTAACCTAGGAAACTACTCTGGCCAGCCAGCTACAGCTCATAGGCCTGTCTCTTCTAGGGAAACTACTCTGGCCAGCCAGCTACAGCTCATAGGCCTGTCTCTTCTAGGTAACCTAGGAAACTACTCTGGCCAGCCAGCTACAGCTCATAGACATGCCTGTCTCTTCTGACCAGCCAGGTAACTTCTAGGGAAACTACTCTGGCCAGCCAGCTACAGCTCATAGACCTGTCTCTTCTAGGTAACCTAGGAAACTACTCTGGCCAGCCAGCTACAGCTCATAGGTCTGTCTCTTCTAGGTCAACTAGGAAACTACTCTGGCCAGCCAGCTACAGCTCATAGGTCTGTCTCTTCTAGGTAAACTAGGAAACTACTCTGGCCAGCCAGCTACAGCTCATAGGCCTGTGTCTTCTAGGTAACCTAGGAAACTACTCTGGCCAGCCAGCTACAGCTCATAGGTCTGTCTCTTCTAGGTAACCTAGGAAACTACTCTGGCCAGCCAGCTACAGCTCATAGGCCTGTCTCTTCTAGGTCAACTAGGTAACTACTCTGGCCAGCCAGCTACAGCTCATAGGTCTGTCTCTTCTAGGTCAACTAGGTAACTACTCTGGCCAGCCAGCTACAGCTCATAGGTCTGTCTCTTCTAGGTAACCTAGGAAACTACTCTGGCCAGCCAGCTACAGCTCATAGGCCTGTCTCTTCTAGGCCAACTAGGAAACTACTCTGGCCAGCCAGCTACAGCTCATAGACCTGTCTCTTCTAGGTAACCTAGGAAACTACTCTGGCCAGCCAGCTACAGCTCATAGGTCTGTCTCTTCTAGGTCAACTAGGAAACTACTCTGGCCAGCCAGCTACAGCTCATAGGTCTGTCTCTTCTAGGTCAACTAGGAAACTACTCTGGCCAGCCAGCTACAGCTCATAGGCCTGTGTCTTCTAGGTAACATAGGTAACTACTCTGGCCAGCCAGCTACAGCTCATAGACCTGTCTCTTCTAGGTAACCTAGGTAACTACTCTGGCCAGCCAGCTACAGCTCATAGACCTGTCTCTTCTAGGTCAACTAGGTAACTACTCTGGCCAGCCAGCTACAGCTCATAGGCCTGTCTCTTCTAGGTAACCTAGGATACTACTCTGGCTGGCACACAGGCTGTACAAGAACAGCTTCCAATTTCAATATTTTTGGTTCTGGTGGTGGTTCTGATGGTGGTGGTTCTGATGGTGGTGGTTCTGATGGTGGAGGTTCTGACGGTGGTGGTTCTGACGGTGGTGGTTCTGATGGTGGAGGTTCTGATGGTCGTGGTTCTGATGGTGGAGGTTTTGACGGTGGTGGTTCTTATGGTGGTGGTTCTGATGGTGGTGGTTCTGACGGTGGTGGTTCTGATGGTGGTGGTTTTGACGGTGGTGGTTCTGACGGTGGTGGTTCTGATGGTGGTGGTTCAGATGGTGGTGGTTCTGATGGTGGTGGTTCTGATGGTGGTGGTTCTAATGGTGGTGGTTCTGATGGTGTTAATCATGTAACAGACGGACAAACGGCTTCTTCTGACTCACTGCATCTCACTCGTTAGCTGATTGTATTAATACATCAAAATCTAATCAAATCAAATCAAATTGTATTTGTCACATACACATGGTTAGCAGATGTTAATGCGAGTGTAGCAAAATGCTTGTGCTTCTAGTTCCGACAATGCAGTAATAAATCACAGCCCACTGGCCCTTAGTCGCAGTCCACTGGACCTTAGTCGCAGTCCACTGGCCCTTAGTCGCAGTCCACTGGACCTTAGTCGCAGTCCACTGACCCTTAGTACAGTCCACTGGCCCTTAGTCGCAGTCCACTGGACCTTAGTCGCAGTCCACTGGACCTTAGTCGCAGTCCACTGGCCCTTAGTCGCAGTCCACTGGCCCTTAGTCGCAGTCCACTGGACCTTAGTCGCAGTCCACTGGACCTTAGTCGCAGTCCACTGGACCTTAGTCGCAGTCCACTGGCCCTTAGTCGCAGTCCACTGGCCCTTAGTCGCAGTCCACTGGCCCTTAGTCGCAGTCCACTGGCCCTTAGTCACAGTCCACTGGCCCTTAGTCACAGTCCACTGGCCCTTAGTCACAGTCCACTGGACCTTAGTCACAGTCCACTGGCCCTTTGGTCACAGTCCACTGGCCCTTTGGTCACAGTCCACTGGCCCTTAGTCGCAGTCCACTGGCCCTTAGTCGCAGTCCACTGGCCCTTAGTCGCAGTCCACTGGCCCTTAGTCGCAGTCCACTGGCCCTTAGTCACAGTCCACTGGCCCTTAGTCACAGTCCACTGGCCCTTAGTCACAGTCCACTGACCCTTGTTTTTATTTGGCCACAACACAGTGCAACACAGTAATACAGTACAGATATACCACAGTTATCAGACAGCTGTGTGTCTATATGGGCTTACAGTGTCCCCTGTTCTGAAACACCAACATTTTCCCTGTAGACTGCTAGTGTTACTCTCCTCTCCTCTCCTCTCCTCTCCTCTCCTCTCCTCTCCTCTCCTCTCCTCTCCTCTCCTCTCCTCTCTCCCTCTGGCGTTGTTAGTAGATTAGAGATGTCAATGGAACTTGACCCCGAGGAAAGTCTGCTGACCCCTAGTGACGCCTGATGAACTCTGGAATCCCTACATGTGGTCTTAGTGACCCCTGATGATCTCTGGAACCCCTACATGTGGTCTTAGTGACCCCTGATGATCTCTGGAACCCCTACATGTGGTCCTAGTGACCCCTGATCATCTCTGGAATCCCTACATGTGGTCTTAGTGACCCCTGATGATCTCTGGAACCCCTACATGTGGTCTTAGTGACCCCTGATGATCTCTGGAACCCCTACATGTGGTCCTAGTGACCCCTGATGATCTCTGGAACCCCTACATGTGGTCTTAGTGACCCCTGATGATCTCTGGAACCCCTACATGTGGTCCTAAGCAGTGGCGCTGAGGCTGATTACTCTCAGGGATCACCTCAACTGGACCCTAGAGGATCACCTCCACTGGACCCTAGAGGATCACCTCCACTGGACCCTAGAGGATCACCTCCACTGGACCCTAGAGGATCACCTCCACTGGACCCTAGAGGATCACCTCCACTGGACCCTAGAGGATCGCCTCCACTGGACCCTAGAGGATCGCCTCCACTGGACCCTAGAGGATCAGCTAGTGGATCACCTCCACTGGACCCTAGAGGATCACCTCCACTGGACCCTAGAGGATCACCTCCACTGGATCCTAGAGGATCACCTCCACTGGACCCTAGAGGATCACCTCCACTGGACCCTAGAGGATCACCTCCACTGGACCCTAGAGGATCACCTCCACTGGATCCTAGAGGATCACCTCCACTGGACCCTAGAGGATCACCTCCACTGGATCCTAGAGGATCACCTAGAGGATCACCTCCACTGGATCCTAGAGGATCACCTCCACTGGACCCTAGAGGATCACCTCCACTGGACCCTAGAGGATCACCTCCACTGGACCCTAGAGGATCACCTCCACTGGATCCTAGAGGATCACCTCCACTGGACCCTAGAGGATCACCTCCACTGGACCCTAGAGAATCACCTCCACTGGACCCTAGAGGACCACCTCCACTGGACACTAGAGGACCACCTCCACTGGACACTAGAGGATCACCTCCACTGGATCACCTAGAGGATCACCTCCACTGGACCCTAGAGGATCACCTCCACTGGACCCTAGAGAATCACCTCCACTGGATCCTAGAGGATCACCTAGAGGATCACCTCCACTGGATCCTAGAGGATCACCTCCACTGGATCCCAGGTCACTGGGTGATAAGACAGCAGTGTATTTACCAACCCACCCTGGAGTTGTCGATTGTCCACTGAACAGATTCTTACATTGAATCCTCATTACTTTGTTATCCTTCAATAAATACAGTAACTACAGCCAGAAGTTCTGAAGTTAGTCCACAGAACAATGTTTAATGAATCCAGACTGAGGATATCCTGGATCCTCTTATCAGTCTGTCTGACGTTCACGGCCTGCAGAGGATGCATTGTAGCAGTAGGAGAGGGGATTCTTCAGCTATAGATTAGTAGCCGTCTCTCAGGCCAGCGTAAAATCTGTTCCTCCCCTCCTTCCCTCTCTCTGTAAGAGTTCAGGGGTTTCTCTCCCTTTCTACACTCCTATCCTCTTTCTCTCTTTCTCCTCTCCTACCATCTTTCTCTCTTTCTTCCCTCCTACCCTCTCTCTTTCTTTCTCTCTTTCTCCCCTCCTACCCTCTCTCTTTCTTTCTCTCTTTCTTCCCTCCTACCCTCTCTCTTTCTTTCTCTCTTTCTCCTCTCCTACCCTCTTTCTCTCTTTCTTCCCTCCTACCCTCTCTCTTTCTGACCTCCCACCCTCTCTTTTTCTCTCTTTCACCCCTCCTACCCTCTTTCTTTCACTCATTTCTCCCCTCCTACCCTCTCCCTTTCTCCCCTCCTACCCTCTCTCTCTCTCTCTTTCTCCCCTCCTACCCTCTCTCTCTTTCTCTCACTTTCTCCCCTCCTACCCTCTCTCTTTCTCTCTCTTTCTCCCCTCCTACCCTCTCTCTTTCTTTCTCTCTTTCTCCCCTCCTACCCTCTCGCTCTCTTTCTCTCTCTTTCTCCCCTCCTACCCTCTCTCTCTCTCTTTCTCTCTCTTTCTCCCCTCCTACCCTCTCTCTCTCTTTCTCTCACTTTCTCCCCTCCTACCCTCTCTCTTTCTCTCTCTTTCTCCCCTCCTACCCTCTCTCTTTCTCTCTCTTTCTCCCCTCCTACCCTCTCTTCTTTCTCTTTCTCTTTCTCCCCTCCTACCCTCTATCTTTCTCTCTTTCTCCCCTCCTACCCTCTCTCTCTCTTACTCCCCTCCTACCCCTCTCTCTCTCTCTCTCTCTCTCTCTCTCTCCATCAGAGGTATCTCTGCTGGGGCCTCTCAGGCTGTGGTTGTTTTGATAGCGTGCTGCGCTCCAGGCAGGCTTCAGCCTGTTTATGAAAATGGTGGAATTGATCTGACCCATCGTCTGGCTTTCTATCACCCTCGTCCTGTCTAGTTTCTTCTGATCAGTCTGGTCTGGTGTCCTCTGATCAGTCTGGTCTGGTGTCCTCTGATCAGTCTGGTCTGGTTTCCTCAGTTCAGTCTGGTCGGGTGTCCTCTGATCAGTCTGGTCTGGTTTCCTCTGATCAGTCTGGTCTGGTGTCCTCTGATCAATATGGTCTGGTGTTCTCTGATCAGTCTGGTCTGGTGTTCTCTGATCAGTCTGGTCTGCTTTCCTCTGATCAGTCTGGTCTGCTTTCCTCTGATCAGTGTGGTCTGGTTTCCTCTGATCAGTCTGGCCTGGTTTCCTCTGATCAGTCTGGTCTGGTTTCCTCTGATCAGTCTGGTCTGGTTTCCTCTGAACAGTCTGGTCTGGTTTCCTCTGATCAGTCTGGTCTGGTTTCCTCTGAACAGTCTGGTCTGGTTTCCTCTGATCAGTCTGGTCTGGTTTCCTCTGAACAGTCTGGTCTGGTTTCCTCTGAACAGTCTGGTCTGGTTTCCTCTGATCAGTCTGGTCTGGTTTCCTCTGATCAGTCTGGTCTGGTTTCCTCTGATCAGTCTGGTCTGGTTTCCTCTGATCAGTCTGGTCTGGTTTCCTCTGATCAGTCTGGTCTGGTTTCTGGTTTCTGATCTGATCAGTCTGGTCTGGTTTCCTCTGATCAGTCTGGTCTGGTTTCCTCTGATCAGTCTGGTCTGGTTTCCTCTGATCAGTCTGGTCTGGTTTCCTCTGATCAGTCTGGTCTGGTTTCCTCTGATCAGTCTGGTCTGGTTTCCTCTGATCAGTCTGGTCTGGTTTCCTCTGATCAGTCTGTCTGGTTTCCTCTGATCAGTCTGGTCTGGTTTCCTCTGATCAGTCTGGTCTGGTTTCCTCTGATCAGTCTGGTCTGGTTTCCTCTGATCAGTCTGGTCTGGTTTCCTCTGATCAGTCTGGTCTGGTTTCCTCTGATCAGTCTGGTCTGGTTTCCTCTGATCAGTCTGGTCTGGTTTCCTCTGATCAGTCTGGTCTGGTTTCCTCTGAACAGTCTGGCCTGGTTTCCTCTGATCAGTCTGGCCTGGTTTCCTCTGATCAGTCTGGTCTGGTTTCCTCTGATCAGTGTGGTCTGGTTTCCTCTGATCAGTCTGGTCTGGTTTCCTCTGATCAGTCTGGTCAGTTTCTGGTCTGGTCTGGTTTCCTCTGATCAGTCTGGTCTGGTTTCCTCTGATCAGTCTGGTCTGGTTTCCTCTGATCAGTCTGGTCTGGTTTCCTCTGATCAGTCTGGTCTGGTTTCCTCTGATCAGTCTGGTCTGGTTTCCTCTGATCAGTCTGGTCTGGTTTCCTCTGAACAGTCTGGTCTGGTTTCCTCTGATCAGTCTGGTCTGGTTTCCTCTGATCAGTCTGGTCTGGTTTCCTCTGATCAGTCTGGTCTGGTTTCCTCTGATCAGTCTGGTCTGGTTTCCTCTGATCAGTCTGGTCTGGTTTCCTCTGATCAGTCTGGTCTGGTTTCCTCTGATCAGTCTGGTCTGGTTTCCAACTTCTGGGGCTTCCCGTTAGATAGAGGTAGAGTTGGGAGGGATTGTAGGAGTAAGTCTTTCCGCTTCTCTCTCTCTCTCTCTCTCTCTCTCTCTCTCTCTCTCTCTCTCTCTCTCTCTCTCTCTCTCCTCTCCTCTCTCTCTCTCTCTCTCTGTATTTCCCCTCTACTCTCTGTTCTTTTCCTTCTCTCTTTCTACTTAGTTTTCCTCTCCTGTAAGACTCAGTTGATGTTGGTTTAGAACCAGTGTGTCTCTGTGGACAGCAGCCTGCAGCAGCAGCCAGGCCTGTGTGTTTAGGTAAGGTTATGTTAGGTCTGGTGATGTGTCCTTGGTTTAATCCCTGAGCTCTTAGCTCTCTCTACACACAAACGCACGCACGCACACACACACACACACACACACACACACACACACACACACACACACACACAAGCACATATGCACACACACACACACACAAAAACCACACACTCACCCGCACACACACACACAAGCACACACACACGCACACACACACGCTATGTATGTGAAGTCTATCATCCAACCCACCCTGAGGGTGTAACTTTAACAGTGGTCATGGCAGGGTTTTACTATAGCCCTGCACCATTCAGATGCATCATTACTGTCAACATGACATGGATTGACTTTGTGTATTTGACGTGATGATATGCAGTTAAGGTTGCAGTTTGGCAGCAGGTCTTGCATCATCTCTGTAATCTCTGCTGGGCTGAGCATGCAGTCTTAACTGTAGTTATCCCATTATCTCAGATCTACCTCTAACTGGAGTTATCCATTATCTCAGATCTACCTCTAACTGGAGTTATCCCATTATCTCAGATCTACCTCTAACTGTAGTTATCCATTATCTCAGATCTACCTCTAACTGGAGTTATCCCATTATCTCAGATCTACCTCTAACTGTAGTTATCCATTATCTCAGATCTACCTCTAACTGGAGTAACTGTAGTTATCCCATTATCTCAGATCTACCTCTAACTGGAGTTATCCCATTATCTCAGATCAGTTATCCATTATCTCAGATCTACCTCTAACTGGAGTTATCCATTATCTCAGATCTACCTCTAACTGGAGTTATCCATTATCTCAGATCTACCTCTAACTGGAGTTATCCATTATCTCAGATCTACCTCTAACTGGAGTTATCCATTATCTCAGATCTACTCTAACTAGTTATATTATCTCAGATCTACCTCTAACTGGAGTTATCCATTATCTCAGATCTGAGTTATCCATTATCTAACTGGAGTTATCCATTATCTCAGATCTACCTCTAACTGAGTTATCCATTATCTCAGATCTATCTAACAGTTATCTCAGATCTACCTCTAACTGTAGTTATCCCATTATCTCAGATCTACCTCTAACTGGAGTTATCCATTATCTCAGATCTACCTCTAACTGGAGTTATCCATTATCTAACTGTAGTTATCCATTATCTCAGATCTACCTCTAACTGTAGTTATCCATTATCTCAGATATACCTCTAACTGGAGTTATCCATTATCTCAGATCTACCTCTAACTGGAGACTACTGTCAGGACAGATATCAGAGAGACAGAATACTGTCAGGACAGATATCAGAGAGACAGAATACTGTCAGGACAGATATCAAAGAGACAGAATACTGTCAGGACAGATATCAGAGAGACAGACTACTGTCAGGACAGATATCAGAGAGACAGACTACTGTCAGGACAGATATTAGAGAGACAGAATACTGTCAGGACAGATATCAGAGAGACAGAATACTGTCAGGACAGATATCAGAGAGACAGATGGATAATAAACGAGTGACTGAATTATACAATTAGTCACACCTCTGCTTTCTGACAGCACCTCTCAGCAGGCTGCAGCTATTGGCTGGCTCAGACATGGACTGATCTCTTTCATTCTTCACTCTTTTCCTCTTCCTCACTATATCTAATCCAACACTGCTAATGGGACATTCTCTAGTGGGACGGGCCTCGATACTCCTCAGTGGACATGTTTGTCAGTGTTTGTAGACTCTGTGAGGGAGAGGAGTGAACGTGATTCATAGATGCTTTTTATATTCACAGTTCACAGTTTATATCGTAGATACCTTTTTGTCTTGGATATTCAGCAAGTCTGACTAAAGACTTAGAAAAGACATTTGAGGAAGGCTAAAATAAGGATTTTCAGGTAGACTACAGGGACTGACTCTGCTGGTTGGCCTTCTGGGATACAGTAACTATGACACAGGAGGGTCCAGCTGGCTGGTAGGCCTTCTGGAATACAGTAACTATGACACAGGAAGAACCAGCTGGCTGGTAGGCCTTCTGGAATACAGTAACTATGACACAGGAAGAACCAGCTGGCTGGTAGGCCTTCTGGAATACAGTAACTATGACACAGGAGGGTCCAGCTGGCTGGTGGGCCTTCTGGAATACAGTAACTATGACACAGGAAGAACCAGCTGGCTGGTAGGCCTTCTGGAATACAGTAACTATGACACATGAGGAACCAGCTGGCTGGTAGGCCTTCTGGAATACAGTAACTATGACACAGGAGGGTCCAGCTGGCTGGTAGACCTTCTGGAATACAGTAACTATGACACAGGAGGAACCAGCTGGCTGGTAGACCTTCTAGAATAAAGTAACTATGACACAGGAAGAACCAGCTGGCTGGTAGGCCTTCTAGAATACAGTAACTATGACACAGGAAGAACCAGTTGGCTGATAGGCCTTCTGGAATACAGTAACTATGACACAGGAAGAACCAGTTGGCTGATAGGCCTTCTGGAATACAGTAACTATGACACAGGAGGGACCAGCTGGCTGGTAGGCCTTCTGGAATACAGTAACTATGACACAGGAAGAACCAGCTGGCTGGTAGGCCTTCTAGAATACAGTAACTATGACACAGGAGGGACCAACTGGTTGAAATGTGTCAGTCAGCCTGAGGGTCAGACAGACAGAGCCTCTCCTCTCTCTGTCCACAACTACTGCCAAGCCTCAGGAGCACCGTCTGTCTACCTGCCTGGATTAGTCTGGCCATGCTGCCTGTTTCCTGGTTGTGTGCGCATGTGAGCGCGTACGTGTGTGCGTGTGTGTGTTTTACCCATTTCATATGTACTGTATATACTGTATTCTAGTCAAGGCCATCCTATTCAACTATTGCTCCACATATACTATTCTATCTACATATTCTACAGATATACTATATATCATATCAATATACTGTTCATTATGTCTATTCATCCCATCACATATTCTACAGATATACTATATATCATATCAATATACTGTCCCTAATGTCTATTCATCCCATCACATATTCTACAGATATACTATATATTCTATCCACATACTGTTCATTATGTCTATTCATCCCATCACATATTCTACAGATATACTATATATTATATCAATATACTGTCCATAATGTCTATTCATCCCATCACATATTCTACAGATATACTATATATTATATCAATATACCGTCCATAATGTCTATACATCCCATATATATATATATACTATATACATATTCTACCCACATACTGTTCATTATGTCTATTCATCCCATCACATATATATACTATATTATATCAATATACTGTTATACTATATATATATACTATATACATATTCTATCCACATACTGTCCATAATGTCTATACATCCCATATATATATATACTATATATTCTATCCACATACTGTCCATAATGTCTATACATCCCATATATATATATATATATATATATAAATTCTATCCACATACTGTCCATAATGTCTATAGATCCCACATACTATATCATATGTCTATACATCCCATAATGTCTATACATCCCATATATATATATACTATATATTCTATCCACATACTGTTCATTATGTCTATACATCCCATATATATATATATATATATAAATACTATATACATATTCTATCCACATACTGTTCATTATGTCTATTCATCACATATATATACAGATTTATACTCCAGACTCCATCTTCTCTCGTCCCAATATTTATGTTTCTTAATTCCATTCTTTTACTTTTCAGATGTGTGTGTATTGTTGGGTAATGTTGTGTAATGTTGTGTATTGTTGGGTAATGTTGGGTAATGTTGGGTAATGTTGTGTATTGTTGTGTATTGTTGGGTATTGTTGGGTAATGTTGTGTATTGTTGGGTAATGTTGTGTATTGTTGTGTATTGTTGGGTATTGTTGTGTATTGTTGGGTAATGTTGTGTATTGTTGTGTATTGTTGGGTAATGTTGTGTAATTGTTGGGTAATGTTGTGTATTGTTGGGTATTGTTGTGTAATGTTGGGTAATGTTGGGTAATGTTGTGTATTGTTGTGTATTGTTGGGTATTGTTGGGTAATGTTGTGTAATGTTGTTGTGTAATGTTGGGTAATGTTGTGTATTGTTGGGTAATGTTGTGTAATGTTGGGTAATGTTGTGTATTGTTGTGTATTGTTGGGTAATGTTGTGTATTGTTGGGTAATGTTGTGTATTGTTGTGTAATGTTGTGTATTGTTGGGTAATGTTGTATTGTTGGGTAATGTTGGTATTGTTGGGTAATGTTGTGTATTGTTGTGTAATGTTGTGTATTGTTGGGTAATGTTGGGTAATGTTGTGTATTGTTGGGTAATGTTGTGTATTGTTGGGTAATGTTGGGTAATGTTGGGTAATGTTGTGTATTATTGGGTAATGTTGTGTAATGTTGTGTATTATTGGGTAATGTTGTGTAATGTTGTGTATTGTTGTGTAATGTTGTGTATTGTTGTGTAATGTTGTGTATTGTTGTGTAATGTTGGGTAATGTTTGTTGTGTATTATTAGATATTTCTGCACTGCCAGAAACACAAAGCGTTTCACGAGACCCACAATAACATCTGCTAAATATGTCTATGCGACCAATAGCATTTCATTTGATTTGTGTGAGGTTTGTTTGTGTGTGTGTGTGTGTGTGTGTGTGTGTGTGTGTGTGTGTGTGTGTGTGTGTGTGTGTGTGTGTGTGTGTATTAATTCACAGTATGGTATGTGGTATGCACGTGTGTGCAGGTGTGTGTGTGTGTGTGTGTGTGTATTAATTCACAGTGTGGTATGTGGTATGCACGTGTGTGCAGGTGTGTGTATGTGTGTGTGTGTGTGTGTATTAATTCACAGTGTGGTATGTGGTATGCACGTGTGTGCAGGTGTGTGTGTGTGTGTGTGTGTGTGTGTGTGTGTACATTTGTAATGTCTGCATCCGGTGTGATCCAGCTTCACTTTCCAGTCCTTTTTTGGAAAGGAATGCTGGACGACATTGTGCCGTGTTGTTTGATAACTTCCTGTTTCAAAGGACCTGAGGAGGAGAAGAAGAAGTGGATGTTCATGAACTCTACATTCAGGCCCATATTCATAAAGGCTCTCAGAGTTAAGAGTGCTGATCCAGGATCAGGTACCACCGTCCATAAAAATCATATTCATTCTGATCTAAAACTGATCCCAGATCAGCATTTTTTACTCTGAGATGCTTCATGATATGATTCTATTCTGAAGCAATACTCTTAAATGATGACCTCAGCACTGAGGGGTGTGTTTGAACAGAGGCAGGTTGGAAAAAGATCCCTGTCCATTCATTTTAGAACGAAGCTAGAGGGTGTGTCCCAATTGGCACCCTATTCTCTATTCCCTACGGGTCTAGGGTGGCATTTGAGGTGCAGCCTCAGTCACTATTCTGATCTTTCATTATCCTCCTATAGTTCCTCATCCATCCATTATCCTAATACAGTATCATTCATCCATTATCTTCACGCAGTGTATCATTCATCCATTATCCTCCTACAGTACGGTTTATCCATGATCCTCCTACAGTACATCATCCATCCATTATCATCCATCCATTATCCTCCTACAGTACCTCATCCACCCAGAGTAGTATTTACCAGCCAGGTCTGAAACACTACTGTGATTGACAGCTGTATTATATATCATGATTTCTACATGTATTTATGTGTTTTATTCTTCTCTTTCAGGTTGAACACAACTTTAATTATCTGGAGATACAAGGGATCACCTGTAACAAGCCCACACAGGTCAGAACACCCCCTCTCTGGACTGTACCATGTATCGCTCCAACTAATGGTTCATCATCTGATCATGAATCACCTGTAACAAGCCCACACAGGTCAGAACACCCCCTCTCTGGACTGTACCATGTATCACTCCAACTAATGGTTCATCATCTGATCATGAATCACCTGTAACAAGCCCACACAGGTCAGAACACCCCCTCTCTGGACTGTATCATGAATCACCTGTAACAAGCCCACACAGGTCAGAACACCCCCTCTCTGGACTGTACCATGTATCACTCCAACTAATGGTTCATCATCTGATCATGAATCACCTGTAACAAGCCCAAACAGGTCAGAACACCCCCTCTCTGGACTGTACCATGTTTCACTCCAACTAATGGTTCATCATCTGATCATGAATCACCTGTAACAAGCCCACACAGGTCAGAACACCCCCTCTCTGACTGTACCATGTATCGCTCCAACTAATGGTTCATCATCTGATCATGAATCACCTGTAACAAGCCCACACAGGTCAGAACACCCCCTCTCTGGACTGTACCATGTATCACTCCAACTAATGGTTCATCATCTGATCATGAATCACCTGTAACAAGCCCACACAGGTCAGAACACCCCCTCTCTGGACTGTACCATGTATCACTCCAACTAATGGTTCATCATCTGATCATGAATCACCTGTAACAAGCCCACACAGGTCAGAACACCCCCTCTCTGGACTGTACCATGTATCGCTCCAACTAATGGTTCATCATCTGATCATGAATCACCTGTAACAAGCCCACACAGGTCAGAACACCCCCTCTCTGGACTGTACCATGTATCACTCCAACTAATGGTTCATCATCTGATCATGAATCACCTGTAACAAGCCCAAACAGGTCAGAACACCCCCTCTCTGGACTGTACCATGTATCGCTCCAACTAATGGTTCATCATCTGATCATGAATCACCTGTAACAAGCCCACACAGGTCAGAACACCCCCTCTCTGGACTGTACCATGTATCACTCCAACTAATGGTTCATCATCTGATCATGAATCACCTGTAACAAGCCCACACAGGTCAGAACACCCCCTCTCTGGACTGTACCATGTATCACTCCAACTAATGGTTCATCATCTGATCATGAATCACCTGTAACAAGCCCACACAGGTCAGAACACCCCCTCTCTGGACTGTACCATGTATCACTCCAACTAATGGTTCATCATCTGATCATGAATCACCTGTAACAAGCCCACACAGGTCAGAACACCCCCTCTCTGGACTGTACCATGTATCTGTACCTCCAACTAATGGTTCATCATCTGATCATGAATCACCTGTAACAAGCCCACACAGGTCAGAACACCCCCTCTCTGGACTGTACCATGTATCACTCCAACTAATGGTTCATCATCTGATCATGAATCACCTGTAACAAGCCCACACAGGTCAGAACACCCCCTCTCTGGACTGTACCATGTATCACTCCAACTAATGGTTCATCATCTGATCATGAATCACCTGTAACAAGCCCAAACAGGTCAGAACACCCCCTCTCTGGACTGTACCATGTATCACTCCAACTAATGGTTCATCATCTGATCATGAATCACCTGTAACAAGCCCACACAGGTCAGAACACCCCCTCTCTGGACTGTACCATGTATCACTCCAACTAATGGTTCATCATCTGATCATGAATCACCTGTAACAAGCCCACACAGGTCAGAACACCCCCTCTCTGGACTGTACCATGTATCACTCCAACTAATGGTTCATCATCTGATCATGAATCACCTGTAACAAGCCCACACAGGTCAGAACACCCCCTCTCTGGACTGTACCATGTATCACTCCAACTAATGGTTCATCATCTGATCATGAATCACCTGTAACAAGCCCACACAGGTCAGAACACCCCCTCTCTGGACTGTACCATGTATCACTCCAACTAATGGTTCATCATCTGATCATGAATCACCTGTAACAAGCCCACACAGGTCAGAACACCCCTCTCTGGACTGTACCATGTATCACTCCAACTAATGGTTCATCATCTGATCATGAATCACCTGTAACAAGCCCACACAGGTCAGAACACCCCCTCTCTGGACTGTACCATGTATCGCTCCAACTAATGGTTCATCATCTGATCATGAATCACCTGTAACAAGCCCACACAGGTCAGAACACCCCCTCTCTGGACTGTACCATGTATCACTCCAACTAATGGTTCATCATCTGATC
This sequence comes from Oncorhynchus nerka, assembly GCF_034236695.1. Lineage (NCBI taxonomy): Eukaryota > Metazoa > Chordata > Actinopteri > Salmoniformes > Salmonidae > Oncorhynchus > Oncorhynchus nerka. Next base: position 10,467,182 of record NC_088409.1, on the reverse strand, counting down.
ATGAATCACCTGTAACAAGCCCACACAGGTCAGAACACCCCCTCTCTGGACTGTACCATGTATCACTCCAACTAATGGTTCATCATCTGATCATGAATCACCTGTAACAAGCCCACACAGGTCAGAACACCCCCTCTCTGGACTGTACCATGTATCACTCCAACTAATGGTTCATCATCTGATCATGAATCACCTGTAACAAGCCCACACAGGTCAGAACACCCCCTCTCTGGACTGTACCATGTATCGCTCCAACTAATGGTTCATCATCTGATCATGAATCACCTGTAACAAGCCCACACAGGTCAGAACACCCCCTCTCTGGACTGTACCATGTATCACTCCAACTAATGGTTCATCATCTGATCATGAATCACCTGTAACAAGCCCACACAGGTCAGAACACCCCCTCTCTGGACTGTACCATGTATCACTCCAACTAATGGTTCATCATCTGATCATGAATCACCTGTAACAAGCCCACACAGGTCAGAACACCCCCTCTCTGGACTGTACCATGTATCGCTCCAACTAATGGTTCATCATCTGATCATGAATCACCTGTAACAAGCCCACACAGGTCAGAACACCCCTCTCTGGACTGTACCATGTATCACTCCAACTAATGGTTCATCATCTGATCATGAATCACCTGTAACAAGCCCACACAGGTCAGAACACCCCCTCTCTGGACTGTACCATGTATCACTCCAACTAATGGTTCATCATCTGATCATGAATCACCTGTAACAAGCCCACACAGGTCAGAACACCCCCTCTCTGGACTGTACCATGTATCACTCCAACTAATGGTTCATCATCTGATCATGAATCACCTGTAACAAGCCCACACAGGTCAGAACACCCCTCTCTGGACTGTATACCATGTATCACCTCCAACTAATGGTTCATCATCTGATCATGAATCACCTGTAACAAGCCCACACAGGTCAGAACACCCCCTCTCTGGACTGTACCATGTATCACTCCAACTAATGGTTCATCATCTGATCATGAATCACCTGTAACAAGCCCACACAGGTCAGAACACCCCCTCTCTGGACTGTACCATGTATCACTCCAACTAATGGTTCATCATCTGATCATGAATCACCTGTAACAAGCCCACACAGGTCAGAACACCCCCTCTCTGGACTGTACCATGTATCTGAATGGCTCAACTAATGGTTCATCATCTGATCATGAATCACCTGTAACAAGCCCACACAGGTCAGAACACCCCTCTCTGGACTGTACCATGTATCACTCCAACTAATGGTTCATCATCTGATCATGAATCACCTGTAACAAGCCCACACAGGTCAGAACACCCCCTCTCTGGACTGTACCATGTATCACTCCAACTAATGGTTCATCATCTGATCATGAATCACCTGTAACAAGCCCACACAGGTCAGAACACTGTACCCCTCTCTGGACTGTATCATGAATCACCTGTAACAAGCCCACACAGGTCAGAACACCCCTCTCTGGACTGTACCATGTATCACTCCAACTAATGGTTCATCATCTGATCATGAATCACCTGTAACAAGCCCACACAGGTCAGAACACCCCCTCTCTGGACTGTACCATGTATCGCTCCAACTAATGGTTCATCATCTGATCATGAATCACCTGTAACAAGCCCAAACAGGTCAGAACACCCCCTCTCTGGACTGTACCATGTATCGCTCCAACTAATGGTTCATCATCTGATCATGAATCACCTGTAACAAGCCCACACAGGTCAGAACACCCCTCTCTGGACTGTACCATGTATCACTCCAACTAATGGTTCATCATCTGATCATGAATCACCTGTAACAAGCCCACACAGGTCAGAACACCCCCTCTCTGGACTGTACCATGTATCACTCCAACTAATGGTTCATCATCTGATCATGAATCACCTGTAACAAGCCCAAACAGGTCAGAACACCCCCTCTCTGGACTGTACCATGTATCGCTCCAACTAATGGTTCATCATCTGATCATGAATCACCTGTAACAAGCCCACACAGGTCAGAACACCCCCTCTCTGGACTGTACCATGTATCACTCCAACTAATGGTTCATCATCTGATCATGAATCACCTGTTGCTACATGATATTACTGAGGGTTACTATATGATATTACTGAGGGTTACTATATGATATTACTGAGGGTTGCTATATGATATTACTGAGGGTTACTATATGATATTACTGAGGGTTACTATATGATATTACTGAGGGTTACTATATGATATTACTGAGGGTTACTATATGATGTTACTGAGGGTTGTTGTTCATGTTTGTCTTGTATAGTTGACGGTGGACTATGAGAGAGGTGTTGTGTCTCTGAAGCTGACCTCTACAGAAGAGGTGAATGAGGTGGTGGCTCACATTGGGATCTGTCTACAGAGGATATGTCCTGGTCTATCACCACTGTGAGTACACACATGCACACTCGTGCACAAACACCCGCGCACGAACGAACGCACACACACTCACACACAGAGTCAATGACCTTTAGTTTCCACTGACCTTTCTTTCCTATTCACACTCTTTTTCCATTCCCCTTCTCTCTCTCTTTCTGTGTCTCTCTCCCTCTCTCCTGCCTCTCTCCCCTATCTCTCTCTCTTCTCCCTCTCTCCTCTCTCCCTCTCTCCTCCCTCTCTCCCCTATCTCTCTCCCTCTCTCTCCTCCCTCTCACCTCTCTCTCTCTGTCTTTGTCTCTCTCCCTCTCTCTCATCCCTCTCTCCTCTCTCTCTCTTTCTTTGTCTCTCTCCCTCTCTCCTGCCTTTCTCCCCTATCTCTCTCCCTCTCTCCTCCTCCCTCTCTCCTCTATCCTCTCTCCCTCTCTCCTCCCTCTCTCCCCTATCTCTCTCCCTATCTCTCTCCTCCTTATCTCTCTCTCTCTCTCTCTCATTCCCCTTCTCGCTCTCTTTCTCTGTCTCTCCCTCTCTCCTCCCTCTCTCCCCTATCTCTCTCTCTCTTCCCTATATCTCATTCCCCCTCTATCTCTCTTTCAGTCTCGCTCCCTCTCTACTCCCTCTCTCCTTTCTCTCTCCCCTATCGCTCTCTCACTTCCCTATCTCTTATTCTCACTCTCTTTCTCTGTCTCCCTATCTCTTATTCTCACTCTCTTTCTCTGTCTCCCTATCTCTCATTTCCCTTCTCTCTCTCTCTCTCTCTCTCTCTCTCTCTCTCTCTCTCTCTCTCTCTCTCTCTCTCTCTCTCTCTCTGTCTCCTCTCCTCTCTCCCCTATCTCTCTCTCTCTCTCCTCTCTCTCTCTCTCTCTCTCTCTCTCTCTCTCTCGTTCAGTCTCTTTGCTTCTCTCTTTCCATGCAATTTAATGTGACTTATTCCGTCCACTGATTACACTGAGCTTTCCCACCCAACACTGACCTGGGTTCAGTCAGGGTTCAGTCCTAGACAGAATGGACTCTTGATGAGACTCTCTGACCTTCTCTGAATGGCTTCTGTGTAAATAATCTGTCATCACCTGCTAATATCTGTGATGTTGTACTCCCCCGTGAAGTGAACAGCAGCTATCTAGAGGTCTTCACATTTTACAGCAGTCAAGCACATCCTAGCAATTTACTACAGTCAGGGTCATCTACACTATAGACAGTATATCAGTGTCTATATACAGACCTATAGTCATGTTAACTACCCAGTGTCTATATACAGACCTATAGCCATGTTAACTACCCAGTGTCTATATACAGACCTATAGTCATGTTAACTACCCAGTGTCTATATACAGACCTATAGCCATGTTAACTACCCAGTATATCAGTGTCTATATACAGACCTATAGTCATGTTAACTCCCCAGTGTCTATATACAGACCTATAGTCATGTTAACTACCCAGTGTATCAGTGTCTATATACAGACCTATAGTCATGTTAACTCCCCAGTGTCTATATTACAGACCTATAGTCATGTTAACTCCCCAGTGTATCAGTGTCTATATACAGACCTATAGCCATGTTAACTACCCAGTGTCTATATACAGACCTATAGCCATGTTAACTACCCAGTGTATCAGTGTCTATATACAGACCTATAGCCATGTTAACTACCCAGTGTATCAGTGTCTATATACAGACCTATAGCCATGTTAACTACCCAGTGTATCAGTGTCTATATACAGACCTATAGTCATGTTAACTACCCAGTGTCTATATACAGACCTATAGCCATGGTAACTACCCAGTGTCTATATACAGACCTATAGCCATGTTAACTACCCAGTGTATCAGTGTCTATATACAGACCTATAGTCATGTTAACTACCCAGTATATCAGTGTCTATATTACAGACCTATAGTCATGTTAACTACCCAGTGTCTATATACAGACCTATCCCCAGTATATCAGTGTCTATATACAGCCATGTTAACTCCCCAGTGTATCAGTGTCTATATACAGACCTATAGTCATGTTAACTACCCAGTGTCTATATTACAGACCTATAGTCATGTTAACTACCCAGTGTCTATATACAGACCTATAGCCATGTTAACTACCCAGTGTCTATATACAGACCTATAGCCATGTTAACTACCCAGTGTCTATATACAGACCTATAGCCATGTTAACTCCCCAGTGTCTATATACAGACCTATAGTCATGTTAACTACCCAGTGTCTATATATAGACCTATAGCCATGTTAACTCCCCAGTGTATCAGTGTCTATATACAGACCTATAGTCATGTTAACTACCCAGTGTCTATATACAGACCTATAGTCATGTTAACTACCCAGTATATCAGTGTCTATATTACAGACCTATAGCCATGTTAACTCCCCAGTGTCTATATACAGACCTATAGTCATGTTAACTACCCAGTGTCTATATATAGACCTATAGCCATGTTAACTCCCCAGTGTATCAGTGTCTATATACAGACCTATAGTCATGTTAACTACCCAGTGTCTATATTACAGACCTATAGTCATGTTAACTACCCAGTGTCTATATACAGACCTATAGTCATGTTAACTACCCAGTATATCAGTGTCTATATTACAGACCTATAGTCATGTTAACTACCCAGTGTCTATATATAGACCTATAGCCATGTTAACTACCCAGTGTCTATATACAGACCTATAGTCATGTTAACTCCCCAGTGTCTATATACAGACCTATAGCCATGTTAACTACCCAGTGTCTATATACAGACCTATAGTCATGTTAACTCCCCAGTGTCTATATACAGACCTATAGTCATGTTAACTCCCCAGTGTCTATATACAGACCTATAGCCATGTTAACTACCCAGTGTATCAGTGTCTATATACAGACCTATAGTCATGTTAACTACCCAGTGTCTATATACAGACCTATAGCCATGTTAACTACCCAGTGTCTATATACAGACCTATAGTCATGTTAACTACCCAGTGTCTATATACAGACCTATAGCCATGTTAATACAGACCAGTGTACTCAGTGTCTATATACAGACCTATAGCCATGTTAACTACCCAGTGTCTATATACAGACCTATAGTCATGTTAACTACCCAGTGTCTATATACAGACCTATAGCCATGTTAACTACCCAGTGTATCAGTGTCTATATACAGACCTATAGCCATGTTAACTACCCAGTGTCTATATACAGACCTATAGCCATGTATCAGTGTCTATATACAGACCTATAGCCATGTTAACTACCCCAGTGTCTATATACAGACCTATAGCCATGTTAACTACCCAGTGTATCAGTGTCTATATACAGACCTATAGCCATGTTAACTACCCAGTGTATCAGTGTCTATATACAGACCTATAGCCATGTTAACTACCCAGTGTTATCAGTGTCTATATACAGACCTATAGCCATGTTAACTACCCAGTGTCTATATACAGACCTATAGCCATGTTAACTACCCAGTGTATCAGTGTCTAGTGTATCAGTGTTCTATATACAGACCTATAGTCATGTTAACTACCCAGTGTCTATATTACAGACCTATAGTCATGTTAACTACCCCAGTGTCTATATACAGACCTATAGTCATGTTAACTACCCAGTGTATCAGTGTCTATATACAGACCTATAGCCATGTTAACTACCCCAGTGTATATCAGTGTCTATATTACAGACCTATAGTCATGTTAACTACCCAGTGTTATATACAGACCTATAGTCATGTTAACTACCCAGTGTCTATATATAGACCTATAGCCATGTTAACTACCCAGTGTATCAGTGTCTATATACAGACCTATAGCCATGTTAACTCCCCAGTATATCAGTGTCTATATTACAGACCTATAGTCATGTTAACTGCCCAGTGTCTATATTACAGACCTATAGTCATGTTAACTACCCAGTGTCTATATATAGACCTATAGCCATGTTAACTCCCCAGTGTATCAGTGTCTATATACAGACCTATAGTCATGTTAACTACCCAGTGTCTATATTACAGACCTATAGTCATGTTAACTACCCAGTGTCTATATACAGACCTATAGTCATGTTAACTACCCAGTATATCAGTGTCTATATTACAGACCTATAGTCATGTTAACTACCCAGTGTCTATATATAGACCTATAGCCATGTTAACTACCCAGTGTCTATATACAGACCTATAGCCATGTTAACTCCCCAGTGTATCAGTGTCTATATACAGACCTATAGCCATGTTAACTACCCAGTGTCTATATACAGACCTATAGCCATGTTAACTACCCAGTGTATCAGTGTCTATATTACAGACCTATAGCCATGTTAACTCCCCAGTGTCTATATACAGACCTATAGCCATGTTAACTACCCAGTGTCTATATACAGACCTATAGCCATGTTAACTCCCCAGTGTCTATATACAGACCTATAGCCATGTTAACTCCCCAGTGTCTATATACAGACCTATAGTCATGTTAACTCCCCAGTGTCTATATACAGACCTATAGCCATGTTAACTACCCAGTGTCTATATACAGACCTATAGCCATGTTAACTCCCCAGTGTCTATATACAGACCTATAGCCATGTTAACTCCCCAGTGTCTATATACAGACCTATAGTCATGTTAACTACCCAGTGTCTATATACAGACCTATAGCCATGTTAACTACCCAGTGTCTATATACAGACCTATAGTCATGTTAACTACCCAGTGTCTATATACAGACCTATAGTCATGTTAACTACCCAGTGTCTATATACAGACCTATAGTCATGTTAACTACCCAGTGTCTATATTACAGACCTATAGCCATGTTAACTACCCAGTGTCTATATACAGACCTATAGCCATGTTAACTCCCCAGTGTCTATATACAGACCTATAGTCATGTTAACTACCCAGTGTCTATATCCAGACCTATAGTCATGTTAACTACCCAGTATATCAGTGTCTATATACAGACCTATAGTCATGTTAACTACCCAGTGTCTATATATAGACCTATAGCCATGTTAACTACCCAGTGTCTATATACAGACCTATAGCCATGTTAACTACCCAGTGTCTATATACAGACCTATAGCCATGTTAACTACCCAGTGTCTATATACAGACCTATAGTCATGTTAACTACCCAGTGTCTATATACAGACCTATAGTCATGTTAACTACCCAGCGTCTATATACAGACCTATAGCCATGTTAACTACCCAGTGTCTATATACAGACCTATAGTCATGTTAACTCCCCAGTGTCTATATTACAGACCTATAGTCATGTTAACTCCCTATGCTCTGCTCTGTGTACAACTCTGAGAACATTCTCCTTTATTAAAAACTTTATTTATCCAAGTTTGTCTCATTGAGATATAATATCTATTTAGCAAGAGAAACCTCTTTTCAGGCGTCCAGGAGACAGTATCGCTACAGTATGTAAACAGCCGTGGCTGTTAGCGATCAGGCTTTAAAGGTCATTAGTAAGAGGTCTCTCAGGAAGTAGGAATCCCAGACTATTACTGGGACACAAAGCCTCTCTGTTGTGTTGGAGATGGACACATTACACAGACAGTTGAGATGGTCATGGACAGTGATGCTAGTGATTCTCTGGAGCTGTGTAGAACCCCTGTAGGTCTGTAGTTCAACCTCTGTTAGGATGGGTTTGACATTGTTATTGACTGTTCGAGTACTCGCATAATATATTGTTTTCAAGCACTTTGAGAGCCTATTTTTAGAACACAAGGCCTGCACTGGAAAAATAAAATGATGTCTGCATGTATCTACAGTATACTGTATGCCAACAGTGCACAATATCTCATTTATTATAACGATTACAGGTAACAAATCCTAATTGCTAATTTGCCTCATATAAACAGTACCAGTCAAACGTTTGGACAAACCTACTCATTCAAGGGTTTTTCTTTATCTTTACTATAAAGACAGGCACACATATAACGTC
>NC_088409.1:10446301-10448801 GCF_034236695.1 Oncorhynchus nerka | reverse complement strand
CACTGTACTGTGTGTTAGCATCCCTCACTGTACTGTGTGTTAGTATCCCTCACTGTACTGTGTGTTAGCATCCCTCACTGTACTGTGTGTTAGTATCCCTCACTGTACTGTGTGTTAGCATCCCTCACTGTACTGTGTGTTAGCATCCCTCACTGTACTGTGTGTTAACATTCCTCACTGTACTGTGTGTTAACATTCCTCACTGTACTGTGTGTTAGCATCCCTCACTGTACTGTGTGTTAGCATCCCTCACTGTACTGTGTGTTAACATTCCTCACTGTACTGTGTGCTAGCATCCCTCACTTCTCTCTCTCTCGCTCTCTCTCTCTCTCTCTCTCTCTCTCTCTCTCTCTCTCTCTCTCTCTCTCTCTCTCTCTCTCTCTCTCTCTCTCTCTCTCTCTCTCTCTCTCTCTCTCTCTCTCTCTCTCTCTCTCTCTCTCTCTCTCTCTCTCTCTCTCTCTCTCTCTCTCTCTCTCTCTCTCTCTCTCTCTCTCTCTCTCTCTCTCTCTCTCCTCTCTCTCTCCTCTCTCTCTCTCTCTCTCTCTCTCTCTCTCTCTCTCTCTCTCTCTCTCTCTCTCTCTCTCTCTCTCTCTCTCTCTCTCTCTCTCTCTCTTCTCTCTCTCTCTCTCTCTCTCTCTCTCTCTCTCTCTCTCCTCTCTCTCTCTCTCTCTCTCTCTCTCTCTCTCTCTCTCTCTCTCTCTCTCTCTCTCTCTCTCTCTCTCTCTCTCTCTCTCTCTCTCTCTCTCTCTCTCTCTCTCACTCTTCTCTCTCTCTCTCTCTCTCTCTCTCTCTTCTCTCTCTCTCTCTGGCTCTCCATCTCTCTCTCTCTCACTCTCTCTCTCTCTCTCTCTCTCTCTCTCAGTCCTAGGGAACAACAGTCCTCTGTGCCATTCCGTTTCTCTCTGCCCTGAAAAGAGAACCATCCTGCCTCACACAATCCCTCTTTGTGTGTCATAATTAGCATGCTGGCCACCAGAAATGTCTCTCGTATACATGCAATGTCCCTTAGTTGTACTAACGCTGGTGTACTGTTATTCTGATCACTGTTTGTCATATGAGTGTAAACAGATAAAGAGACTATTGACCTCCCTCTGCTCTGCATAGCTGAACTGAGGGGATTTATTTGATTCATTTCATTCACACAAAGGATGGATGGCAGAGAGGAATCAACAGGCCCTGAACTGAAGGGATGTATTTGATTTGATTCACTTGATTCCCTCAGAGAATGGGTGGGCAGAGAGGAATCAACAGAGCCTGAACTGAAGGGATGTATTTGATTTGATTCACTTGATTCCCTCAGAGAATGGGTGGGCAGAGAGGAATCAACAGGCCCTGAACTGAAGGGATGTATTTGATTTGATTCACTTGATTCCCTCAGAGAATGGGTGGGCAGAGAGGAATCAACAGGCTCTGAACTGAAGGGATATATTTGATTTGATTAATTTGATTCCCTCAGAGAATGGGTGGGCAGAGAGGAATCAACAGGCTCTGAACTGAAGGGATATATTTGATTTGATTCATTTGATTCCCTCAGAGAATGGGTGGGCAGAGAGGAATCAACAGGCCCTGAACTGAAGGGATATATTTGATTTGATTTGATTCCCTCTGAACTGAAGGGATATATTTGATTTGATTCAGGATTCATTTGATTCCCTCAGAGAATGGGTGGGCAGAGAGGAATCAACAGGCTCTGAACTGAAGGGATATATTTGATTTGATTCATTTGATTCCTCAGAGAATGGGTGGGCAGAGAGGAATCAACAGGCCCTGAACTGAAGGGATATATTTGATTTGACTCAGAGAATGGGTGGGCAGAGAGGAATCAACAGGCCCTGAACTGAAGGGATATATTTGATTTGATTCATTTGATTCCCTCAGAGAATGGGTGGGCAGAGAGGAATCAACAGGCCCTGAACTGAAGGGATATATTTGATTTGATTCATTTGATTCCCTCAGAGAATGGGTGGGCAGAGAGGAATCAACAGGATTCACCCCCAGAACTGAAGGGATATATTTTGATTTGAAGGGATTCAGAGAATGGGTTGATATTTGAACATTTGCCCTGAGAAGTGAGAGAATCAACAGGGATAGGGATATATTTGATTTGATTCATTTGATTCCCTCAGAGAATGGGTGGGCAGAGAGGAATCAACAGGCCCTGAACTGAAGGGATATATTTGACAGGCCCCCAGAGAATGGGTGGGCAGAGAGAATCAACAGGCTCTGAACTGAAGGGATATATTTCAGAGAATGGGTGGGCAGGGAGGAATCAACAGAGAACTCAATCCAGATTTGATTCACTTGCTCTGTGGGCAGAGAGGAATCAACAGGCTCTGAACTGAAGGGATATATTTGATTTGATTCACAGCAGAAAGCAGAGAACTGGGTCAGGAGCTCTGTTTTGCAGCAGTGCAGAAGTCGGTTGCTCTCGTTGAATTTTTATCAAAATCCTAAATGTAGGTTTCGTCTCCCGGCTCCCTTTCTACAGACCACCCCGTGG
>NC_088409.1:10331301-10441301 GCF_034236695.1 Oncorhynchus nerka | reverse complement strand
TGTATATATGAGTACTACTATAGCCCCTCCACTCTAAAACGTCTGACCGGTAGTGTATATATGAGTACTACTATAGACCCTCCACTCTAAAACGTCTGACCGGTAGTGTATATATGAGTACTACTATAGACCCTCCACTCTAAAACGTCTGACCGGTAGTGTATGTATGAGTACTACTATAGCCCCTCCACTCTAAAACGTTAGACCGGTAGTGTATGTATGAGTACTACTATAGCCCCTCCATTCTAAAACGTTAGACCGGTAGTGTATATATGAGTACTACTATAGCCCCTCCATTCTAAAACGTTAGACCGGTAGTGTATATATGAGTACTACTATAGCCCCTCCACTCTAAAACGTCTGACCGGTAGTGTATGTATGAGTACTACTATAGCCCCTCCACTCTAAAACGTTAGACCGGTAGTGTATGTATGAGTACTACTATAGCCCCTCCACTCTAAAACGTCTGACCGGTAGTGTATATATGAGTACTACTATAGCCCCTCCACTCTAAAACGTCTGACCGGTAGTGTATGTATGAGTACTACTATAGCCCCTCCACTCTAAAACGTCTGACCGGTAGTGTATGTATTTACTACTATAGCCCCTCCACTCTAAAACGTCTGACCGGTAGTGTATGTATGTACTACTATAGCCCCTCCATTCTAAAACGTTAGACCGGTAGTGTATATATGAGTACTACTATAGCCCCTCCACTCTAAAACGTTTGACCGGTAGTGTATATATGAGTACTACTATAGCCCCTCCATTCTAAAACGTTAGACCGGTAGTGTATATATGAGTACTACTATAGCCCCTCCACTCTAAAACGTCTGACCGGTAGTGTATGTATGAGTACTACTATAGCCCCTCCACTCTAAAACGTCTGACCGGTAGTGTATGTATGAGTACTACTATAGCCCCTCCACTCTAAACGTTTGACCGGTAGTGTATATATGAGTAGTACTATAGCCCCTCCACTCTAAAACGTCTGACCGGTAGTGTATGTATGAGTACTACTATAGCCCCTCCACTCTAAAACATCTGACCGGTAGTGTATGTATGTACTACTATAGCCCCTCCACTCTAAAACGTCTGACCGGTAGTGTATGTATGTACTACTATAGCCCCTCCATTCTAAAACGTTAGACCGGTAGTGTATATATGAGTACTACTATAGCCCCTCCACTCTAAAACGTTTGACCGGTAGTGTATATATGAGTACTACTATAGCCCCTCCATTCTAAAACGTTAGACCGGTAGTGTATATATGAGTACTACTATAGCCCCTCCACTCTAAAACGTCTGACCGGTAGTGTATGTATGAGTACTACTATAGCCCCTCCACTCTAAAACGTCTGACCGGTAGTGTATATATGAGTACTACTATAGCCCCTCCATTCTAAAACGTTAGACCGGTAGTGTATATATGAGTACTACTATAGCCCCTCCACTCTAAAACGTTTGACCGGTAGTGTATGTATGAGTACTACTATAGCCCCTCCACTCTAAAACATCTGACCGGTAGTGTATATATGAGTAGTACTATAGCCCCTCCACTCTAAAACGTTTGACCGGTAGTGTATATATGAGTACTACTATAGCCCCTCCACTCTAAAACGTTTGACCGGTAGTGTATGTATGAGTACTACTATAGCCCCTCCACTCTAAAACGTTTGACCGGTAGTGTATGTATGAGTACTACTATAGCCCCTCCACTCTAAAACGTTTGACCGGTAGTGTATATATGAGTACTACTATAGCCCCTCCACTCTAAAACGTCTGACCGGTAGTGTATATATGAGTACTACTATAGCCCCTCCACTCTAAAACGTTTGACCGGTAGTATGTATGAGTACTACTATAGCCCCTCCACTCTAAAACGTTTGATGTATATATGAGTACTACTATAGCCCCTCCACTCTAAAACGTTTGACCGGTAGTGTATGTATGAGTACTACTATAGCCCCTCCACTCTAAAACATCTGACCGGTAGTGTATATATGAGTACTACTATAGCCCCTCCACTCTAAAACGTTTGACCGGTAGTGTATATATGAGTACTACTATAGCCCCTCCACTCTAAAACGTTTGACCGGTAGTGAATATATGAGTACTACTATAGCCCCTCCACTCTAAAACGTCTGACCGGTAGTGTATATATGAGTACTACTATAGCCCCTCCACTCTAAACGTTTGACCGGTAGTGTATATATGAGTACTACTATAGCCCCTCCACTCTAAAACGTTGACCGGTAGTGTATGTATGAGTACTACTATAGCCCCTCCACTCTAAAACGTTTGACCGGTAGTGTATATATGAGTAGTACTATAGCCCCTCCACTCTAAAACGTCTGACCGGTAGTGTATGTATGAGTACTACTATAGCCCCTCCACTCTAAAACATCTGACCGGTAGTGTATGTATGTACTACTATAGCCCCTCCACTCTAAAACGTCTGACCGGTAGTGTATGTATGTACTACTATAGCCCCTCCATTCTAAAACGTTAGACCGGTAGTGTATATATGAGTACTACTATAGCCCCTCCACTCTAAAACGTTTGACCGGTAGTGTATATATGAGTACTACTATAGCCCCTCCATTCTAAAACGTTAGACCGGTAGTGTATATATGAGTACTACTATAGCCCCTCCACTCTAAAACGTCTGACCGGTAGTGTATGTATGAGTACTACTATAGCCCCTCCACTCTAAAACGTCTGACCGGTAGTGTATATATGAGTACTACTATAGCCCCTCCATTCTAAAACGTTAGACCGGTAGTGTATATATGAGTAGTACTATAGCCCCTCCACTCTAAAACGTTTGACCGGTAGTGTATGTATGAGTACTACTATAGCCCCTCCACTCTAAAACGTTTGACCGGTAGTGTATATATGAGTACTACTATAGCCCCTCCACTCTAAAACGTTTGACCGGTAGTGTATGTATGAGTACTACTATAGCCCCTCCACTCTAAAACATCTGACCGGTAGTGTATATATGACTAGTACTATAGCCCCTCCACTCTAAAACGTTTGACCGGTAGTGTATATATGAGTACTACTATAGCCCCTCCACTCTAAAACGTTTGACCGGTAGTGAATATATGAGTACTACTATAGCCCCTCCACTCTAAAACGTCTGACCGGTAGTGTATGTATGAGTACTACTATAGCCCCTCCACTCTAAAACGTTTGACCGGTAGTGTATATATGAGTAGTACTATAGCCCCTCCACTCTAAAACGTCTGACCGGTAGTGTATATATGAGTACTACTATAGCCCCTCCACTCTAAAACGTTTGACCGGTAGTGTATGTATGAGTACTACTATAGCCCCTCCACTCTAAAACGTTTGACCGGTAGTGTATATATGAGTACTACTATAGCCCCTCCACTCTAAAACGTTTGACCGGTAGTGTATGTATGAGTACTACTATAGCCCCTCCACTCTAAAACATCTGACCGGTAGTGTATATATGAGTAGTACTATAGCCCCTCCACTCTAAAACGTTTGACCGGTAGTGTATATATGAGTACTACTATAGCCCCTCCACTCTAAAACGTTTGACCGGTAGTGAATATATGAGTACTACTATAGCCCCTCCACTCTAAAACGTCTGACCGGTAGTGTATATATGAGTACTACTATAGCCCCTCCACTCTAAACGTTTGACCGGTAGTGTATATATGAGTACTACTATAGCCCCTCCACTCTAAAACGTTCGGTAGTGTATGTATGAGTACTACTATAGCCCCTCCACTCTAAAACGTTAGACCGGTAGTGTATGTATGAGTACTACTATAGCCCCTCCACTCTAAAACGTTTGACCGGTAGTGTATATATGAGTACTACTATAGCCCCTCCACTCTAAAACGTTTAGAACAACCCCCCTAAATCTATCACTGACCGGTAGTGTATATATGAGTACTACTATAGCCCCTCCACTCTAAACGTCTGACCGGTAGTGTATGTAGAGTACTACTATAGCCCCTCCACTCTAAAACATCTGACCGGTAGTGTATATATGAGTACCTCTAAACTATACCCCTAAAGTATTTCAGATCACCTAGATACCATTTTCTTTTTCTTCAGGTAGTTTGTTTGGTCCTGTCTCTATGGCACAACACAGTAATACAGCTCACTTCAGAGTCACTGGACATGAAGGACCACCATTTCATTTCAGAGCTCAATCTCACTCACTTTACCTCAGCAGAGAGCTGCTTCTGAGTACTAGAACAACCCCTAGAATATAACCCCTAGAATAACCCCTCTAAATCTATTACTCAGCAGAGAGAGCTGCTTCTGAGTACTAGAATAACCCCCCTAAATCTATCACTCAGCAGAGAGAGCTGCTTCTGAGTACTAGAATAACCTCTCTAAATCTATCACTCAGCAGAGAGAGCTGCTTCTGAGTACTAGAATAACCCCTCTAAATCTATTACTCAGCAGAGAGCTGCTTCTGAGTACTAGAATAACCCCTCTAAACCTATTACTCAGCAGAGAGAGCTGCTTCTGAGTACTAGAACAACCCCTCTAAATCTATCACTCAGCAGAGACCTGCTTCTGAGTACTAGAATAACCCCTCTAAACCTATTACTCAGCAGAGAGAGCTGCTTCTGAGTACTAGAACAACCCCTCTAAATCTATCACTCAGCAGAGACCTGCTTCTGAGTACTAGAATAACCCCTCTAAATCTATTACTCAGCAGAGAGCTGCTTCTGAGTACTAGAATAACCCCTCTAAATCTATCACTCAGCAGAGACCTGCTTCTGACTACTAGAATAACCCCTCTAAATCTATCACTCAGCAGAGAGCTGCTTCTGAGTACTAGAATAACCCCTCTAAATCTATCACTCAGCAGAGAGAGCTGCTTCTGAGTACTAGAATAACCCCTCTAAATCTATCACTCAGCAGAGAGAGCTGCTTCTGAGTACTAGAATAACCCCTCTAAATCTATCACTCAGCAGAGAGAGCTGCTTCTGAGTACTAGAATAACCCCTCTAAATCTATCACTCAGCAGAGAGAGCTGCTTCTGAGTACTAGAATAACCCCTCTAAATATATCACTCAGCAGAGAGACCTGCTTCTGAGTACTAGAATAACCCCTCTAAATCTATCACTCAGCAGAGCTGCTTCTAAATCTACTAGAACAACCCCTCTAAATCTATCACTCAGCAGAGAGAGCTGCTTCTGAGTACTAGAATAACCCCTCTAAATCTATCACTCAGCAGAGAGCTGCTTCTGTGTACTAGAATAACCCCTCTAAATCTATCACTCAGCAGAGAGAGCTGCTTCTGAGTACTAGAATAACCCCTCTAAATCTATCACTCAGCAGAGAGTGCTGCTTCCCTCTGAGTACTAGAGATAACCTTCTAAATCTATCACTCAGCAGAGAGAGCTGCTTCTGAGTACTAGAATAACCTCTCTAAACATTACTCAGCAGAGAGACCCTTCTAGACGGGTGGTGTCTTTTCCTCTGAACTATGAGAGCATAACCCCTCTAAATCTATCACTCAGCAGAGCAGGACCTGTCTTTTTCTGAACTATGAGAGCAGGTTAGAATAACCTTCAGGTTAAAAATCCCTCTAGACGGGTGGTGTCTTTTCCCTCTGAACTATGAGAGCAGGTTAAACATTTCATCACCTCTAGACGGGTGGTGTCTTTTCCTCTGAACTATGAGAGCAGGTTAAACATTTCATCAAACGTCTTTTCCCTCTGAAAGAGCGGCCTGGTGCAGGTCTTTTCACGTCAATTAAAGAGACGCCAAAATGAACACTGTGTCAAGAGACATTGGAGTTGTACAATCTGTCTTTACACAAACGCTAAGGCCTGCATTAGAATGAACACTGTGTGTCTGGGTGAACCGTTTTCCCATGTAGCTCCCCTCGGCAGGTCAGGGAAAATGAAGGCAGTGAATTGAAATCCCCAGTCTGTCTGATATCGTGCCAAATGACTAAGTGTTGTCTGTCTGATATCGTGGTACTTGTATCGCCAAATGACTAAGTGTTGTCTGTCTGATATCGTGCCAAATGTACTTGTATCGCCAAATGACTAAGTGTTGTCTGTCTGTGTTGTCTGTCTGATATCTAAGTGTTGTCTGTCTGATACTGGTACTTGTATCGCCAAATGACTAAGTGTTGTCTGTCTGATATCGTGGTACTTGTATCGCCAAATGACTAAGTGTTGTCTGTCTGATATCGTGGTACTTGTATCGCCAAATGACTAAGTGTTGTCTGTCTGATATCGTGGTACTTGTGTCGCCAAATGACTAAGTGTTGCTTTCCACTCTGTTGTTTTCTCCAGGAATCACCTCCCTGGGAACACAGTTCACCAAACTCCCTAAGGGACTCAAGCATTTAAACTTTTCCAAAACCTCATTGTCACCCAAAGGTAATGACTGGAGTTTCTCACATTCTGACACTTGCATGGAAAACTTGTATTCAACTTCCTTACAATGAACCACAGACAGTTCTCTAATGTTTAACATCCACAGACAGGTCTCTAATGTTTAACATCCACAGACAGGTCTCTAATGTTTAACATCCACAGACAGTTCTCTAATGTTTAACATCCACAGACAGGTCTCTAATGTTTAACATCCACAGACAGGTCTCTAATGTTTAACATCCACAGACAGTTCTCTAATGTTTAACATCCACAGGGCTGCTCTCTAATGTTTAACATCCACAGACATTTCTCTGATGTTTAACATCCACAGGGCTGCTCTCTAATGTTTAACATCCACAGACAGTTCTCTAATGTTTAACATCCACAGACAGTTCTCTAATGTTTAACATCCACAGACAGTTCTCTAATGTTTAACAACCACAGACAGTTCTCTAATGTTTAACATCCACAGGGCTGCTCTCTAATGTTTAACATCCACAGACAGTTCTCTGATGTTTAACATCCACAGACAGTTCTCTAATGTTTAACATCCACAGGGCTGCTCTCTAATGTTTAACATCCACAGGGCTGTTCTCTAATGTTTAACATCCACAGACAGTTCTCTAATGTTTAACATCCACAGGGCTGCTCTCTAATGTTTAACATCCACAGACAGTTCTCTAATGTTTAACATCCACAGACAGTTCTCTAATGTTTAACATCCACAGACAGTTCTCTTAATGTTTAACATCCACAGACAGTTCTCTAATGTTTAACATCCACAGACAGTTCTCTAATGTTTAACATCCACAGGGCTGCTCTCTAATGTTTAACATCCACAGGGCTGTTCTCTAATGTTTAACATCCACAGACAGTTCTCTAATGTTTAACATCCACAGACAGTTCTCTAATGTTTAACATCCACAGACAGTTCTCTAATGTTTAACATCCACAGACAGTTCTCTAATGTTTAACATCCACAGACAGTTCTCTAATGTTTAACATCCACAGGGCTGCTCTCTAATGTTTAACATCCACAGGGCTGCTCTCTAATGTTTAACATCCACAGACTGTTCTCTAATGTTTAACATCCACAGACAGTTCTCTAATGTTTAACATCCACAGACAGTTCTCTAATGTTTAACATCCACAGACAGTTCTCTAATGTTTAACATCCACAGACAGTTCTCTAATGTTTAACATCCACAGACAGGTCTCTAATGTTTAACATCCACAGACAGTTCTCTAATGTTTAACATCCACAGACAGTTCTCTAATGTTTAACATCCACAGGGCTGCTCTCTAATGTTTAACATCCACAGACAGTTCTCTAATGTTTAACATCCACAGGGCTGCTCTCTAATGTTTAACATCCACAGACAGTTCTCTAATGTTTAACATCCACAGACAGTTCTCTAATGTTTAACATCCACAGACAGTTCTCTAATGTTTAACATCCACAGACAGTTCTCTAATGTTTAACATCCACAGACAGTTCTCTAATGTTTAACATCCACAGACAGCTCTCTAATGTTTAACATCCACAGACAGTTCTCTAATGTTTAACATCCACAGACAGTTCTCTAATGTTTAACATCCACAGACAGTTCTCTAATGTTTAACATCCACAGGGCTGCTCTCTAATGTTTAACATCCACAGACAGTTCTCTAATGTTTAACATCCACAGACAGTTCTCTAATGTTTAACATCCACAGACAGTTCTCTAATGTTTAACATCCACAGGGCTGCTCTCTAATGTTTAACATCCACAGACAGTTCTCTAATGTTTAACATCCACAGGGCTGCTCTCTAATGTTTAACATCCACAGACAGTTCTCTAATGTTTAACATCCACAGACAGTTCTCTAATGTTTAACATCCACAGGGCTGCTCTCTAATGTTTAACATCCACAGGGCTGTTCTCTAATGTTTAACATCCACAGGGCTGCTCTCTAATGTTTAACATCCACAGACAGTTCTCTAATGTTTAACATCCACAGACAGGTCTCTAATGTTTAACATCCACAGACAGTTCTCTAATGTTTAACATCCACAGACAGTTCTCTAATGTTTAACATCCACAGGGCTGCTCTCTAATGTTTAACATCCACAGGGCTGTTCTCTAATGTTTAACATCCACAGACAGTTCTCTAATGTTTAACATCCACAGACAGTTCTCTAATGTTTAACATCCACAGACAGGTCTCTAATGTTTAACATCCACAGGGCTGCTCTCTAATGTTTAACATCCACAGACATTTCTCTGATGTTCAACATCCACAGACAGTTCTCTAATGTTTAACATCCACAGACAGGTCTCTAATGATTAACATCCACAGACAGTTCTCTAATGATTAACATCCACAGACAGTTCTCTAATGTTTAACATCCACAGGGCTGCTTGCTGTGGAATCATTTCCCTTTTTGATGTATGAGAGATATATGAGAACAATCAGGTTTGCATGATTGTTGTCTATACTTATATTGTTGTCTATATTGTTGTCTATATTGTTGTTTATATTGTCTATATTGTTGTTTATATTGTCTATATTGTTCTATATTGTTGTCTATATTGTTGTCTATATTGTTGTTTATATTGTCTATATTGTTGTTTATATTGTTGTCTATATTGTTGTCTATATTGTTGTCTATATTGTTGTTTATATTGTTGTTTATATTGTCTATATTGTTGTCTATATTGTTGTCTATATTGTTGTTTATATTGTCTATATTGTTGTTTATATTGTTGTCTATATTGTTGTCTATATTGTTGTCTATATTGTTGTTTATATTGTTGTCTATATTGTTGTCTATATTGTTGTCTATATTGTTTCTATATTGTTCTATATTGTTTATATTGTCTATATTGTTGTCTATATTGTTGTTTATATTGTTGTCTATATTGTTTTATATTGTTGTCTATATTGTTGTTTATATTGTTGTCTATATTGTTGTTGTCTATATTGTTGTTTATATTGTTGTTTATATTGTTTATATTGTTGTCTATATTGTTGTCTATATTGTTGTTTATATTGTTGTTTATATTGTTGTTTATACTGTTGTTTATATTGTTGTCTATATTGTTGTTTATATTGTTGTTTATATTGTTGTCTATATTGTTGTCTATATTGTTGTCTATATTGTTGTCTATATTGTTGTCTATATTGTTGTTTATATTGTTGTTTATATTGTTGTTTATATTGTTGTCTATATTGTTGTTTATATTGTTGTCTATATTGTTGTTTATATTGTTGTCTATATTGTTGTTTATATTGTTTATATTGTTCTATATTGTTGTCTATATTGTTGTCTATATTGTTGTCTATATTGTTGTTTATATTGTTGTCTATATTGTTGTCTATATTGTTGTTTATATTGTTGTTTACATTGTTGTCTATATTGTTGTTTATATTGTTGTTAGGTTCAAAGTATTCACCAAAGGTTAAAGCACATTATAAACTGGGTGGTTCGAGCCCTGTATGCAGATTGGCTGAAAGCCATAGTATATTTAAGCAATAAGGCCATGTTGATTGGCTGAAAGCCATGGTATATTTAAGCAATATATGGCCAAAAACCACAGCTAAGGGCTTTTCATAGGCACAGCCCTTAGTCGTGGTATATTGGCCATATATCATAAACCCCTGAGGTGCCTTACTGCTGTTATAAACTGGTTACCAACATAATTAGAGCAGTAAAAATAAATGTTTTGTCGTACCTGTGGTATACGGTCTGATACACTACGGCTGTCAGCCAATCAGCATTCAGGGCTCGAACCACCCAGTTTATAATAGACCGTATACCACGGGTAAGATAAAACACGTATTTTTACTGCTCTAACTACGTTGGTAACCAGTTTATAACAGCAATAAGGCACCTCAGGGGTTTGTGGTGTATGGTCAATATACCACGGATAAGGACTGTATCCAGGCACTCCGTGTTGCGTCGTGCTTTAAGAACAGCCCTTAGCCATGATATATAGGCCACACCCCCTCGTGCCTTATTGCTTAGTTGAGCATCATCAGCAATTACTCAGTGTTCCTCTGTTCACACCTCTGATTTAACTGTTCACACCAACCAGCATGTTGTTAGTAATATAGCCCTAATTAATGACACTGTTACTGCAGAGGGAGGGAGCCTAATGGAAGAGCGCTGTTACTGCAGAGGGAGGGAGCCTAATGGAAGAGCGCTGTTACTGCAGAGGGAGGGAGCCTAATGGAAGAGCGCTGTTACTGCAGAGGGAGGGAGCCTAATGGAACAGCATTGTTACTGTAGAGGGAGGGAGCCTAATGGAAGAGCGCTGTTACTGCAGAGGGAGGGAGCCTAATGGAAGAGCGCTGTTACTGCAGAGGGAGGGAGCCTAATGGAAGAGCGCTGTTACTGCAGAGGGAGGGAGCCTAATGGAAGAGTGCTGTTACTGCAGAGGGAGGGAGCCTAATGGAACAGCACTGTTACTGCAGAGGGAGGGAGTCTAATGGAGGAGCGCTGTTACTGTAGAGGGAGGGAGTCTAATGGAGGAGCGCTGTTACTGTAGAGGGAGGGAGTCTAATGGAACAGCACTGTTACTGCAGAGGGAGGGAGCCTAATGGAACAGCACTGTTACTGCAGAGGGAGGGAGACTAATGGAACAGCACTGTTACTGCAGAGGGAGGGAGTCTAATGGAACAGCACTGTTACTGCAGAGGGATGGAGACTAATGGAACAGCACTGTTACTGCAGAGGGAGGGAGTCTAATGGAACATCACTGTTACTGCAGAGGGAGGGAGCCTAATGGAACAGCACTGTTACTGCAGAGGGAGTGAGCCTAATGGAACAGCACTGTTACTGTAGAGGGAGGGAGCCTAATGGAACAGCGCTGTTACTGCAGAGGGAGGGAGCCTAATGGAACAGCGCTGTTACTGCAGAGGAGGGAGCCTAATGGAACAGCACTGTTACTGCAGAGGGAGGAGCCTAATGGAACAGCACTGTTACTGCAGAGGGAGGGAGCCTAATGGAACAGCGCTGTTACTGCAGAGGGAGGGAGCCTAATGGAACAGCGCTGTTACTGCAGAGGGAGGGAGCCTAATGGAACAGCACTGTTACTGTAGAGGGAGGGAGCCTAATGGAACAGCGCTGTTACTGCAGAGGGGAAGATGATGATGCTCATGTTGTTTCTATAGTAAATCCTCTCCTCTCTCTCTCCTCTCCTCTCCTCTCCTCTCTTTCTCCTCTCCTCTCCTCTCCTCTTTCTCCTCTCTTTCTCCTCTCCTCTCTCTCTCCTCTCCTCTCCTCTCCTCTCCTCTCCTCTCCTCTCTCTCTCCTCTCCTCTCCTCTCCTCTCCTCTCCTCTCCTCTCCTCTCCTCTCCTCTCCTCTCCTCTCTTTCTCCTCTCCTCTCTTTCTCCTCTCCTCTCCTCTCCTCTCCTCTCCTCTCTTTCTCCTCTCCTCTCCTCTCTTTCTCCTCTCCTCTCCTCTCTTTCTCCTCTCCTCTCTTCTTTCTCCTCTCCTCTCCTCTCCTCTTCTCCTCTCCTTTCTCCTCTCCTCTCTCTCTTTCTCCTCTCCTCTCCTCTCCTCTCCTCTCTTTCTCCTCTCCTCTCTCTCCTCTCCTCTCCTCTCCTCTCCCCCTCCTCTCCTCTCCTCTCCTCTCCTCTCCTCTCCTCTCCTCTCCTCTCCTCTCCTCTCCTCTCCTCTCTCTGTAATGGCCTGTAATGAATTGAGTTCCATAGATCAACTTTCGGCATGCTTCAGAATGCCCCCTAAGGCCTGGCATTTATCTGTCTATTGATTGGTTCTCCCAGGAGAGAGGCCAGTTCCTCATAGTTCACACTGACTTATGGGAGTTTGATTCTGGGCCAGAGAGATCCCTCACTGTCTGTCTAACCCCCTATAGCCAGAGAGATCCCTCACTGTCTGTCTAACCCCCTATAGCCAGAGAGATCCCTCACTGTCTGTCTAACCCTCTATAGCCAGAGAGATCCCTCACTGTCTGTTTAACCCCCTATAGCCAGGTAGATTGTTGACAGGCTGTCTAACCCACTATAGCCAGAGAGATCCCTCACTGTCTGTCTAACCCACTATAACCAGGTAGATTGTTGACAGGCTGTCTAACCCTCTATAGCCAGGTAGATTGTTGACAGGCTGTCTAACTCTATAGCCAGGTAGATTGTTGACAGGCTGTAGCCAGGTAGATTGTTGACAGGCTGTCTCTATTGTTGACAGGCTGTCTAACTCTATAGCCAGGTAGATTGTTGACAGGCTGTCTAACCCCCTATAGCCAGGTAGATTGTTGACAGGCTGTCTAACTCTATAGCCAGGTAGATTGTTGACAGGCTGTCTAACCCTCTATAGCCAGGTAGATTGTTGACAGGCTGTCTAACCCACTATAGCCAGGTAGATTGTTGACAGGCTGTCTAACTCTATAGCCAGGTAGATTGTTGACAGGCTGTCTAACCCTCTATTACCAGGTAGATCTGTGTTTGATGTGACATTGTGCGACTAATAACCCTGGCAATGCTCATGTCCTACAGTATATGTGGCTCTTCACTGTGAGATATGACTGGTTGAGAATCAGGCCATGTGCTGACCTTCCTGTTGTCTTCACTGTGAGATATGACTGGTTGAGAATCAGGCCATGTGCTGACCTTCCTGTTGTCTTCACTGTGAGATATGACTGGTTGAGAATCAGGCCATGTGCTGACCTTCCTAATGTCTTTGACTGGTTGAGAATCAGGTGACCTTCCTGTTGTCTTCACTGTGAGATATGACTGGTTGAGAATCAGGCCATGTGCTGACCTTCCTGTTGTCTTCACTGTGAGATATGACTGGTTGAGAATCAGGTGACCTTCCTGTTGTCTTCACTGTGAGATATGACTGGTTGAGAATCAGGCCATGTGCTGACCTTCCTAATGTTTTCACTGTGAGATATGACTGGTTGAGAATCAGGCCATGTGCTGACCTTCCTGTTGTCTTCACTGTGAGATATGACTGGTTGAGAATCAGGCCATGTGCTGACCTTCCTAATGTCTTCACTGTGAGATATGACTGGTTGAGAATCAGGCCATGTGCTGACCTTCCTGTTGTCTTCACTGTGAGATATGACTGGTTGAGAATCAGGTGACCTTCCTGTGGGCTTCACTGTGAGATATGACTGGTTGAGAATCAGGCCATGTGCTGACCTTCCTAATGTCTTCACTGTGAGATATGACTGGTTGAGAATCAGGCCATGTGCTGACCTTCCTGTTGTCTTCACTGTGAGATATGACTGGTTGAGAATCAGGCCATGTGCTGACCTTCCTGTTGTCTTCACTGTGAGATATGACTGGTTGAGAATCAGGCCATGTGCTGACCTTCCTATTGTCTTCACTGTGTTACCTGGTAGTTTTACCTGGTGGTGTTACCTGGTGGTGTTACCTGGTAGTGTTACCTGGTAGTGATACCTGGTAGTGTTACCTGGTAGTGATACCTGGTGGTGATACCTGGTGGTGTTACCTGGTGATGATACCTGGTGGTGTTACCTGGTAGTGTTACCTGGTGGTGATACCAGGTGGTGATACCAGGTGGTGATACCTGGTGGTGTTACCTGGTAGTGTTACCTGGTGGTGTTACCTGGTGGTGTTACCTGGTAGTGTTACCTGGTGGTGATGTTTCCTGGTGGTGATACCTGGTGGTGTTACCTGGTGGTGTTACCTGTTGCTGTTACCTGTTGGTGATACCTGGTGGTGATACCTGGTGGTGTTACCTGGTAGTGATACCTGGTAGTGATACCTGGTGGTGATACCTGGTGGTGATACCTGGTGATGATACCTGGTGGTGTTACCTGGTGGTGATACCTGGTGGTGTTACCTGGTGGTGTTACCTGGTGGTGATACCTGGTGGTGATGATACCTGGTGGTGTTACCTGGTGGTGTTACCTGGTAGTGTTACCTGGTGGTGTTACCTGGTGGTGATACCTGGTGGTGTTACCTGGTAGTGTTACCTGGTGGTGATACCTGATGGTGTTACCTGGTGGTGTTACCTGGTGGTGATACCTGGTGGTGATGATACCTGGTGGTGTTACCTAGTGGTGATACCTGGTGGTGAAACCTGGTGGTGTTACCTGGTGGTGATACCTGGTGGTGATGATACCTGGTGGTGATGATACCTGGTGGTGATAACTGGTGGTGATACCTGGTGGTGTTACCTGGTAGTGTTACCTGATGGTGTTACCTGGTAGTGTTACCTGGTAGTGTTACCTGGTGGTGATACCTGGTAGTGTTACCTGGTGGTGATACCTGGTGGTGAAACCTGGTGGTGTTACCTGGTGGTGATACCTGGAGGTGATGATACCTGGTGGTGTTACCTAGTAGTGATACCTGGTGGTGATACCCGGTGGTGATACCTGATGGTGTTACCTGGTGGTGATACCTGGTGGTGATGATACCTAGTAGTGATACCTGGTGGTGATACCTGGTTGTGTTACCTGGTGGTGATACCTGGTGGTGTTACCTGGTGCTGATACCTGGTGGTGTTACCTAGTGGTGATACCTGGTGGTTATACCTGGTGGTGTTACCTGGTGGTGTTACCTGCTAGACCTTCCACAGGAACATAAACGTAACACTTTACATGTAAACCTTTTGCTTTCTATGCATTCATTTTATTAAAGGCGAAAGTTCACCACTGTGTTACATTAGAGCATCCTCTACCCTGTTCTCTGTACCCAGGGGGGAACAGGCCTGTATTACTGTACATTACCTCTCTGTCTCTAACCATCCTCTAGCCTGTTCTCTGTACCCAGGCCTGTATTACTGTACATTATCTCTCTGTCTCTAACCATGCTCTACCCCTCTGTGTGTTGTCCCAGGGGGGAACAGGCCTGTATTACTGTACATTACCTCTCTGTCTCTAACCATCCTCTACCCCTCTGTGTGTTGTCCCAGGGGGGAACAGGCCTGTATTACTGTACATTATCTCTCTGTCTCTAAATCAAATCAAATCAAATTTATTTATATAGCCCTTCGTACATCAGCTGATATCTCAAAGTGCTGTACAGAAACCCAGCCTAAAACCCCAAACAGCAAACAATGCAGGTGTAAAAGCACGGTGGCTAGGAAAAACTCCCTAGAAAGGCCAAAACCTAGGAAGAAACCTAGAGAGGAACCAGGCTATGTGGGGTGGCCAGTCCTCTTCTGGCTGTGCCGGGTAGAGATTATAACAGAACATGACCAAGATGTTCAAATGTTCATAAATGACCAGCATGGTCGAATAATAATAAGGCAGAACAGTTGAAACTGGAGCAGCAGCACAGTCAGGTGGACTGGGGACAGCAAGGAGTCATCATGTCAGGTAGTCCTGGGGCACGGTCCTAGGGCTCAGGTCCTCCGAGAGAGAGAAAGAAAGAGAGAATTAGAGAGAGCATATGTGGGGTGGCCAGTCCTCTTCTGGCTGTGCCGGGTGGAGATTATAACAGAACGTGGCCAAGATGTTCAAATGTTCATAAATGACCAGCATGGTTGAATAATAGTAAGGCAGAACAGTTGAAACTGGAGCAGCAGCATGGCCAGGTGGACTGGGGACAGCAAGGAGTCATCATGTCAGGTAGTCCTGGGACATGGTCCTAGGGCCCAGGCCAGTTGAAACTGGAGCAGCAGCATGGCCAGGTGGACTGGGGACAGCAAGGAGTCATCATGTCAGGTAGTCCTGGGGCATGGTCCTAGGGCTCAGGTCCTCCGAGAGAGAGAAAGAAAGAGAGAAGGAGAGAATTAGAGAACGCACACTTAGATTCACACAGGACACCGAATAGGACAGGAGAAGTACTCCAGATATAACAAACTGACCCTAGCCCCCCGACACATAAACTAATGCAGCATAAATACTGGAGGCTGAGACAGGAGGGGTCAACCATCCTCTAGCCTGTTCTCTGTACCCAGGGGGAAACAGGCCTGTATTACTGTACATTACCTCTCTGTCTCTAACCATCCTCTAGCCTGTTCTCTGTACCCAGGGGGAAACAGGCCTGTATTACTGTACATTACCTCTCTGTCTCTAACCATCCTCTACCCTGTTCTCTGTACCCAGGCCTGTATTACTGTATATTACCTCTCTGTCTCTAACCATCCTCTAGCCTGTTCTCTGTACCCAGGGGGAAACAGGCCTGTATTACTGTACATTACCTCTCTGTCTCTAACCATCCTCTAGCCTGTTCTCTGTACCCAGGGGTGAACAGGCCTGTATTACTGTACATTACCTCTCTGTCTCTAACCATCCTCTAGCCTGTTCTCTGTACCCAGGGGGAAACAGGCCTGTATTACTGTACATTACCTCTCTGTCTCTAACCATCCTCTAGCCTGTTCTCTGTACCCAGGGGGAAACAGGCCTGTATTACTGTACATTACAGGGGGAAACAGGCCTGTATTCTCTGTCTCTAACCATCCTCTAGCCTGTTCTCTGTACCCAGGGGGAAACAGGCCTGTATTACTGTACATTACCTCTCTGTCTCTAACCATCCTCTACCCTGTTCTCTGTACCCAGGGGTGAACAGGCCTGTATTACTGTATATTATCTCTCTGTCTCTAACCATCCTCTAGCCTGTTCTCTGTACCCAGGCCTGTATTACTATATATTACCTCTCTGTCTCTAACCATGCTCTACCCTGTTCTCTGTACCCAGGGGGAAACAGGCCTGTATTACTGTATATTATCTCTCTGTCTCTAACCATCCTCTAGCCTGTTCTCTGTACCCAGGGGTGAACAGGCCTGTATTACTGTACATTACCTCTCTGTCTCTAACCATCCTCTAGCCCTCTGTGTGTTGTCCCAGGGGGGAACAGGCCTGTATTACTGTACATTACCTCTCTGTCTCTAACCATCCTCTACCCTGTTCTCTGTACCCAGGGGGAAACAGGCCTGTATTACTGTATATTATCTCTCTGTCTCTAACCATCCTCTAGCCTGTTCTCTGTACCCAGGGGTGAACAGGCCTGTATTACTGTACATTACCTCTCTGTCTCTAACCATCCTCTAGCCCTCTGTGTGTTGTCCCAGGGGGGAACAGGCCTGTAATTACTGTACATTACCTCTCTGTCTCTAACCCTCCTCTACCCCTCTGTGTGTTGTCCCAGGGGTGAACAGCCTTGCCCAGTCACTGAGTGCCAACCAGTCCATCCCCAGCACCCTCAGTCACCTGGACCTCTCAGGGAACATACTGCGGGCAGACGACATCCCGGTAGGTGGCGACATGGTCACTTCCTTAATAACCGAGTCATAATGGGTAGAGTTGAGAGGAGAAAGGGACGTTTTGTTCATTTGCACAGATATTGAAACAAGACTTAACTGAAGACGGGAGAGATCCAGCAGGACCCGGTCGTCTAGTCTTCACACACCGAGTCCTATTGCGTCGTCTCCCCCTCCTCCGAGCCAGGGAGACGCACAACACAACCGCAGTCCAAATCACACTGACATCTATAGCATCAATCATACCACATCGATTGTGTTCGCTAGTCTCTCTACCCAGCTCAGTGTTGATGCCTGTGTCTCCGTGGCGAGGCTGTAGTCAGCTGGGTTTAAATCAGTCATCTGACTCTGTGGGATCACCTTGTAGATCTTGACACACTGTGAGCTACTAGAGACTGATGGGAAGGTTGATGTCAGAGGACAAGTCCTTCTGATTGGCTTAAAGGGTGATGGATTAGAAACCTTCACTTTCTGAGACCGTCAGGCCTGATGTAGCTTTGTTCAGGGGTTCCCATGGGAACGCGTGCCCATACACACACCACAGACACACAGACAAATCTGATGACCTCAGTGCTCTCAGTATAGCTGTTGATTACAATCTTGAAGGGTCACCCATGACAACCCCTGACAAGAGAACAATGGCCCTCAAGAGACACAATGGCATTCAGGAGAAATCACTGTTACATTGGCAGGAAGCATTATCAACCTGTTACCTATAGACAGCATCAGACCATCATTTATCCAGACAGTATTACCTGTTACCTATAGACAGCATCAGGCCATCATTTATCCAACAGTATCCTGTTACCTATAGACAGCATCAGACCATCATTTATCCATCACCTGTTACCTATAGACAGCATCAGACCATCATTTATCCATCACCTGTTACCTATAGACAGCATCAGACCATCATTTATCCAGACAGTATCACCTGTTACCTATAGACAGCATCAGACCATCATTTACCCAGACAGTATCACCTGTTACCTATAGACAGCATCAGGCCATCATTTATCCAGACAGTATTACCTGTTACCTATAGACAGCATCAGACCATCATTTTATCCAGACAGTATTACCTGTTACCTATAGACAGCATCAGGCCATCATTTTATCCAGACAGTATTACCTGTTACCTATAGACAGCATCAGACCATCATTTATCCAGACAGTATCACCTGTTACCTATAGACAGCATCAGGCCATCATTTATCCAGACAGTATCACCCTGTTACCTATAGACAGCATCATACCATCATTTATCCAGACAGTATTACCTGTTACCTATAGACAGCATCAGGCCATCATTTTTCCAGACAGTATCACCCTGTTACCTATAGACAGCATCAGGCCATCATTTATCCAGACAGTATCACCCTGTTACCTATAGACAGCATCAGACCATCATTTATCCATCCAGACAGTATTACCTGTTACCTATAGACAGCATCAGGCCATCATTTATCCAGACAGTATTACCTGTTACCTATAGACAGCATCAGGCCATCATTTATCCAGACAGTATTACCTGTTACCTATAGACAGCATCAGGCCATCATTTATCCAGTCAGTATCACCTGTTACCTACAGACAGCATCAGGCCATCATTTATCAGACAGTATTACCTGTTCCCTATAGACAGCATCAGACCATCATTTATCCAGACAGTATTACCTGTTACCTATAGACAGCATCAGACCATCATTTATCCATCCAGACAGTATTACCTGTTACCTATAGACAGCATCAGGCCATCATTTGTCCATCCAGACAGTATTACCTGTTACCTATAGACAGCATCAGACCATCATTTATCCAGACAGTATCACCTGTTACCTATAGACAGCATCAGGCCATCATTTATCCAGACAGTATCACCCTGTTACCTATAGACAGCATCATACCATCATTTATCCAGACAGTATTACCTGTTACCTATAGACAGCATCAGACCATCATTTGTCCATCCAGACAGTATTACCTGTTACCTATAGACAGCATCAGGCCATCATTTTTCCAGACAGTATCACCCTGTTACCTATAGACAGCATCAGGCCATCATTTATCCAGACAGTATCACCCTGTTACCTATAGACAGCATCAGACCATCATTTATCCATCCAGACAGTATTACCTGTTACCTATAGACAGCATCAGGCCATCATTTATCCAGACAGTATTACCTGTTACCTATAGACAGCATCAGGCCATCATTTATCCAGACAGTATTACCTGTTACCTATAGACAGCATCAGGCCATCATTTATCCAGTCAGTATCACCTGTTACCTACAGACAGCATCAGGCCATCATTTATCCATCCAGACAGTATCACCCTGTTACCTATAGACAGCATCAGGCCATCATTTATCCAGACAGTATTACCTGTTACCTATAGACAGCATCAGGCCATCATTTATCCAGACAGTATCACCCTGTTACCTATAGACAGCATCAGACCATCATTTATCCAGACAGTATCACCCTGTTACCTATAGACAGCATCAGACCATCATTTATCCATCCAGACAGTATTACCTGTTACCTATAGACAGCATCAGGCCATCATTTATCCAGACAGTATTACCTGTTACCTATAGACAGCATCAGGCCATCATTTATCCAGACAGTATTACCTGTTACCTATAGACAGCATCAGGCCATCATTTATCCAGTCAGTATCACCTGTTACCTACAGACAGCATCAGGCCATCATTTATCCATCCAGACAGTATCACCCTGTTACCTATAGACAGCATCAGACCATCATTTATCCATCCAGACAGTATCACCCTGTTACCTATAGACAGCATCAGACCATCATTTATCCATCCAGACAGTATCACCTGTTACCTATAGACAGCATCAGACCATCATTTATCCAGACAGTATCACCTGTTACCTATAGACAGCATCATACCATCATTTATCCAGACATTATTACCTGTTACCTATAGACAGCATCAGGCCATCATTTATCCAGACAGTATCACCTGTTACCTATAGACAGCATCAGGCCATCATTTATCCAGACAGTATCACCCTGTTACCTATAGACAGCATCATACCATCATTTATCCAGACAGTATTACATGTTACCTATAGACAGCATCAGACCATCATTTGTCCATCCAGACAGTATTACCTGTTACCTATAGACAGCATCAGACCATCATTTATCCATCCAGACAGTATTACCTGTTACCTATAGACAGCATCAGACCATCATTTATCCATCCAGACAGTAATACCTGTTACCTATAGACAGCATCAGACCATCATTTATCAATCCAGACAGTATTACCTGTTACCTATAGACAGCATCAGGCCATCATTTGTCCATCCAGACAGTATTACCTGTTACCTATAGACAGCATCAGACCATCATTTATCCAGACAGTATCACCTGTTACCTATAGACAGCATCAGGCCATCATTTATCCAGA
This sequence comes from Oncorhynchus nerka, assembly GCF_034236695.1. Taxonomy (NCBI): domain Eukaryota; kingdom Metazoa; phylum Chordata; class Actinopteri; order Salmoniformes; family Salmonidae; genus Oncorhynchus; species Oncorhynchus nerka. Next base: position 10,420,278 of record NC_088409.1, on the reverse strand, counting down.
CAGTATCACCCTGTTACCTATAGACAGCATCAGACCATCATTTATCCAGACAGTATCACCTGTTACCTATAGACAGCATCAGGCCATCATTTTTCCAGACAGTATCACCCTGTTACCTATAGACAGCATCAGGCCATCATTTATCCATACATTATCACCTGTTACCTATAGACAGCATCAGGCCATCATTTATCCATCCAGACAGTATTACCTGTTACCTATAGACAGCATCAGGCCATCATTTATCCAGACAGTATCACCCTGTTACCTATAGACAGCATCAGACCATCATTTATCCATCCAGACAGTATTACCTGTTACCTATAGACAGCATCAGGCCATCATTTATCCAGACAGTATTACCTGTTACCTATAGACAGCATCAGGCCATCATTTATCCAGACAGCATTACCTGTTACCTATAGACAGCATCAGACCATCATTTATCCATCCAGACAGTATTACCTGTTACCTATAGATAGCATCAGGCCATCATTTATCCAGACAGTATCACCTGTTACCGATAGACCATCATTTATCCAGACAGTATTACCTGTTACCTATAGACAGCATCAGACCATCATTTATCCAGACAGTATTACCTGTTACCTATACATTTACATTACATTTAAGTCACTTAGCAGACGCTCTTATCCAGAGCGACTTACAAATTGGTGCTTTCACCTTATGACATCCAGTGGAACAGCCACTTTACAATCGTGCATCTAGGTCTTTTAAGGGAGGGGGGGTGAGAAGGATTACTTTATCCTATCCTAGGTATTCCTTAAAGAGGTGGGGTTTCAGGTGTCTCCGGAAGGTGGTGATTGACTCCGCTGTCCTGGCGTCGTGAGGGAGTTTGTTCCACCATTGGGGGCCAGAGCAGCGAACAGTTTTGACTGGGCTGAGCGGGAACTGTACTTCGTCAGTGGTAGGGAGGCGAGCAGGCCAGAGGTGGATGAACGCAGTGCCCTTGTTTGGGTGTAGGGCCTGATCAGAGCCTGGAGGTACTGAGGTGCCGTTCCTCTCACAGCTCCGTAGGCAAGCACCATGGTCTTGTAGCGGATGCGAGCTTCAACTGGAAGCCAGTGGAGAGAGCGGAGGAGCGGGGTGACGTGAGAGAACTTGGGAAGGTTGAACACCAGACGGGCTGCGGCGTTCTGGATGAGTTGTAGGGTTTAATGGCACAGGCAGGGAGCCCAGCCAACAGCGAGTTGCAGTAATCCAGACGGGAGATGACAAGTGCCTGGATTAGGACCTGCGCCGCTTCCTGTGTGAGGCAGGGTCGTACTCTGCGGATGTTGTAGAGCATGAACCTACAGGAACGGGCCACCGCCTTGATGTTATTTGAGAACGACAGGGTGTTGTCCAGGATCACGCCAAGGTTCTTAGCGCTCTGGGAGGAGGACACAATGGAGTTGTCAACCGTGATGGCGAGATCATGGAACGGGCAGTCCTTCCCCGGGAGGAAGAGCAGCTCCGTCTTGCCGAGGTTCAGCTTGAGGTGATGATCCGTCATCCACACTGATATGTCTGCCAGACATGCAGAGATGCGATTCGCCACCTGGTCGTCAGAAGGGGGAAAGGAGAAGATTAATTGTGTGTCGTCTGCATAGCAATGATAGGAGAGACCATGTGAGGTTATGACAGAGCCAAGTGACTTGGTGTATAGCGAGAATAGGAGAGGGCCTAGAACAGAGCCCTGGGGGACACCAGTGGTGAGAGCACGTGGTGAGGAGACGGATTCTCGCCACGCCACCTGGTAGGAGCGACCTGTCAGGTAGGACGCAATCCAAGCGTGGGCCGCGCCGGAGATGCCCAACTCGGAGAGGGTGGAGAGGAGGATCTGATGGTTCACAGTATCGAAGGCAGCCGATAGGTCTGGAAGGATGAGAGCAGAGGAGAGAGTTAGCTTTAGCAGTGCGGAGCGCCTCCGTGATACAGAGAAGAGCAGTCTCAGTTGAATGACTAGTCTTGAAACCTGACTGATTTGGATCAAGAAGGTCATTCTGAGAGAGATAGCGGGAGAGCTGGCCAAGGACGGCACGTTCAAGAGTTTTGGAGAGAAAAGAAAGAAGGATACTGGTCTGTAGTTGTTGACATCGGAGGGATCGAGTGTAGGTTTTTCAGAAGGGTGCAACTCTCGCTCTCTTGAAGACGGGAGGGACGTAGCCAGCGGTCAGGGATGAGTTGATGAGCGAGGTGAGGTAAGGAGAAGGTCACCGGAGATGGTCTGGAGAAGAGAGGAGGGGATAGGGTCAAGCGGGCAGGTTGTTGGGCGGCCGGCCATCACAAGCAAGACGAGATGTCATCTGGAGAGAGAGGGGAGAAAGAGGTCAGAGCACAGGGTAGGGCAGTGTGAGCAGAACCAGCGGTGTCGTTTGACTTAGCAAACGAGGATCGGATGTCGTCGACCTTCTTTTCAAAATGGTTGACGAAGTCATCTGCAGAGAGGGAGGAGGGGGAGGGGAGGAGGATTCAAGAGGGAGGAGAAGGTGGCAAAGAGCTTCCCTAGGGTTAGAGGCAGATGCTTGGAATTTAGAGTGGTAGAAAGTGGCTTTAGCAGCAGAGACAGAGGAGGAAAATGTAGAGAGGAGGGAGTGAAAGGATGCCAGGTCCGCAGGGAGGCGAGTTTTCCTCCATTTCCGCTCGGCTGCCCGGAGCCCTGTTCTGTGAGCTCGCAATGAGTCGTCGAGCCACGGAGCGGGAGGGGAGGACCGAGCCGGCCTGGAGGATAGGGGACATAGAGAGTCAAAGGATGCAGAAAGGGAGGAGAGGAGGGTTGAGGAGGCAGAATCAGGAGATAGGTTGGAGAAGGTTTGAGCAGAGGGAAGAGATGATAGGATGGAAGAGGAGAGAGAAGCGGGGGAGAGAGAGCGAAGGTTGGGACGGCGCGATACCATCCGAGTAGGGGCAGTGTGGGAAGTGTTGGATGAGAGCGAGAGGAAAAGGATACAAGGTAGTGGTCGGAGACTTGGAGGGGAGTTGCAATGAGGTTAGTGGAGGAACAGCATCTAGTAAAGATGAGGTCGAGCGTATTGCCTGCCTTGTGAGTAGGGGGGAAGGTGAGAGGGTGAGGTCAAAAGAGGAGAGGAGTGGAAAGAAGGAGGCAGAGAGGAATGAGTCAAAGGTAGACGTGGGGAGGTTAAAGTCGCCCAGAACTGTGAGAGGTGAGCCGTCCTCAGGAAAGGAGCTAATCAAGGCATCAAGCTCATTGATGAACTCTCCGAGGAACCTGGAGGGCGATAAATGATAAGGATGTTAAGCTTGAAAGGGCTGGTAACTGTGACAGCATGGAATTCAAAGGAGGCGATAGACAGATGGGTAAGGGGAGAAAGAGAGAATGACCACTTGGGAGAGATGAGGATCCCGGTGCCACCACCCCGCTGACCAGAAGCTCTCGGGGTGTGCGAGAGCACGTGGGGCGGACGAAGAGAGAGCAGTAGGAGTAGCGGTGTTGTCTGTGGTGATCCATGTTTCCGTCAGTGCCAAGAAGTCGAGGGACTGGAGGGAGGCATAGGCTGAGATGAACTCTGCCTTGTTGGCCGCAGATCGGCAGTTCCAGAGGCTACCGGAGACCTGGAACTCCACGTGGGTCGTGCGCGCTGGGACCACCAGATTAGGGTGGCCGCGGCCATGCGGTGTGGAGCGTTTGTATGGTCTGTGCAGAGAGGAGAGAACAGGGATAGACAGACACATAGTTGACAGGCTAGAGAAGAGGCTACGCTAATGCAGAGGAGATTGGAATGACAAGTGGACTACACGTCTCGAATGTTCAGAAAGTTAAGCTTACGTAGCAAGAATCTAATTGACTAAAATGATTAAAATGATACAGTACTGCTGAGGTAGGCTATCTGCGTTGTTGACACTACCCTAATCAAGTCGTTCCGTTGAGTGTGAAGTTTCTACAATGCTGCTTTTGGGGCTAGCTGGCTAGCTAGCAGTGTTGGTTACGTTACGTTGCGTTAGGAGAACGACAATAGCTGGCTAGCTAACCTAGAAAACGCTCTAGACTACACAATTATCTTTGAAACAAAGACGGCTATGTAGCTAGCTATGTAGCTAGCTACGATCAAACAAATCACACCGTTGGGACTGTAATGAAATGAAATGAAAATGTGATACTACCTGTGGAGCGAGCGGAATGCGACCGAATGCGAAAGTTCTATTCAGTAGACGTTGGCTGGCTGTTGGCTAGCTAGGAGTGTCTCCTACGTTAAGGACGACAAAATAGCTGGCTAGCTAACCTCGGTAAATTAAGATAATCACTCTAAGACTACACACTCTAAACTACACAATTATCTTGGATACGAAGACAGCAAAGACAACTATGTAGCTAGCTAACACTACACTAATCAAGTCGTTCAGTTGAGTGTGATAGTTACTACAGTGCTACGGTAGACGGTGAACGTGTTGGGCAGATAGGAGGGCCGACGAAATACGATAATTACGTAATTATCTTTGATACAACGGCGACTATGTAGCTAGCTAGAAGAAATTGCTAAGATTAGACAAATCAGACCGTTGTACTATAATGAAATGTAATGAAATGTAATGAAAAAGTTATACAACCTGCAGACCGAAGCGCGGATGCGACCGGCTCGCTCCAACCCGGAAGCGAGATAGACAGCATCAGGCCATCATTTATCCAGACAGTATCACCTGTTACCTATAGACAGCATCAGGCCATCATTTATCCAGACAGTATCACCCTGTTACCTATAGACAGCATCAGGCCATCATTTATCCAGACAGTATTACCTGTTACCTATAGACAGCATCAGGCCATCATTTATCCAGACAATATTACCTGTTACCTATAGACAGCATCAGGCCATCATTTATCCAGACAGTATCACCCTGTTACCTACAGACAGCATCAGACCATCATTTATCCAGACAGACTGTCTTGTTTCTAAAACTTGTGTTTTTTCCTCCATTTTTCTACCAGCATTTCTACCATTTCCTGGGCCAACCCAACAGCCTGACGACTCTGGACTTGTCCAACACAGACTGTTCTCTGGACCTGGTGAGTGAGACAACAGTCTGGTGTGCATTTCCTGCGTGTGTGTGTGTGTGTGTTCCGGTCGCCTAGTGATGGATCTTAATTCCGCTTCAGAAGCGGCATTACTTTACAGACAAGTGAAAGGCCGTTCATGTCTCCAGAGAAGGTTTCGTGTCGGCATTTTAAAAGCCGTAGTGTCGCCTACCCTAAAAGACAAAACAAACAGGCCGTAACCAAGGTGTTTCCGAGGAGCGACGTACCAGGATATCTGAATAGACTCATCGATACAGCCTACTGTAGTTTCATATGAGGAGACAAAAACACCACCGCCCACTCAGAGGGAGGGAGGGAGAGGAGGGGCAGGCAGAACAATGTGCATTTATCTGGTAATCTGTGTCTCACTAAGTATGAACTGTCTTACCCTGCAAAGTCACCTGAAGTTACCTGAAGTTACCTAAAGTTACCCTAAAGTTAACCTAAAGTAACCTTAAAGTTACCCTAAAGTTACCTAAAGTTACCTAAAGTAACCTAAAGTTACCTAAAGTAACCTAAAGTTACCTAAAGTTAACCTAAAGTTACCTAAAGTAACCTAAAGTTACCCTAAAGTCACCTAAAGTTACCTAAAGTTACCTAAAGTCACCTAAAGTAACCTAAAGTTACCTAAATTCACCCTAAAGTTACCTACAGTTACCCTAATGTTACCTAAAGTAACCCTAAAGTAACCCTAAAGTAACCTAAAGTTACCCTAAAGTCACCTAAAGTAACCTAAAGTTACCTAAAGTTACCCTAAAGTCACCTAAAGTAACCTAAAGTAACCTAGTTACCTAAAGTCACCCTAAAGTCACCTAAAGTAACCTAAAGTCACCTAAAGTCACCCTAAAGTTACCTACAGTTACCTAAAGTTACCTAAAGTTACCCTAAAGTTACCTAAAGTTACCCAAAGTTACCTAAAGTTACCTAAAGTTACCCTAAAGTCACCTAAAGTTACCTACAGTTACCCTAAAGTAACCTAAAGTTACCTAAAGTTACCTAAAGTTACCTACAGTTACCCCAAAGTCACCTAAAGTTACCTAAAGTCACCCTAAAGTAACCTAAAGTTCGCCTCTTCCTCTCTGGTTTTATAGCCATATAATTGTAGTTAGACTATAACATGGAAAATTATGTTTTGTAATAACAGCACTGATTTGAATTATGTGGGGGGAATATAAAACATTTGTTATGGATTTTTTCAAAGCCACGGGCCTTACGAGAACGTTTGATCAGTGATACATTGTAACCACTCCCATGAACCACCATGTCCAATGGGCCTTTTATACAGAACGTTTGATCAGTGATACATTGTAACCACTCCCATGAACCACCATGTCCATGGGCCTTACCAGAACGTTTGATCAGTGATACATTGTAACCACTCCCATGAACCACCATGTCCAATGGGCCTTACCAGAACGTTTGATCAGTGATACATTGTAACCACTCCCATGAACCACCATGTCCATGGGCCTTACCAGAACGTTTGATCAGTGATACATTGTAACCACTCCCATGAACCACCATGTCCATGGCCAGAACGTTTGATCAGTGATACATTGTAACCACTCCCATGAACCACCATGTCCAATGGGCCTTACCAGAACGTTTGATCAGTGATACATTGTAACCACTCCCATGAACCACCATGTCCATGGCCAGATGGTGTTGCATCAAACAGGATAGACTAACATGCTGACCAAACTGGCCGCGTTGCGTGAGCATTGTAAAATAAATGTACACGTACATGTCATTCAGTCATTTCATCCAAGTCCCTCCGTGTGCTAATGGCTAAAGGCTAAAGCTGGTATCTGTGCTAATCCACTCCTCTGTATTATAGGTGTGTTAATGCTAATGGCTAATGCTAGTGGCTAAAGCTGGTATCTGTGCTAATCCACTCCTCTGTATTATAGGTGTGTTAATGCTAATAGTGGCTAAAGCTGGTATCTGTGCTCATCCACTCCTCTGTGTTATAGGTGTGTTAATGCTAATGCTAGTGGCTAAAGCTGGTATCTGTGCTAATCCACTCCTCTGTATTATAGGTGTGTTAATGCTAATGGCTAATGCTAGTGGCTAAAGCTGGTATCTGTGCTAATCCACTCCTCTGTATTATAGGTGTGTTAATGCTAATGGTTAATGCTAGTGGCTAAAGCTGGTATCTGTGCTAATCCACTCCTCTCTATTATAGGTCTGTTAATGCTAATAGCTAATGCTAATATCTGTTCTAACCAATTCCTCTGTATTCCAGGTGTGTTCTGCTCTCCTGAGGGGCTCCGTCCAGAACCTCTCTGTCCTCAACATGTCCAAGAGTGTATTTGCACATAGGTGAGACCCACGACATCCCATAATATAACAACCAGCAGTAGTGTAGGGTAGAGTACCACAGACCCTCTGCCTCAGTCATGGGGTCATCTCATCTTATACATCTCTTTTAGTCCTAGCATTATCTCATGTAGCTCATTCATTTGATCTCCCCACATGGCCCAGTTGGTCACAAAGTGTTAGTTCTTGTACGGCTGCCACCAAAGACCCCATGTTGTGGCTTTGCAGCTGTATTCAGATTGTAATGTATTTAAATATGAATATATTCATATTTAGCTAGTCTGTGGGTGGTTGTGATTTATCAATGTGTCCGAACTCAGGAGGATTGATAGCTGTTAATTAGAGAAGCTGTCTGATGAGAGCTTTTCTCAACTAGCCGACCTGGTTAAATAAAGGTACAATTTAAAAAAATAGTTTTATAATGATTTAATTTTCTGTTTTAATATCAATTCAATTCCTAGAGAGGCAATTACTGTAGAAACAACAACAACAACAACATGACAGCATACCACAACCATACCGCAACCATACCACAACCATACCACAACCATACCACAACCATACCACAATGAGACACCACACCCAACCATTCACATCATCATCAGATCATCACAGAGCACATGGATAACACTACTGAGAGGTCTATCTAAAGTTCAATCTAGACATACAGTACCAGTCAAACGTTTGGACACACCAACTCATTCAAGGGTTTTCTTTATTTTTTGAAACTATTTTCTACATTGTAAAATAATAGTGACGACATCAAAACTATGAAATAACACATATGGAATCATGTAGTAACCAAAAAAGTGTTAAACAAATCAAAATATATTTGAGATTTTAGATTCTTCAAAGTAGCCACCCTTTGCCTTGATGACAGCTTTGCACACTCTTGGTATTTTCTCAACCAGCTTCATGAGGTAGTCACCTGGAATATATTTAAATTGTGCCTTGTTAAAATGTATTTCCTTCTTAATGCGTTTGAGCCAATCAGTTGTGTTGTGACAAGGTAGGGGTGGTGTACAGAATATAGTATAGACTTGTTATTTTACCATATAGGGTTATGGCAAGAACAGTTCAAATAAGCAAAGAGAAACAATAGTCCATCATTATTAGATTAGATTGCAGCCCAAATAAATACTTCAGAGTTCAAGTAACAGATGCATCTCTACATCAACTGTTCAGAGGAGACTGCGTGAATCAGGCCTTCATGGTGGAACTGCTGTAAAGAAACCACTACTGAAGGACACCAATAAGAAGAGACTTGCTTGGGTCGAGAAACACGAGCAATAGAGATTAGACCGGTGGAAATCCGTCCTTTGGTATGATGATTCCAAATTTGAGATTTTTGGTTCCAACTGCCGTGTCTTTGTGAGATGCAGAGTAAGTGAACGGATGATCTCCGCATGTGTGGTTCCCACCGTGAAGCATGGAGGAGGTGGTGTGATGGTTTATCCCATAAATTTACCGTATTTCACATTTTAAAGTGAATTGCATTAGAAACAACTAACTTTAAATGTTCCCAATGCAGCACACTCTTGTAAGAATAACAACCACCACCCTGGATAATTAGATTAATATAAACAATTGATTCTTAAAAGTGATAAAGCAATAGAATGGGAAACGTTTTACCAGACTAGATACATATCAATCAAACTTTTATTTTTAAATAGACACTTACAAACAAATACAAGAACATCTTTCAGTATAATACAATACGCAAAAAGATATAGATTTATTCAATGTTAATACCGAAAAGGCTTTCGACCATCTTGAATTGGCTATTCGCTTCAAAACTTTGGAAGCTTTCAACTTTCCAGATGAAATAATGCATTTTATAAAAATGATGAAATTGCTTTAGAATGGGGCACAAGACAAGGATGTCCTCTCTCCCCCCTCCTGTTTGCACTGGCAATTGAACCGCTTGCAGAAAGAATTAGACAGGACCCAAATGTAGCAGGTATCATCAGTATTGGTAAACATTAGTATAATTAGTATATACAATCTCCTGATATACCTGATCAATATTGAAAAGTCAATGCCCCCCTTCCCTGCCCTAAATATTTTCAGAATACTCTAAAATCTTAGAATATAAAATGTACGTGGAAAAAACAGCAATCTTTTAAGTAGACTACAAAAAATATCAAACACTTAGAATGCTTAATAATTGAAAGCAGACCAATATGAAAGCAGACCTAATTAAATGGAACAATCTTCCCATAAATCTAACAGGAAGAATAAACCTCTTCAGAATGGCAAAGTTTTTATACTTATTCTGGGTAATGCCAATTAGCCCACCGAAGACATTCTTTTAAAAAGTATACAAATAAAACTCATAGACTTAAAAGGAACATTTTCCATCTTCCTAAATCTGAGGTTTTAACCTTTCAGACTTGGAATTGTATCAACTCTCCACCCAGGGCTTTCACTTGGGACATATAGTTAAATGTACTAAAGAGGAACAATGGGTACATATTGAAGATGCACATGCTCATCCCCATAATATTTTTGTGTCTATTTTCAAAGGATAAAGCTAAGAACATGAACAACTTCATAGTTAAGAACACTATAACAATATGGAACACTATAACAATATAGAACACTATAACAATATGGAACACTATATCAATATAGAACACTATAACAATATGGAACACTATAACAACATGGAACACTATAACAATATAGAACACTATAACAATATGGAACACTATAACAACATGGAACACTATAACAACATGGAACACTATAACAATATGGAACACTATAACAATATAGAACACTATAACAATATGGAACACTATATCAATATAGAACACTATAACAATATGGAACACTATATCAATATAGAACACTATAACAATATGGAACACTATAACAATATAGAACACTATAACAATATGGAACACTATAACAACATGGAACACTATAACAATATGGAACACTATAACAATATAGAACACTATAACAGTATAGAACACTATAACAATATAGAACACTATAACAATATAGAACTTTATAACAATATGGAACACTATAACAACATGGAACACTATAACAATATGGAACACTATAACAATATAGAACACTATAACAACATGGAACACTATAACAATATAGAACACTATAACAATATAGAACACTATAACAATATGGAACACTATAACAATATGGAACACTATAACAATATGGAACACTATAACAATATAGAACACAATAACAATATGGAACACCATAACAATATAGAACACTATAACAATTTACCCTCTGACCTGCACTTTACCCTCATCATGTGAGTCAAAGGCAGGGGTTTACAGGTAACCAGGAGTGGTTACAACCCTGATCAGCCAATCAGAGGTGTCCCTAACAGCGATGACTGTTATCAAGGAACCTTACATCATCCAATAAGGATTGGTTCAACTTCCTGATTTGTGTAGCAGGAAGAGAATGATCTGAATGCAGGCGTTATGGGGTAACAGTTTTTAATGCCTTAGCAAAACAGCTATCCATCCCTCTCCTCCCTCTATCCCATGCCAGCAGCATACCACCCTGCAGCATACCACCCTGCAGCATACCACCCTGCATACCACCCTGCAGCATACCACCAGGCATACCACCCTGCAGCATACCACCCTGCATACCACTGCTGGCTTGCTTCTGAAGCTAAGCAGGGTTGGTCCTGGTCAGTCCCTGGATGGGAGACCAGATGCTGCTGGGAGTGGTGTTGGAGGGTCAGTAGGAGGCACTCTTTCCTCTGGTCTAAAAAAATAAACATATATCCCATCACCCCAGGGCAGTGATGGGGGACATTGCCCTGTGTAGGGTGCTGTCTTGGGACGTTAAACAGGTGTCCTGACTCTCTGTGGTCACTAAAGACCCCATGGCACTTATTGTAAGAGTAGGGGTGTTAACCCCGGTGTCCTGGCTAAATTCCCAATCTGGCCTTCATACCATCATGGACACCTAATCATTCCCAGTTTACAATTGGCTCATTCATCTCCTCTCCTCTGTAACTATTCCCCAGGTCGTTGCTGTAAATGGGTTCTCAGTCAAATTAACTGGTAAAATAAGAGTTTAAAAATATATAAGTAAATTATTCCTCCCTCTCTCCCCCTCCTCCTCCCTCCTCTGTCACTCACCCAGGCCTAGGGTGTGTACACACACCAACAATCTGCCAATCCTGTTTCTGCCTCCCCTGCAGTTTTCATCTCTCTCTCTCTCTCTCTCTCTCTCTCTCTGTCTCACACACACCAACAATCTGCCAATCCTGTTTCTCCCTCCGCTGCAGTTTTCACCTCTCTCTCTGTCTCTCATACATTCACAAGCTGATCCTGGGACAGAGCTCTTTTCACACCCTTGGAACTCGACACTGAGATTTCTATCCACTTCACAGCCCCCTAAACTGCAAGGCCCACCGCTCTGCTCTCACAGACAGGGGAACAGATTGAACATTTTGCATGGTTGCTTAGCCAGTCAGTTCCTTGAATTAACCTGAATATATATATATCTCTCCTCACATCATTACCCCATCACAGTGTCTCTTCACATCATTACCCCATCACAGTGTCTCTCTTCACATCATTACCCCATCACAGTGTCTCTCTTCACATCATTACCCCATCACAGTGTCTCTCTTCACATCAGTACCCCATCACAGTGTCTCTCTTCACATCATTACCCCATCACAGTGTCTCTCCTCACATCATTACCCCATCACAGTCTCTCACATCATTACCCCATCACAGTGTCTATCTTCACATCATTACCCCATCACAGTGTCTCTCCTCACATCATTACCCCATCACAGTGTCTCTCTTCACATCATTACCCCATCACAGTGTATATCTTCACATCATTACCCCATCACAGTGTCTCTCTTCACATCATTACCCCATCACAGTGTCTCTCTTCACATCATTACCCCATCACAGTGTCTCTCTTCACATCATTACCCCATCACAGTCTCTCCTCACATCATTACCCCATCACAGTCTCTCACATCATTACCCCATCACAGTCTCTCACATCATTACCCCATCACAGTGTCTCTTCACATCATTACCCCATCACAGTGTCTCTCCTCACATCATTACCCCATCACAGTGTCTCTCTTCACATCATTACCCCATCACAGTGTCTCTCTCACATCATTACCCCATCACAGTGTCTCTCCTCACATCATTACCCCATCACAGTGTCTCTCTTCACATCATTACCCCATCACAGCCTCTCACATCATTACCCCATCACAGTGTCTCTCTTCACATCATTACCCCATCACAGTCTCTCACATCATTACCCCATCACAGTCTCTCACATCATTACCCCATCACAGTCTCTCACATCATTACCCCATCACAGTCTCTCACATCATTACCCCATCACAGTGTCTCTCTCACATCATTACCCCATCACAGTGTCTCTCTTCACATCATTACCCCATCACAGTGTCTCTCACATCATTACCCCATCACAGTGTCTCTCCTCACATCATTACCCCATCACAGTGTCTCTCCTCACATCATTACCCCATCACAGTCTCTCACATCATTACCCCATCACAGTGTCTCTCTTCACATCATTACCCCATCACAGTGTCTCTCCTCACATCATTACCCCATCACAGTGTCTCCTCACATCATTACCCCATCACAGTGTCTCTCCTCACATCATTACCCCATCACAGTGTCTCTCCTCACATCATTACCCCATCACAGTGTCTCTCTTCACATCATTACCCCATCACAGTGTCTCTTCACATCATTACCCCATCACAGTGTCTCTCTTCACATCATTACCCCATCACAGTGTCTCTCACATCATTACCCCATCACAGTGTCTCCTCACATCATTACCCCATCACAGTGTCTCTCCTCACATCATTACCCCATCACAGTGTCTCTCCTCACATCATTACCCCATCACAGTGTCTCTTCACATCATTACCCCATCACAGTGTCTCTCCTCACATCATTACCCCATCACAGTGTCTCTCTTCACATCATTACCCCATCACAGTGTCTCTCTCACATCATTACCCCATCACAGTGTCTCTCCTCACATCATTACCCCATCACAGTCTCTCACATCATTACCCCATCACAGTCTCTCACATCATTACCCCATCACCGAGTCTCTTCACATCATTACCCCATCACAGTGTCTCTCTTCACATCATTACCCCATCACAGTCTCTCACATCATTACCCCATCACAGTGTCTTTCCTCACATCATTACCCCATCACCGTGTCTCTCTTCACATCATTACCCCATCACAGTTTCTCTTCACATCATTACCCCATCACAGTGTCTCTCTTCACATCATTACCCCATCACAGTGTCTCTTCACATCATTACCCCATCACAGTGTCTCTCTTCACATCATTACCCCATCACAGTCTCTCCTCACATCATTACCCCATCACAGTGTCTCTCTTGGACATCATTACCCCATCACAGTCTCTCTGGGGACATCATTAGCCCATCACAGTCTCTCTTCACATCATTACCCCATCACAGTCTCTCTGGGGACATCATTACCCCATCACAGTGTGGGAGCGGATTTGCTGTGTTTTATAACAGGATTCCTATCACCATAATTACCCCATCATCAGTGTCTTTCTTCACATCATTACCCCATCACAGGGTTCTCTTCACATAATAACCCCATCAGGGCACTGGGTTTCTCTTCACATCATTACCCCATCATCAGGGCTCTGGGTTTATATACACCATAATAATCATTACCCCATCAGGGCAGTACACCATAATAATGTAGCCATATCAGGGCTACTCATTACACCATCACAGTCTCTCCTCACACTGGGTTCATTACCCCATCACAGTGCCATATCTGGGACAGATAATAGCCTAATAACAGTCTATCTGGGGACAGTTTATATACACCATAATAATGTCTGTAACCTGGGGACAGAGCTACTGGGTTTATATACACCATAATAATGTCTCTCTGGGTTTATATACACCATAATAATGTAACCTATCAGGGCTACTGGGTTTATGCGGACCATAATAATGAAGAGTTTTTTATATCAGGACTGGCCATATCACTGGGTTTATATAATAATAATGTCCATATCAGGGCTACTGGGTTTATATACACCATAATAATGTAGCCATATCAGGGCTACTGGGTTTATATACACCATAATAATAATGCTACTGGGTTTATATACACCAGGGCTACTGGGCCATATCAGGGCTACTGGGTTTATATACACCATAATAATGTAGCCATCAGGGCTCTGGGTTTATATACACCATAATAATGGGCTACTGGGTTTATATACACCATAATAATGTGGCCATATCAGGGCTACTGGGTTTATATACACCATAATAATGTAGCCATATCAGGGCTACTGGGTTTATATACACCATAATAATGTAGCCATATCAGGGCTACTGGGTTTATATACACCATAATAATGTATCCATATCAGGGCTACTGGGTTTATATACACCATAATAATGTAACCATATCAGGGCTACTGGGTTTATATACACCATAATAATGTAGCCATATCAGGGCTACTGGGTTTATATACACCATAATAATGATGACTGTAACCATATCAGGGCTACTGGGTTTATATACACCATAATAATGTGACTGCCATATCAGGGCTACTGGGTTTATATACACCATAATAATGTAGCCATATCAGGGCTACTTTTTATTCACCATAATAATGAAGACTGTGTCCATATCAGGGCTACTGGGTTTATATAACACTCATAGCTGTGAGCCATCTCTCTGGGTTTATCTCTTGGCCTGGGTTTATATACACCATCTCTGTCTGCCATCTGGTCTACTGGGTTTACTGCAATGATAATGTATCCTTCAAGGCTTCTTCAGCAGCGTTTATTCCACTAATGGTACTGGGCCATCAAGGCTACTATAATAATGGCCTCAGGGCTCAGGTTTATATCACCATAATAATAACTGTAGCCATATCAGGCTACTGGGTTTATATACACCATAATAATGATGACTTTCTCCATATCAGGGCTCTGGGTTTATATACACCATAATAATGTAACCATATCAGGGCTCTGGGTTTATATACACCATAATAATGCATAACCATATCAGGGCTACTTTATGAATGAGCAAACTAACCTGTCTTTGTCTGTCTCTGTCTGTCTTTGTCTTTATCTACACCCTCTGTCTAGCCTGTCAGGGCTACTGGGTTTATTCTCTGTCTCTGTCTTTCTCTCATCTCTCTGTTTTCTCCTCTCTGTCATATCCATATCTCTGTCTTTTCTCGCCAACATCTCCTAGCTCTGTCTTTCTCTCGTTCAACACATCCTGATTCTCACATTCTTTCTCTGCCTCTCTGTCATCTCCACTCTTCAAGGCTCCTCTCTCTCTGTCCTCTCAGGTATCTTCTCTTGCCTGGGCTTACTATCCTCTCTTCTGTTTTCTCCATCTCTCTGTCAAAGATGTGCCTCCATCTTCAAGCACTTCTTCTTTCTCATCTCTGTCCTCAGCTGCATCAACCTTTCAGGAACCAAACTCCCTCCAGAGGCCTTGAAGTGAGCAAACTAACCATGTCTTTGTCTGTCTCTGTCTGTCTTTGTCTTTCTCTGCCTCTGTCTTTCTCTGTCTGTCTTTGTCTTTCTCTGTCTCTGTCTTTCTCTCATCTCTCTGTCTTTCTCTCCTCTCTGTCAT
The DNA here is from genome assembly GCF_034236695.1 of Oncorhynchus nerka. Classification (NCBI taxonomy): domain Eukaryota; kingdom Metazoa; phylum Chordata; class Actinopteri; order Salmoniformes; family Salmonidae; genus Oncorhynchus; species Oncorhynchus nerka. Next base: position 10,404,228 of record NC_088409.1, on the reverse strand, counting down.
CTCTCTGTCTTTCTCTCCTCTCTCTGTCTTTCTCTCATCTCTCTGTCTTTCTCTCCTCTCTCTGTCTTTCTCTCTCTGTCTTTCTCTCCTCTCTCTGTCTTTCTCTCTCTCTCTGTCTTTCTCTCCTCTCTCTGTCTTTCTCTCCTCTCTCTGTCTTTCTCTCCTCTCTCTGTCTTTCTCTCATCTCTGTCTTTCTCTCCTCTCTCTGTCTTTCTCTCATCTCTCTGTCTTTCTCTCCCCTCTCTGTCTTTCTCTCCCCTCTCTGTCTTTCTCTCCTGTCTCTGTCTTTCTCTCCTCTGTCTTTCTCTCCTCTCTCTGTCTTTCTCTCCTCTCTCTGTCTTTCTCTGTCTTTCTCTCCTCTGTCTTTCTCTCCTCTCTCTGTCTTTCTCTCCTCTCTCTGTCTTTCCTCTCTCTGTCTTTCTCTCCTCTCTCTGTCTTTCTCTCATCTCTCTGTCTTTCTCTCCTCTGTCTCTGTCTTTCTCTCCTGTCTCTGTCTTTCTCTCCTCTGTCTCTGTCTTTCTCTCCTCTGTCTCTGTTTTTCTCTCCTCTCTCTGTCTTTCTCTCCTCTCTCTGTCTTTCTCTCCTCTGTCTCTGTCTTTCTCTGTCTCCGTCTTTCTCTCCTCCCTCTGTCTCAATCTCTCAGTTCTTCTCTCCCCCTCTGTCTCAATCTCTTCTGTCCCTCCTTCTCACTTTCCCTCTCTCTCATCTCCTTCTTTCTCTCTCTGTTTCTCTTCTCTCTCTTACGCTCCCCTCCAATATATATATTTTTCCTAATAGGAAATAGAGCTACAACAGAGAACACCTTCCTAATATTGAGTTGCACCCCCTTTTGCCCTCAGAACAGCCTCAATCGTCAGGCATGGACTACAAGGTGTCAAAAGCGTTCCACAGGGATGCTGGCCCATTTTGACTCTAATGCTTCCCACAGTCGTGTCAAGTTGGCTGGGATGTCCTTTGGGTGGTGGACCATTCTCGATACACACGGGAAACTGTTGAGCGTGAAAAACCCAGCAGCGTTGCAGTTCTTGACGCGTCTGTTACCTATGACCGCTCCCTGTTCAAAGGCACTTTAAGCCTTTGTCCTGCCCATTCACCCTCTGAATACATAAACAATGTCACCCCCCCCCCAGGGCACCAGGCTGCCCCGCATCACGCTCTCCTATCATCCATTACGCACACCTGCCTTCCCTCATCACGCGCATCAGCGATTTTGGACTCACCTGGTCTCACTCATCACCTGTTATTACCTCCCCTATATTTATCAGTTCCCCAGCTCTGGTCCCCACTTCTGCTTTGATTGTCTTTTGTTTGTGTTTCCTGTTTGCTGACGCTGTTCCTGTCTCGTTCCATGTCCGTTATTTATTAAACGTTTTAGTCCCCGTACCTGCTTCGTCTCTCCAGCGTCATCCCATGTGACAAACAATCCATGTCTCAATTATCTCAACTCTTATAAAACCTTCTCTGACCTGTCTCATCCCCTTCGTTTACTCTGACTGAAGTGGATTTAACACGTGACTTTTGCCTGGATTCACCTGGTCAGTCTATGTCAGGGAAAGAGCAGGTGTTTCTAATGTTTTGTATATTTCACTCTCTCAGCATCCCATAAACTAGACTGGATTCTTTATCCCATCAACTAGACTGGATTCTTCATCCAATAAACTAGACTGGATTCTTCATCTCATAAACTAGACTGGATTCTTCATCCCATAAACTAGACTATTCTTCATCCCATAAACTAGACTGGATTCTTCATCCCATGAACTAGACTGGATTCTTCATCCCATGAACTAGACTGGATTCTTCATCCCATAAACTAGACTGGATTCTTCATCCCATAAACAAGACTGGATTCTTCATCCCATAAACTAGACTGGATTCTTCATCCCATAAACTAGACTGGATTCTTCATCCCATAAACTAGACTGGATTCTTCATCCCATAAACTAGACTGGATTCTTCATCCCATAAACTAGACTGGATTCTTCATCCCATGAACTAGACTGGATTCTTCATCCCATAAACTAGACTGGATTCTTCATCCCATAAACTAGACTGGATTCTTCATCCCATAAACTAGACTGGATTCTCCATCCCAGAAACTAGACTGGATTCTTCATCCCATAAACTAGACTGGATTCTTCATCCCATAAACTAGACTGGATTCTTCATCCCATAAACTAGACTGGATTCTTCATCCCATAAACTAGACTGGATTCTTCATCCCATAAACTAGACTGGATTCTTCATCCCATAAACTAGACTGGATTCTTCATCCCATAAACTAGACTGGATTCTTCATCTCATAAACTAGACTGGATTCTTCATCTCATAAACTAGACTGGATTCTTCATCCATTAAACTAGACTGGATTCTTCATCCCCTAAACTAGACTGGATTCTTCATCCCATAAACAAGAATATTCTTCATCCCATAAACTAGACTGGATTCTTCATCCCATAAACTAGACTGGATTCTTCATCCCATAAACAAGAATATTCTTCATCCCATAAACTAGACTGGATGCTTCATCCCATAAACTAGACTGGATTCTTCATCCCATAAACTAGACTGGATTCTTCATCCCATAAACAAGAATATTCTTCATCCCATAAACTAGACTGGATTCTTCATCCCATAAACTAGACTGGATTCTTCATCCCATAAACTAGACTGGATTCTTCATCCCATAAACTAGACTGGATGCTTCATCCCATAAACTAGACTGGATTCTTCATCCCATAAACTAGACTGGATTCTTCATCCCATAAACAAGAATATTCTTCATCTCATAAACTAGACTGGATTCTTCATCCCATTCTGGATTCTTCATCCCATAAACTAGACTGGATTCTTCATCCCATAAACAAGAATATTCTTCATCTCATAAACTAGACTGGATTCTTCATCCCATAAGACTAGATTCTTCATCCCATAAACAAGAATATTCTTCATCCCATAAACTAGACTGGATTCTTCATCCCATAAACTAGACTGGATTCTTCATCCCATAAACTAGACTGGATTCTTCATCCCATAAACAAGAATATTCTTCATCCCATAAACTAGACTGGATTCTTCATCCCATAAACTAGACTGGATTCTTCATCCCATAAACAAGAATATTCTTCATCTCATAAACTAGACTGGATTCTTCATCCCATAAACTAGACTGGATTCTTCATCCCATAAACTAGACTGGATTCTTCATCCCATAAACTAGACTGGATTCTTCATCTCATAAACGAGACTGGATTCTTCATCCTGTAAGATAGTATTCTTCATTGTTAGTCTCTATTATAAACCTAACCAACAGTGAGTCTGCCTGAAATGTATTAAACAATATTGTTGTCTTCCTTGCAGAGCTCTTCTGCTCGGTCTGGCCAGTAATCCCAACATCAAGGAAGTGTCGTTAGACCTCAGCTGCTGTGAGGTAAGAACACAGAGAGGCTACAGGAAGTGTCGTTAGACCTCAGCTGCTGTGAGGTAAGAACACAGAGAGGCTACAGGAAGTGTCGTTAGACCTCAGCTGCTGTGAGGTAAGAACACAGAGAGGCTACAGGAAGTGTCGTTAGACCTCAGCTGCTGTGAGGTAAGAACACAGAGAGGCTACAGGAAGTGTCGTTAGACCTCAGCTGCTGTGAGGTAAGAACACAGAGAGGCTACAGGAAGTGTCGTTAGACCTCAGCTGCTGTGAGGTAATTACTCTGTTTTGTCAAAGAACGAATATGATTGTTTTTGGCCCTTTAGCAAGATATGTAAACACAATGTATTTAGCCTTCCAGTTGTGGAAATAGATATGAAAGACAACTTTATTAGTCAGCGTGAGATAACGACAGAGGAAAAGTGTTTTAGTTGCTTTATCAATGTACTATACATCAATGACCTCTTCACCATAGTCCTATATGTCAATGACCTCTTCACCATAGTCCTATATGTCAATGACCTCTTCACTATAGTCCTATATGTCAATGACCTCTTCACTATAGTCCTATATGTCAATGACCTCTTCACTATAGTCTTATATGTCAATGACCTCTTCACTATATGTCAATGACCTCTTCACTATAGTACTATATGTCAATGACCTCTTCACTATAGTACTGTATGTCAATGACCTCTTCACTATAGTACTATATGTCAATGACCTCTTCACTATAGTACTATATGTCAATGACCTCTTCATTATAGTACTATATGTCAATGACCTCTTCACTATATATATTAATGACCTCTTCACTATATATATTAATGACCTCTTAACTATAGTATTATATGTCAATGACCTCTTCACTATAGTACTGTATGTCAATGACCTCTTCACTATAGTACTATATGTCAATGACCTCTTCACTATAGTCCTATACATCAATGACCTCTTCACTATAGTCCTATATGTCAATGACCTCTTCACTATAGTACTATACATCAATGACCTCTTCACTATAGTAATGACCTCTTCACTATAGTACTATATGTCAATGACCTCTTCACTATAGTACTATACATCAATGACCTCTTCACTATAGTACTATATGTCAATGACCTCTTCACTATAGTACTATATGTCAATGACCTCTTCACTATAGTACTATATGTCAATGACCTCTTCACTATAGTACTATATGTCAATGACCTTTCACTATAGTACTATATGTCAATGACCTCTTCACTATAGTACTATATGTCAATGACCTTTTCATGTCCTAATATGTAACATTAAAAACATTAGCAGATCTGCTAAAGCAAGAATCCACCTCTTGTTCTGGTCCGGATATGTGACGTTTAGCTGAATGTTCTGGTCCGGATATGTGACATTTATCTGAATGTTCTGATATGTGATGTTTATCTGAATGTTCTGGTCCAGATATGTGATGTTTATCTGAATGTTCTGGTCCAGATATGTGACATTTATCTGAATGTTCTGATATGTGATGTTTATCTGAATGTTCTGGTCCAGATATGTGATGTTTATCTGAATGTTCTGGTCCAGATATGTGATGTTTATCTGAATGTTCTGGTCCAGATATGTGACATTTATCTGAATGTTCTGGTCCAGATATGTGATGTTTATCTGAATGTTCTGGTCCAGATATGTGACATTTATCTGAATGTTCTGGTCCAGATATGTGACATTTAGCTGAATGTTCTGGTCCAGATATGTGACATTTATCTGAATGTTCTGGTCCAGATATGTGACGTTTATCTGAATGTTCTGGTGACATTTATCTGAATGTTCTGGTCCATGTGATTTATCTGAATGTTCTGGTGACATTTATCTGAATGTTCTGGTCCAGATATGTGACATTTATCTGAATGTTCTGGTCCAGATATGTGACATTTATCTGAATGTTCTGGTCCTGATATGTGACATTTATCTGAATGTTCTGGTCCAGATATGCGACGTTTATCTGAATGTTCTTCATCAGTTTAAGAATTCTAAAATGTGCACTAGCTTTGGCCTTGATGGTTTTTGGAGTGAACATCCCATAGCTCTGTCTGTTGTTATAGCTTCCTCCTCTCCAAATATACCCGATGAGTCTACTACAACTCTATATAATGGATCACTTAGCGAAGGAGATTGAATATAAATGGCTAATTATGTCACGCACTCACACACACGCATGCACAGAAACACACACACACACTCTCTCTCACCCCCATGCCCTAATCTACTAAAGATGTCTTTCCACAGATTCATTGAATACCACTGCAGCAGAAACCACAGTTAGCAAAATAATTTCACATTTTAAACCGCTGCTGAGCTACTACATTATCTCTTGCCTTTCAGTCTTTGTGGGTATAATAATGAACCATTGGTTTGAAGCAGTCTCACTGTGTGCTACAGTACTATATGTGTTCTTGACTAATTCCCAAATGGCACCCTATTCCCTATGTAGTGCACTACTTTTGACCAGAACCCAATAGGTCCTGGTCAAAAGTAGTGCACTACATAGGAAATAGGGTGCCATTTGGGATAAATACTCTTGTCTAATTGTATGTGGATGATCTAGCCAGAGGATTGTTCCCTCTAATAGCTAGCGACTGGTCCCTGTATATCTCTGATGTGTTGTTGTTCTCTCTAATAGCTAGCTACTGGTCCCTGTATATCTCTGATGTGTTGTTGTTCTCTCTAATAGCTAGCTACTGGTCCCTGTATATCTCTGATGTGTTGTTGTTCTCTCTAATAGCTAGCTACTGGTCCCTGTATATCTCTGATGTGTTGTTGTTCTCTCTAATAGCTAGCTACTGGTCCCTGTATATCTCTGATGTGTGTTGTTGTTCTCTCTAATAGCTAGCTACTGGTCCCTGTATATCTCTGATGTGTTGTTGTTCTCTCTAATAGCTAGCTACTGGTCCCCGTATATCTCTGATGTGTTGTTGTTCTCTCTAATAGCTAGCTACTGGTCCCTGTATATCTCTGATGTGTTGTTGTTCTCTCTAATAGCTAGCTACTGGTCCCTGTATATCTCTGATGTGTTGTTGTTCTCTCTAATAGCTAGCTACTGGTCCCTGTATATCTCTGATGTGTTGTTGTTCTCTCTAATAGCTAGCTACTGGTCCCTGTATATCTCTGATGTGTGTTGTTGTTCTCTCTAATAGCTAGCTACTGGTCCCTGTATATCTCTGATGTGTTGTTGTTCTCTCTAATAGCTAGCTACTGGTCCCTGTATATCTCTGTGTGTTGTTGTTCTCTCTAATAGCTAGCTACTGGTCCCTGTAGATCTCTGATGTGTTGTTGTTCTCCCTAATAGCTAGCTACTGGTCCCTGTATGTCTCTGATGTGTGTTGTTCTCTCTAATAGCTAGCTACTGGTCCCTGTATATCTCTGATGTGTGTTGTTCTCTCTAATAGCTAGCTACTGGTCCCTGTATATCTCTGATGTGTTGTTGTTCTCTCTAATAGCTAGCTACTGGTCCCTGTATATATCTGATGTGTCTTGTTGTTGTTCTCTCTAATAGCTAGCTACTGGTCCCTGTATATCTCTGATGTGTTGTTGTTCTCTCTAATAGCTAGCTACTGGTCCCTGTATATCTCTGATGTGTTGTTGTTCTCTCTAATAGCTAGCTACTGGTCCCTGTATATCTCTGATGTGTTGTTGTTCTCTCTAATAGCTAGCTACTGGTCCCTGTATATCTCTGTGTGTTGTTGTTCTCTCTAATAGCTAGCTACTGGTCCCTGTATATCTCTGATGTGTGTTGTTGTTGTTCTCTCTAATAGCTAGCTACTGGTCCCTGTATATCTCTGATGTGTTGTTGTTCTCTCTAATAGCTAGCTACTGGTCCCTGTATATCTCTGATGTGTGTTGTTCTCTCTAATAGCTAGCTACTGGTCCCTCTAATAGCTAGCTACTGGTCCCTGTATATCTCTGATGTGTGTTGTTGTTGTTCTCTCTAATAGCTAGCTACTGGTCCCTGTATATCTCTGATGTGTTGTTGTTCTCTCTAATAGCTAGCTACTGGTCCCTGTATATCTCTGATGTGTTGTTGTTCTCTCTAATAGCTAGCTACTGGTCCCTACTGGTCCCTGTATATCTCTGATGTGTTGTTGTTCTTGTTGCTAGCTACTGGTCTCTAATCTGATGTGTTGCTAGCTAGCTACTGGTCCCTGTATATCTCTGATGTGTTGTTGTTCTCTCTAATAGCTAGCTACTGGTCCCTGTATATCTCTGATGTGTTGTTGTTCTCTCTAATAGCTAGCTACTGGTCCCTGTATATCTCTGATGTGTTGTTGTTCTCTCTAATAGCTAGCTACTGGTCCCTGTATATCTCTGATGTGTTGTTGTTTCTCTCTAATAGCTAGCTACTGGTCCCTGTATATCTCTGATGTGTTGTTGTTCTCTCTAATAGCTAGCTACTGGTCCCTGTATATCTCTGATGTGTTGTTGTTCTCTCTAATAGCTAGCTACTGGTCCCTGTATATCTCTGATGTGTTGTTGTTCTCTCTAATAGCTAGCTACTGGTCCCTGTATATCTCTGATGTGTTGTTGTTGTCTCTCTAATAGCTAGCTACTGGTCCCTGTATATCTCTGATGTGTGTGTTGTTGTTCTCTCTAATAGCTAGCTACTGGTCCCTGTATGATCTCTGATGTCCCTGTATATCTCTGTGTGTTGTTGTTCTCTCTAATAGCTAGCTACTGGTCCCTGTATATCTCTCTGATGTGTTGTTGTTCTCTCTAATAGCTAGCTACTGGTCCCTGTATATCTCTGATGTGTTGTTGTTCTCTCTAATGTGCTACTGTTGTATATCTCTGATGTGTTGTTGTTCTCTCTAATAGCTAGCTACTGGTCCCTGTATATCTCTGATGTGTTGTTGTTCTCTCTCTAATAGCTAGCTACTGGTCCCTGTATATCTCTGATGTGTTGTTGCTACTTCTGTATATCTCTGATGTGTTGTTGTTCTCTCTAGCTAGCTACTGGTCCCTGTATATCTCTGATGTGTTGTTGTTCTCTCTAATAGCTAGCTACTGGTCCCTGTATATCTCTGATGTGTTGTTGTTCTGGTCTCTAATAGCTAGCTACTGGTCCCTGTATATCTCTGATGTGTTGTTGTTCTCTCTAATAGCTAGCTACTGGTCCCTGTATATCTCTGATGTTGTTGTTGTTCTCTCTAATAGCTAGCTACTGGTCCCTGTATATCTCTGATGTGTTGTTGTTCTCTCTAATAGCTAGCTACTGGTCCCTGTATATCTCTGATGTGTTGTTGTTCTCTCTAATAGCTAGCTACTGGTCCCTGTATATCTCTGATGTGTTGTTGTTCTCTCTAATAGCTAGCTACTGGTCCCTGTATATCTCTGATGTGTTGTTGTTCTCTCTAATAGCTAGCTACTGGTCCCTGTATATCTCTGATGTGTTGTTGTTCTCTCTAATAGCTAGCTACTGGTCCCTGTATATCTCTGATGTGTTGTTGTTCTCTCTAATAGCTAGCTACTGGTCCCTGTATATCTCTGATGTGTTGTTGTTCTCTCTAATAGCTAGCTACTGGTCCCTGTATATCTCTGATGTGTTGTTGTTCTCTCTAATAGCTAGCTACTGGTCCCTGTATATCTCTGATGTGTGTTGTTGTAGCTCTGGTCCCTCTAATAGCTAGCTACTGGTCCCTGTATATCTCTGATGTGTTGTTGTTCTCTCTAATAGCTAGCTACTGGTCCCTGTATATCTCTGATGTGTTGTTGTTCTCTCTAATAGCTAGCTACTGGTCCCTGTATATCTCTGATGTGTTGTTGTTCTAGCTACTGGTCCCTAATAGTTCTCTCTAATAGCTAGCTACTGGTCCCTGTATATCTCTGATGTGTTGTTGTTCTCTCTAATAGCTAGCTACTGGTCCCTGTATATCTCTGATGTGTTGTTGTTCTCTCTAATAGCTAGCTACTGGTCCCTGTATATCTCTGATGTGTTGTTGTTCTCTCTAATAGCTAGCTACTGGTCCCTGTATATCTCTGATGTGTTGTTGTTCTCTCTAATAGCTAGCTACTGGTCCCTGTCTCTGATCTCTGACTGTGTTGTTGTTCTCTCTAATAGCTAGCTACTGGTCCCTGTATATCTCTGATGTGTTGTTGTTCTCTCTAATAGCTAGCTACTGGTCCCTGTATATCTCTGATGTGTTGTTGTTCTCTCTAATAGCTAGCTACTGGTCCCTGTATATCTCTGATGTGTTGTTGTTCTCTCTAATAGCTAGCTACTGGTCCCTGTATATCTCTGATGTGTTGTTGTTCTCTCTAATAGCTACTGGTCCCTATATCTGGTCCCTGTATATCTCTGATGTGTTGTTGTTCTCTCTAATAGCTAGCTACTGGTCCCTGTATATCTCTGATGTGTTGTTGTTCTCTCTAATAGCTAGCTACTGGTCCCTGTATATCTCTGATGTGTTGTTGTTCTCTCTAATAGCTAGCTACTGGTCCCTGTATATCTCTGATGTGTTGTTGTTCTCTCTAATAGCTAGCTACTGGTCCCTGTATATCTCTGATGTGTTGTTGTTCTCTCTAATAGCTAGCTACTGGTCCCTGTATATCTCTGATGTGTTGTTGTTCTCTCTAATAGCTAGCTACTGGTCCCTGTATATCTCTGATGTGTTGTTGTTCTCTCTAATAGCTAGCTACTGGTCCCTGTATATCTCTGATGTGTTGTTGTTCTCTCTAATAGCTAGCTACTGGTCCCTGTATATCTCTGCTACTGGTCCCTGTATATCTCTGTGTGTTGTTGTTCTCTCTAATAGCTAGCTACTGGTCCCTGTATATCTCTGATGTGTTGTTGTTCTCTCTAATAGCTAGCTACTGGTCCCTGTATATCTCTGATGTATATCTCTGAGTGTGTTGTTGTTGTTCTCTCTAATAGCTAGCTACTGGTCCCTATATCTCTGATCTCTGCTACTGGTCCCTGTATATCTCTGATGTGTTGTTGTTCTCTCTAATAGCTAGCTACTGGTCCCTGTATATCTCTGATGTGTTGTTGTCCCTGTATTCTTCTAATAGCTAGCTACTGGTCCCTGTATATCTCTGATGTGTTGTTGTTGTTCTCTCTAATAGCTAGCTACTGGTCCCTGTATATCTCTGATGTGTTGTTGTTCTCTCTAATAGCTAGCTACTGGTCCCTGTATATCTCTGATGTGTTGTTGTTCTCTCTAATAGCTAGCTACTGGTCCCTGTATATCTCTGATGTGTTGTTGTTCTCTCTAATAGCTAGCTACTGGTCCCTGTATATCTCTGATGTGTTGTTGTTCTCTCTAATAGCTAGCTACTGGTCCCTGTATATCTCTGATGTGTTGTTGTTCTCTCTAATAGCTAGCTACTGGTCCCTGTATATCTCTGATGTGTTGTTGTTCTCTCTAATAGCTAGCTACTGGTCCCTGTATATCTCTGATGTGTTGTTGTTCTCTCTAATAGCTAGCTACTGGTCCCTGTATATCTCTGATGTGTTGTTGTTCTCTCTAATAGCTAGCTACTGGTCCCTGTATATCTCTGATGTGTTGTTGTTCTCTCTAATAGCTAGCTACTGGTCCCTATCTCTGATGTGTTGTTGTTATCTCTGCTACTGTGTTGTTGTTCTCTCTAATAGCTAGCTACTGGTCCCTGTATATCTCTGATGTGTTGTTGTTCTCTCTAATAGCTAGCTACTGGTCCCTGTATATCTCTGATGTGTTGTTGTTCTCTCTAATAGCTAGCTACTGGTCCCTGTATATCTCTGATGTGTTGTTGTTCTCTCTAATAGCTAGCTACTGGTCCCTGTATATCTCTGATGTGTTGTTGTTCCCTCTAATAGCTAGCTACTGGTCCCTGTATATCTCTGATGTGTTGTTGTTCTCTCTAATAGCTAGCTACTGGTCCCTGTATATCTCTGATGTGTGTTGCTCTCTCTCTAATAGCTAGCTACTGGTCCCTGTATATCTCTGATGTGTTGTTGTTCTCTCTAATAGCTAGCTACTGGTCCCTGTATATCTCTGATGTGTTGTTGTTCTCTCTAATAGCTAGCTACTGGTCCCTGTATATCTCTGATGTGTTGTTGTTCTCTCTAATAGCTAGCTACTGGTCCCTGTATATCTCTGTGTGTTGTTGTTCTCTCTAATAGCTAGCTACTGGTCCCTGTATATCTCTGATGTGTTGTTGTTCTCTCTAATAGCTAGCTACTGGTCCCTGTATATCTCTGATGTGTTGTTGTTCTCTCTAATAGCTAGCTACTGGTCCCTGTATATCTCTGATGTGTTGTTGTTTCTCTCTAATAGCTAGCTACTGGTCCCTGTATATCTCTGATGTGCTACTTGTTGTATCTCTCTAATAGCTAGCTACTGGTCCCTGTATATCTCTGATGTGTGTGTTGTTGTTCTCTCTAATAGCTAGCTACTGGTCCCTGTATATCTCTGATGTGTTGTTGTTCTCTCTAATAGCTAGCTACTGGTCCCTGTATATCTCTGATGTGTTGTTGTTCTCTCTAATAGCTAGCTACTGGTCCCTGTATATCTCTGATGTGTTGTTGTTCTCTCTAATAGCTAGCTACTGGTCCCTGTATATCTCTGATGTGTTGTTGTTCTCTCTAATAGCTAGCTACTGGTCCCTGTATATCTCTGATGTGTTGTTGTTCTCTCTAATAGCTAGCTACTGGTCCCTGTATATCTCTGATGTGTTGTTGTTCTCTCTAATAGCTAGCTACTGGTCCCTGTATATCTCTGATGTGTTGTTGTTGTTGTTCTCTCTAATAGCTAGCTACTGGTCCCTGTATATCTCTGATGTGTCTTGTTGTTGTTCTCTCTAATAGCTAGCTACTGGTCCCTGTATATCTCTGTGTGTTGTTGTTGTTCTCTCTAATAGCTAGCTACTGGTCCCTGTATATCTCTGATGTGTTGTTGTTCTCTCTAATAGCTAGCTACTGGTCCCTGTATATCTCTGATGTGTTGTTGTTCTCTCTAATAGCTAGCTACTGGTCCCTGTATATCTCTGATGTGTTGTTGTTCTCTCTAATAGCTAGCTACTGGTCCCTGTATATCTCTGATGTGTTGTTGTTCTCTCTAATAGCTAGCTACTGGTCCCTGTATATCTCTGATGTGTTGTTGTTCTCTCTAATAGCTAGCTACTGGTCCCTGTATATCTCTGATGTGTTGTTGTATATTCTGATGTGTTGTTGTTCTCTCTAATAGCTAGCTACTGGTCCCTGTATATCTCTGATGTGTTGTTGTTCTCTCTAATAGCTAGCTACTGGTCCCCCTGTATATCTCTGATCTCTGTGTGTTGTTGTTTCTCTCTAATAGCTAGCTACTGGTCCCTGTATATCTCTGATGTGTTGTTGTTCTCTCTAATAGCTAGCTACTGGTCCCTGTATATCTCTGATGTGTTGTTGTTCTCTCTAATAGCTAGCTACTGGTCCCTGTATATCTCTGATGTGTTGTTGTTCTCTCTAATAGCTAGCTACTGGTCCCTGTATATCTCTGATGTGTTGTTGTTCTCTCTAATAGCTAGCTACTGGTCCCTGTATATCTCTGATGTGTTGTTGTTGTTCTCTCTAATAGCTAGCTACTGGTCCCTGTATATCTCTGATGTGTTGTTGTTCTCTCTAATAGCTAGCTACTGGTCCCTGTATATCTCTGATGTGTTGTTGTTCTCTCTAATAGCTAGCTACTGGTCCCTGTATATCTCTGATGTGTTGTTGTTCTCTCTAATAGCTAGCTACTGGTCCCTGTATATCTCTGATGTGTTGTTGTTCTCTCTAATAGCTAGCTACTGGTCCCTGTATATCTCTGATGTGTTGTTGTTCTCTCTAATAGCTAGCTACTGGTCCCTGTATATCTCTGATGTGTTGTTCTAATAGCTAGCTACTGGTCCCTGTATATCTCTGTTGTTGTTGTTCTCTCTAATAGCTAGCTACTGGTCCCTGTATATCTCTGATGTGTTGTTGTTCTCTCTAATAGCTAGCTACTGGTCCCTGTATATCTCTGATGTGTTGTTGTTCTCTCTAATAGCTAGCTACTGGTCCCTGTATATCTCTGATGTGTGTTGTTCTCTCTTAGCTACTGGTCTCTCTAATAGCTAGCTACTGGTCCCTGTATATCTCTGATGTGTTGTTGTTCTCTCTAATAGCTAGCTACTGGTCCCTGTATATCTCTGATGTGTTGTTGTTCTCTCTAATAGCTAGCTACTGGTCCCTGTATATCTCTGATGTGTTGTTGTTCTCTCTAATAGCTAGCTACTGGTCCCTGTATATCTCTGTGTGTTGTTGTTCTCTCTAATAGCTAGCTACTGGTCCCTGTATATCTCTGATGTATATCTCTGTTGTTGTTCTCTCTAATAGCTAGCTACTGGTCCCTGTATATCTCTGATGTGTTGTTGTTCTCTCTAATAGCTAGCTACTGGTCCCTGTATATCTCTGATGTGTTGTTGTTCTCTCTAATAGCTAGCTACTGGTCCCTGTATATCTCTGATGTGTTGTTGTTCTCTCTAATAGCTAGCTACTGGTCCCTGTATATCTCTGATGTGTTGTTGTTCTCTCTAATAGCTAGCTACTGGTCCCTGTATATCTCTGATGTGTTGTTGTTCTCTCTAATAGCTAGCTACTGGTCCCTGTATATCCCTGTATGATCTCTGTGTGTTGTTGTTCTCTCTAATAGCTAGCTACTGGTCCCTGTATATCTCTGATGTGTTGTTGTTCTACTGGTCTAATGCTAGCTACTGGTCCCTGTATATCTCTGATGTGTTGTTGTTCTCTCTAATAGCTAGCTACTGGTCCCTGTATATCTCTGATGTGTTGTTGTTCTCTCTAATAGCTAGCTACTGGTCCCTGTATATCTCTGATGTGTTGTTGTTCTCTCTAATAGCTAGCTACTGGTCCCTGTATATCTCTGATGTGTTGTTGTTCTCTCTAATAGCTAGCTACTGGTCCCTGTATATCTCTGATGTGTTGTTGTTCTCTCTAATAGCTAGCTACTGGTCCCTGTATATCTCTGATGTGTTGTTGTTCTCTCTAATAGCTAGCTACTGGTCCCTGTATATCTCTGATGTGTTGTTGTTCTCTCTAATAGCTAGCTACTGGTCCCTGTATATCTCTGATGTGTTGTTGTTCTCTCTAATAGCTAGCTACTGGTCCCTGTATATCTCTGATGTGTTGTTGTTCTCTCTAATAGCTAGCTACTGGTCCCTGTATATCTCTGATGTGTTGTTGTTCTCTCTAATAGCTAGCTACTGGTCCCTGTATATCTCTGATGTGTTGTTGTTCTCTCTAATAGCTAGCTACTGGTCCCTGTATATCTCTGATGTGTTGTTGTTCTCTCTAATAGCTAGCTACTGGTCCCTGTATATCTCTGATGTGTTGTTGTTCTCTCTAATAGCTAGCTACTGGTCCCTGTATATCTCTGATGTGTTGTTGTTCTCTCTAATAGCTAGCTACTGGTCCCTGTATATCTCTGATGTGTTGTTGTTTCTCTCTAATAGCTAGCTACTGGTCCCTGTATATCTCTGATGTGTGTGTTGTTGTTCTCTCTAATAGCTAGCTACTGGTCCCTGTATATCTCTGATGTGTTGTTGTTCTCTCTAATAGCTAGCTACTGGTCCCTGTATATCTCTGATGTGTTGTTGTTCTCTCTAATAGCTAGCTCTATCTCTGATGTGTTGTTGTTCTCTCTAATAGCTAGCTACTGGTCCCTATATCTCTGATGTGTTGTTGTTCTCTCTAATAGCTAGCTACTGGTCCCTGTATATCTCTGTTCTCTCTAATGTGTTGTTGTATATCTCTCTCTAATAGCTAGCTACTGGTCCCTGTATATCTCTGATGTGTTGTTGTTCTCTCTAATAGCTAGCTATAGCTAGCTACTGGTCCCTGTATATCTCTGATGTGTTGTTGTTCTCTCTAATAGCTAGCTACTGGTCCCTGTATATCTCTGATGTGTGTTGTCTCTCTTAGCTAGCTCTCTATATCTCTGCTAGCTACTGGTCCCTGTATATCTCTGTGTGTTGTTGTTCTCTCTAATAGCTAGCTACTGGTCCCTGTATATCTCTGATGTGTTGTTGTTCTCTCTAATAGCTAGCTACTGGTCCCTGTATATCTCTGATGTGTTGTTGTTCTCTCTAATAGCTAGCTACTGGTCCCTGTATATCTCTGATGTGTTGTTGTTCTCTCTAATAGCTAGCTACTGGTCCCTGTATATCTCTGATGTGTTGTTGTTCTCTCTAATAGCTAGCTACTGGTCCCTGTATATCTCTGATGTGTGTTGTTGTTGTTCTCTCTAATAGCTAGCTACTGGTCCCTGTATATCTCTGATGTGTTGTTGTTCTCTCTAATAGCTAGCTACTGGTCCCTGTATATCTCTGCTACTGGTCCCTGTATATCTCTGATGTGTTGTTGTCTCTCTAATAGCTAGCTACTGGTCCCTGTAGCTACTGGTCCCTGTATATCTCTGATGTGTTGTTGTTCTCTCTAATAGCTAGCTACTGGTCCCTGTATATCTCTGATGTGTTGTTGTTCTCTCTAATAGCTAGCTACTGGTCCCTGTATATCTCTGATGTGTTGTTGTTCTCTCTAATAGCTAGCTACTGGTCCCTGTATATCTCTGATGTGTGTTGTTGTTCTCTCTAATAGCTAGCTACTGGTCCCTGTATATCTCTGATGTGTTGTTGTTGTTGTTCTCTCTAATAGCTAGCTACTGGTCCCTGTATATCTCTGATGTGTTGTTGTTCTCTCTAATAGCTAGCTACTGGTCCCTGTATATCTCTGATGTGTTGTTGTTCTCTCTAATAGCTAGCTACTGGTCCCTGTATATCTCTGATGTGTTGTTGTTCTCTCTAATAGCTAGCTACTGGTCCCTGTATATCTCTGATGTGTTGTTGTTCTCTCTATCTCCCTGTATATGTGTTGTTGTTCCTCTAATAGCTAGCTACTGGTCCCTGTATATCTCTGATGTCCCTGTATATCTCTGTGTGTTGTTGTTCTCTAATAGCTAGCTACTGGTCCCTGTATATCTCTGTGTGTTGTTGTTCTCTCTAATAGCTAGCTACTGGTCCCTGTATATCTCTGATGTGTTGTTGTTCTCTCTAATAGCTAGCTACTGGTCCCTGTATATCTCTGATGTGTTGTTGTTCTCTCTAATAGCTAGCTACTGGTCCCTGTATATCTCTGATAGCTGCTACTGGTCCCTGTATATCTTGTTGTTGTTGTTCTCTCTAATAGCTAGCTAGCTATCTCTGATGTGTGTTGTTGGTCCCTGCTATATCTCTGATTGTTGTTCCTCTAATGTGCTTGTTGTATATCTCTGATGTGTTGTTGTTCCCTCTAATAGCTAGCTACTGGTCCCTGTATATCTCTGATGTGTTGTTGTTCTCTCTAATAGCTAGCTACTGGTCCCTGTATATCTCTGATGTGTTGTTGTTCTCTCTAATAGCTAGCTACTGGTCCCTGTATATCTCTGATGTGTTGTTGTTCTCTCTAATAGCTAGCTACTGGTCCCTGTATATCTCTGATGTGTTGTTGTTCTCTCTAATAGCTAGCTACTGGTCCCTGTATATCTCTGATGTGTTGTTGTTCTCTCTAATAGCTAGCTACTGGTCCCTGCTATATATCTGATGTGTGTTGTTGTTCTCTCTAATAGCTAGCTACTGGTCCCTGTATATCTCTGATGTGTTGTTGTTCTCTCTAATAGCTAGCTACTGGTCCCTGTATATCTCTGATGTGTTGTTGTTCTCTCTAATAGCTAGCTACTGGTCCCTGTATATCTCTGATGTGTTGTTGTTCTCTCTAATAGCTAGCTACTGGTCCCTGTATATCTCTGATGTGTTGTTGTTCTCTCTAATAGCTAGCTACTGGTCCCTGTATATCTCTGATGTGTTGTTGTTCTCTCTAATAGCTAGCTACTGGTCCCTGTATATCTCTGATGTGCTGTTGGTCCCTAGCTACTGGTCCCTGTATATCTCTGATGTGTTGTTGTTCTCTCTAATAGCTAGCTACTGGTCCCTGTATATCTCTGATGTGTTGTTGTTCTCTCTAATAGCTAGCTACTGGTCCCTGTATATCTCTGATGTGTTGTTGTTCTCTCTAATAGCTAGCTACTGGTCCCTGTATATCTCTGATGTGTTGTTGTTCTCTCTAATAGCTAGCTACTGGTCCCTGTATATCTCTGATGTGTGTTGTTCTCTCTAATAGCTAGCTACTGGTCCCTGTATATCTCTGATGTGTTGTTGTTCTCTCTAATAGCTAGCTACTGGTCCCTGTATATCTCTGATGTGTTGTTGTTCTCTCTAATAGCTAGCTACTGGTCCCTGTATATCTCTGATGTGTTGTTGTTCTCTCTAATAGCTAGCTACTGGTCCCTGTATATCTCTGATGTGTGTTGTTCTCTCTCTAATAGCTAGCTACTGGTCCCTGTATATCTCTGATGTGTTGTTGTTCTCTCTCTAATAGCTAGCTACTGGTCCCTGTATATCTCTGATGTGTTGTTGTTCTCTCTAATAGCTAGCTACTGGTCCCTGTATATCTCTGATGTGTTGTTGTTGTTGTTCTCTCTAATAGCTAGCTACTGGTCCCTGTATATCTCTGATGTGTTGTTGTTCTCTCTGCTACTGGTCCCTGTATATCTCTGATGTGTTGTTGTTCTCTCTAATAGCTAGCTACTGGTCCCTGTATATCTCTGATGTGTTGTTGTTCTCTCTAATAGCTAGCTACTGGTCCCTGTATATCTCTGATGTGTTGTTGTTCTCTCTAATAGCTAGCTACTGGTCCCTGTATATCTCTGATGTGTTGTTGTTCTCTCTAATAGCTAGCTACTGGTCCCTGTATATCTCTGATGTGTTGTTGTTCTCTCTAATAGCTAGCTACTGGTCCCTGTATATCTCTGATGTGTTGTTGTTCTCTCTAATAGCTAGCTACTGGTCCCTGTATATCTCTGATGTGTTGTTGTTCTCTCTAATAGCTAGCTACTGGTCCCTGTATATCTCTGATGTGTTGTTGTTCTCTCTAATAGCTAGCTACTGGTCCCTGTATATCTCTGATGTTGTTGTTGTTCTCTCTAATAGCTAGCTACTGGTCCCTGTATATCTCTGATGTGTTGTTGTTCTCTCTAATAGCTAGCTACTGGTCCCTGTATATCTCTGATGTGTTGTTGTTGTTGTTCTCTCTAATAGCTAGCTACTGGTCCCTGTATATCTCTGATGTGTGTTGTTCTCTCCCCTAATGCTGCTCTAAGCTTGGTCACTGTGTAAGTATTACCGTGACTAACTACTGATAACTACTGTTAACCCCTGGCAATAATTCCAGCTAGGGAAGCTGCTGTTCTGTATCTACATCTATTGTTATCCCAGCCCTAGGGACGCTGCTGTTCTGTATCTACATCTATTGTTATCCCAGCCCTAGGGAATCTGCTGTTCTGTTTCTCATATCTCATCTTGTCTCTCTATTGACAGCTCAGGTCTGGGGGGTCACAGATCCTGGAGGGATGCATCGCTGAGCTCCCCAACATCTCCAGTCTGGACATCTCTGACAATGGTAAGACTATATCTAGCTTCTCTATATCTCTAATGCAAAGACAACATCTCCAGTCTGGACATCTCTGACAACGGTAAGACTATATCTAGCTTCTCTATATCTCTAATGCAAAGACAACATCTCCAGTCTTGATATCTCTGACAATGGTAAAACAAGACAAGGGAATGCAGTTTATCCAATATAAAGCAGGGATGTATATAGGGTTGTGTGGGTGGCTGGGTATATAGGGTTGTGTGGGTGGCTGGGTTTAACGGGTGGTGTGGGTGGCTGGGTATATAGGGTTGTGTGGGTGGCTGGATATAAAGGGTTGTGTGGGTGGCTGGGTATATAGGGTTGTGTGGGTGGCTGGGTATATAGGGTTGTGTGGGTGGCTGGGTGTAGTTGTGAGGGTGGCTGGGTATATAGGGTTGTGTGGGTGGCTGGGTGTATAGGGTTGTGTGGGTGGTTGGGTATATAGGGTTGTGTGGGTGGCTGGGTATATAGGGTTGTGTGGTTGGCTGGGTATATAGGGTTGTGTGGTTGGCTGGGTATATAGGGTTGTGTGGTTGGCTGAGTATATAGGGTTGTGTGGGTGGCTGGGTATATAGGGTTGTGTGGTTGGCTGGGTATATAGGGTTGTGTGGGTGGCTGGGTATATAGGGTTGTGTGGGTGGCTGGGTATATAGGGTTGTGTGGGTGGCTGGGTATATAGGGTTGTGTGGGTGGCTGGGTATATAGGGTTGTGTGGGTGGCTGGGTGTATAGGGTTGTGTGGGTGGCTGGGTATATAGGGTTGTGTGGGTGGCTGGGTATATAGGGTTGTGTGGGTGGCTGGGTGTATAGGGTTGTGTGGGTGGCTGGGTATAAAGGGTTGTGTGGGTGGCTGGGTATATAGGGTTGTGTGAGTGGCTGGGTATATAGGGTTGTGTGGGTGGCTGGGTGTATAGGGTTGTGTGGGTGGCTGGGTGTATAGGGTTGTGGGGTTGGCTGGGTATATAGGGTTGTGTGGGTGGCTGGGTGTAGTTGTGAGGGTGGCTGGGTATATAGGGTTGTGTGGGTGGCTGGGTGTATAGGGTTGTGTGGGTGGCTGGGTATATAGGGTTGTGTGGGTGGCTGGGTATATAGGGTAGTGTGGGTGGCTGGGTATATAGGGTTGTGTGGGTGGCTGGGTATATAGAGTTGTGTGGGTGGCTGGGTATATAGGGTTGTGTGGGTGGCTGGGTATATAGGGTTGTGTGGGTGGCTGGGTATATAGGGTTGTGTGGGTGGCTGGGTATATAGGGTTGTGTGGGTGGCTGGGTGTAGTTGTGTGACTGGCTGGCTCTAGGCTTTTCCTCCAGCCCAGCCAACCCAGTAGTGCAGCTGACTCGACTAATATAATGATTTATTTAAAGACTGTGATTAGCTGATTGGTTGAATCAGGTGTGTTACTGCTTTGGCTCCCAGAATGCCTTTTTAGCTGATTGGTTGAATCAGGTGTGTCACTGCTTTGGCTCCCAGAATGCCTTTTTAGCTGATTGGTTGAATCAGGTGTGTCACTGCTTTGGCTCCCATAATGCCTTTTTAGATGATTGGTTTGTGTTTCCTCCAGGTCTGGACTCTGACCTGTCCACTCTGCTGGTGTGGCTGGCCAAGAACCGATCCATCCGACACCTCTCACTGGGGAAGAATTTCAACAACATCAAGTCCAAGTACGATGGGGGGGCGGGCTGGGTCAGGACTGGGGAGGGCTGGGTCAGCACTGGGGGAGGGCTGGGTCAGGACTGGGGGAGGGCTGGGTCAGGACTGGGGGAGGGCTGGGTCAGCACTGGGGGAGGGCTGGGTCAGCACTGGGGAGGGCTGGGTCAGGACTGGGGGAGGGCTGGGTCAGCACTGGGGGAGGGCTGGGTCAGCACTGGGGGAGGGCTGGGTCAGCACTGGGGGAGGGCTGGGTCAGGACTGGGGGAGGGCTGGGTCAGGACTGGGGGAGGGCTGGGTCAGGACTGGGGGAGGGCTGGGTCAGCACTGGGGGAGGGCTGGGTCAGGACTGGGTCAGGACCAATATCCTTACTGTCTGGCTGGAGATGGAAGCATTCACACAACACATCCTTTAACACACAACACATCCCTTAACACACAACACATCCCTTAACACACAACACATCCCTTAACACACACACAACACATCCCTTAACACACACACAACACATCCCTTAACAAACACACAACACATCCCTTAACACACACACAACACATCCCTTAACACACACACAACACATCCCTTAACAAACACACAACACATCCCTTAACAAACACACAACACATCCCTTAACACACACAACACATCCCTTAACACACAACACACATCCCTTAACAAACACACAACACATCCCTTAACACACAACACATCCCTTAACAAACACACAACACATCCCTTAACAAACACACAACACATCCCTTAACACACAACACATCCCTTAACACACAACACATCCCTTAACACACACAACACATCCCTTAACAAACACACAACACATCCCTTACAACACACACACAACACATCCCTTAACACACAACACATCCCTTAACACACATCCCTTAACACACACATCCCTTAACAAACACACAACACATCCCTTAACACACTTAAACACACATCCCTTAACACACAACACATCCCTTAACACACAACACATCCCTTAAACACACAACACATCCCTTAACACACACTTAACAACAACATCCCTTAACACACAACACATCCCTTAACAACACACATCCTTAACACACAACACATCCCTTAACACAAACATCCCTTAACACACAACACATCCCTTAACACACAACACATCCCTTAACACACACACAACACATCCCTTAACACACAACACATCCCTTAACACACAACACATCCCTTAACAAACACACAACACATCCCTTAACACACAACACATCCCTTAACACACAACACATCCCTTAACACACAACACATCCCTTAACACACAACACATCCCTTTAACACACAACACATCCCTTTAACACATCCCTTAACACACAACACATCCCTTAACAAACACAACACATCCCTTAACACACACACAACACATCCCTTAACACACAACACACCCCTTAACTAACACACAACATCCCTTAACACACAACATCCCTTAACACACAACACATCCCTTAACACACAACACACACAACACACCCTTAACAAACACACTCCCTTTAAACACATCCCTTAACACACAACACATCCCTTAACACACAACACATCCCTTAAACATCCCTTAACACACAACACATCCCTTAACAAACACCCCTTAACACACAAACACATCCCTTAACACACAACACATCCCTTAACACACAACACATCCCTTAACACACAACACATCCCTTAACAAACACACAACACATCCCTTAACACACAACACATCCCTTAACAAACACACAACACATCCCTTAACACACAACACATCCCTTAACAAACACACAACACATCCCTTAACACACACACAACACATCCCTTAACAAACACACAACACATCCCTTAACACACACACAACACAACACATCCCTTAACAAACACACAACACATCCCTTAACAAACACACATACGGTTACACACCATTGTGTCTCCATATTGTCATTGTTTTTAGTCTTTATAAACCTCATTACCGGTTGTCTTTGTTTCTCAGAAATCTGGCCCCTGTCCTGGACAATCTGGTTCATATGATTCAGGAAGAGGAATCGGTGAGTTTTCCATCAGTATGAGTTGAATGTCATGATCAGAGAAACCCTGAGTGTCTTTCCTAGTCAACCGAGGTGGTTTCGTAACACTTCATTCAGCTGCCGGGCTACACAGCAGCAAGTATTACTGTCTGAAACGGATGTGCTGCTGCTGTCTTGGTCCAGGTGTCTCTTGAAAAATACGGTTTTATCTCAACGAGACCCACATGGTTAAAGGTTCAATGTAGCCATTTTTATCTCAATTTCAAATCATTTCTGGGTAAAAAAAAAATTACCTTCTTGTGCTTGTTTTCAACAAGAAACAAAAATAGCTTCTTAGCAAAGAGCAATTTCTCAAACAATAACTTTGCTGAACTGTCTGGGAGTGGTCTGAGTAAACTGAAAGCTAGCTGTTATTTTTTATCTTTATTTAACTAGGCAAGTCAGTTAAGAACAATTTCTTATTTTCAATGACAGCCTAGGAACAGTGGGTTAACTGCCTGTTCAGGGGCAGAACGACAGATTTTGTACCTTGTCAGCTCTGGGATTTGAACTTGCAACCTTCCAGTTACTAGTCCAACGCTCTAACCACTAGGCTACCCTGCCCTTCCCTCTCTTAATGGCAGAGAGGTATATTAACTGGTGATGTCACCAGGCAGGCCAAAACTCCATCCCACCAAAACAGACTGTCTGTTCAAACAGCTCTCACACTAACATGGCTTTATCATCATTTTCACAATTTCACAGTATTATTCCAACCTCATAGTATGGCAATATATATAACAAACAGGAAAATCACATTTTTGACTGCACTGGTCCTTTAAATAAAGGTTTAATAAATACATTACAGCATGTTTCATCATTCTCTGGATCATTTCTGTTCATATTACAGTAAATCCCAGCCTTCCTCTGGGTATTATCCCTGTCAACCCTCCCTCAGCCTGGGCTGCTCTGACTACAGGGGATGGTGTTATTCTGGATCTCTGCTCCGTCACTGTGTCTGGGGTGGAGGGAGAGGGGGGTTGGTAGGGGTGGGGTAGAATCACTGTGTCTGGGGTGGAGGGAGAGGGGGGTTGGTAGTGGTGGGGTAGAGGCACTGTGTCTGGGGTGGAGGGAGAGGGGGTTGGAGAAACAGATCCCAGTGCCAGACAGTATGAGGAGGAGAAACAAATCCCAGTGCCAGACAGATCCCAGTGCCAGACAGTATGGGGAGGAGAAACAGATCCCAGTGCCAGACAGATCCCAGTGCCAGACAGTATGAGGGTGAGAAACAGATCCCAGTGCCAGACAGATCCCAGTGCCAGACAGTACGAGGAGGAGAAACAGATCCCAGTGCCAGACAGTATGAGGAGGAGAAACAGATCCCAGTGCCAGACAGATCCCAGTGCCAGACAGTATGAGGAGGAGAAACAGATCCCAGTGCCAGACATCCCAGTGCCAGACAGTACAAGGAGGAGAAACAGATCCCAGTGCCAGACATCCCAGTGCCAGACAGATCCCAGTGCCAGACAGTACGAGGAGGAGAAACAGAAAGAATCAGTGTGTCTCCAGTGAGGCCAGAGAAATCAGGAAAGGAAAGACAAACACAGTGATTTCTACCCGTCTTTCTGCGTTCAGCAACAACCGTCTGTACTTCCCCACAGGCCTCGTTCAGACGACTGCACCCAAACACAACACACACAATGACATGTTGGTGGGAGGCGGCTTTGCTTTCTTCTTATAGAGGGGTAGAAATCAACCAGTTTCATTTCAATGACTGTTACATAATCGTAGTATTCTGTGTGTCTACACAGATAGAACCATAGAGATAGACAGGAAATGTCCTGGTTTTTTGGTTGCTTCCCAAATCCCTATTCCCTTTATAGTGCACTACTTTTGACCAGGGCCCGTACACTCTTGGGGGAAAAAAGGTGCTATCTAGAACCGAAAAGGGTTCTTCGGCTGTCCCCATAGGAGAACCCTTTAAATAATTATTTTTGGTTCCAGGTAGAACCCTTTTTGGTTCCAGGTAGAACCCTTTCCACAGAGGGGTTCTACATGGAACCCAAAAGAGTTCTACCTGGAACCAAAAAGGGTTTTCCTTTGGTGTGTAGGGTGGGAATGTTGCATCCCTAGACCCTACTGAGTGTAGTCTACCTCCTCAGAGTTGTCCCCTTCCAGCCCCAACACGTCTCTGTGTGGGAACACAGGCCGGTCTGCAAGGGGACATCGAAGTGCCCCCTCAATTTGATCCATTTATCAGGGTTCTCACAAGGTGAGTGAGGTGCTTAAAGTACTTGATTTTAGCACTCTGACATTCAGGTACTGGATTACCTTGAAAGTCTGATATTTTCTCACGTCGGTACTTGAAAAGTACTTGAATTAAAATGAGAGGAGAGCAGATAAGGATCAAATATGTTTAATGGAAAATATTAGAAAAATGGATTGGTCTTGCGAATTAATTTCCAGGCAGACAACCAAGTTGTATTTCCTCATGTGTTTGGTGCTGTGGTTACCAGGCGAGCTCATTCCACACACACTGCCACTCAGCCGGGGACAGAACTGACTGATTGATTTCCTCATGTGTTTGGTGCTGTGGTTACCAGGCGAGCTCATTCCACACACACTGCCACTCAGCCGGGGACAGAACTGACTGATTAGGAGCTGCCAAAACATCACATCAAATCTAATTGTATTGGTCACGTACACATGGTTACTCATATTACAACTCTGCTCATCACTACTCATATTACAACTCTGCTCATCACTACTCATATTACAACTCTGCTCATCACTACTCATATTACAACTCTGCTCATCACTACTCATATTACAACTCTGCTCATCACTACTCATATTACAACTCTGCTCATCACTACTCATATTACAACTCTGCTCATCACTACTCATATTACAACTCTGCTCATCACTACTCATATTACAACTCTGCTCATCACTACTCATATTACAACTCTGCTCTCTGCTCATCACTACTCATATTACAACTCTGCTCATCACTACTCATATTACAACTCTGCTCATCACTACTCATATTACAACTCTGCTCATCACTACTCATATTACAACTCTGCTCATCACTACTCATATTACAACTCTGCTCATCACTACTCATATTACAACTCTGCTCATCACTACTCATATTACAACTCTGCTCATCACTACTCATATTACAACTCTGCTCATCACTACTCATATTACAACTCTGCTCATCACTACTCATATTACAACTCTGCTCATCACTACTCATATTACAACTCTGCTCATCACTACTCATATTACAACTCTGCTCATCACTACTCATATTACAACTCTGCTCATCACTACTCATATTACAACTCTGCTCATCACTACTCATATTACAACTCTGCTCATCACTACTCATATTACAACTCTACTCATCACTACTCATATTACAACTCTGCTCATCACTACTCAGAATTACAACTCTGCTCATCACTACTCATATTACAACTCTGCTCATCACTACTCATATTACAACTCTGCTCATCACTACTCATATTACAACTCTGCTCATCACTACTCATATTACAACTCTGCTCATCACTACTCATATTACAACTCTGCTCATCACACTCATATTACAACTCTGCTATCACTACTCATATTACAACTCTGCTCATCACTACTCATATTACAACTCTGCTCATCACTACTCATATTACAACTCTGCTCATCACTACTCATATTACAACTCTGCTCATCACTACTCATATTACAACTCTGCTCATCACTACTTATTACAACTCTGCTCATCACTACTCATATTACAACTCTGCTCATCACTACTCATATTACAACTCTGCATATTCATCACATATTACTCATATTACAACTCTGCTCATCATTATTACAACTCTGCTCATCACTACTCATATTACAACTCTGCTCATCACTACTCATATTACAACTCTGCTCATCACTACTCATATTACAACTCTGCTCATCACTACTCATATTACAACTCTGCTCATCACTACTCATATTACAACTCTGCTCATCACTACTCATATTACAACTCTGCTCATCACTACTCATATTACAACTCTGCTCATCACTATTCAAATTACAACTCTGCTCATCACTACTCAAATTACAACTCCGCTCATCACTACTCATATTACAACTCTGCTCATCACTACTCATATTACAACTCTGCTCATCACTACTCATATTACAACTCTGCTCATCACTACTCATATTACAACTCTGCTCATCACTACTCATATTACAACTCTGCTCATCACTACTCATATTACAACTCTGCTCATCACTACTCAAATTACAACTCCGCTCATCACTACTCATATTACAACTCTGCTCATCACTACTCATATTACAACTCTGCTCATCACTATTCAAATTACAACTCTGCTCATCACTACTCAAATTACAACTCCGCTCATCACTACTCATATTACAACTCTGCTCATCACTACTCATATTACAACTCTGCTCATCACTACTCATACAATTACAACTCTGCTCATCACTACTCATATTACAACTCTGCTCATCACTACTCATATTACAACTCTGCTCATCACTACTCATATTACAACTCTGCTCATCACTACTCATATTACAACTCTGCTCATCACTACTCATATTACAACTCTGCTCATCACTACTCATATTACAACTCTGCTCATCACTATTCAAATTACAACTCTGCTCATCACTACTCAAATTACAACTCCGCTCATCACTACTCATATTACAACTCTGCTCATCACTACTCATATTACAACTCTGCTCATCACTACTCAAATTACAACATCATCAGGCCTGACTTACCACTCGTGTATGTAGTAAGCAAGTAGTGAAACAAAGTATTATTGAGTAGAACTTGTAAGGTAGTGATGAATACTAAGATTGTTTTTTTTTTCTCTCGCATGAGGTCGTGGCGATATACTGCCATCTTTCTATTACAGCATATTGGATGACTGTCATTCATATTCCATTCACCCAGTTCAGTGATAGGTTTAGGTTACTGTCATTCATATTCCATTCACCCAGCTCAATGTAACATGGATAGGTTTAGGCTACATGATACTGTAATGTTCCCTGTACCCATCATGATGTTGATACAACCTAGACATTCCGCCTACATCTAGCTGATCTAGGGTGTAGTCATTAGTTCCAACAGTTGCAAACGAGAGTTTCTATTGGACAAATTCAGGTATGTTTATCCCCGTTTCATTGGCTTCCGTTTAAGAAACTTTTTATTTATTTATCTATTTTTATTTTTTTGAATTTTACCCCTTTTTCTCCCCAATTTTGTGGTATCCAATTGTTGTAGTAGCTACTATCTTGTCTCATCGCTACAACTCCCGTACGGGCTCGGGAGAGACGAAGGTTGAAAGTCATGCGTCCTCCGATACACAACCCAACCAAGCCGCACTGCTTCTTAACACAGTGCGCATCCAACCCGGAAGCCAGCCGCACCAATGCGCCGGAGGAAACACCGTGCACCTGGCCACCTTGGCTAGCGCACACTGCGCCCAGCCCGCCACAGGAGTCGCTGGTGCGCGATGGGACAAGGACACCCCTACCGACCAAGCCCTCCCTAACCCGGGCGACGCTAGGCCAATTGTGCGTCACCCCACGGACCTCACGGTCGCGGCCGGTGGCGCTGCAGTACAGCGCCCTTAACCACTGCGCCACCCGGGAGGCCTAAGAAACGTTTTTCAACGCAAACACCACTGATCACACGAAAACACAGTTCGCTTTCATAGCAGCCACATTCAAGCAGCTCGTTGTATATATAATTCCTTCTTACATCTATCTACACGCTCTCCTCCTCTCAACTTCTCCCTTCGCTTGTGGACTCCAGTGCACAACACATCAACTGTCTGTGCGTTAGTAAACCTGCTACAATCATGCAGTACAGTGTACAGTCAGCAGCAAGCAGTTTAGCAATAAATTAATAAAACCAAATGTTTACCTTGACTTGGAAGAGTTCTAGTGTTGGATAACCATAGCCAGCTAGCTAACATAGCATCTCTCTCTGTTTGAGCCGGGTGTTTGAGTATGCTAAACTAGCTAGCTGCATTCGATGCTAGCTAAGTAAGTGAAAGTGAAAAAAATATACTACGAAATATACCAAGCTATCTCTCTCACTCGCTCTCTTGCTTCTCCTTAATTTTGGAAGAAATTAAGTTTGGAAGTAATGAAGTTTGTTCAAAACTGTTCAACAATTGTCTTTCTCTTTGAGTCAACTACTCACCACATTTAATGCACTGCAGTGCTAGCTAGCTGTAGCTTATGCTTTCAGTACTAGATTCATCATGTTATGCACTGCAGTGCTAGCTAGCTGTAGCTTATGCTTTCAGTACTAGATTCATCATGTTATGCACTGCAGTGCTAGCTAGCTGTAGCTTATGCTTTCAGTACTAGATTCATCATGTTATGCACTGCAGTGCTAGCTAGCTGTAGCTTATGCTTTCAGTACTAGATTAATTCTCTGATCTTTTGATTGGGTGGGCAACATGTCAGTTGATGCTGCAAGAGCTCTGATAGGTTGGAGGACATTCTCTGGAAGTTGTCATAATTGTTGTGTAAGTCTATGGAAGGGGGGTGAGAACCATGAGCCTCCTAGGTTTTGTATTGAAGTCAATGTACCCAGAGGAGGACGGAAGCTAGCAGTCCTCCTGCTACACCATGGTGCTACCCTACAGAGTGCTTCTGAGGCTACTGTACACCATGGTTCTACCCTACAGAGTGCTTCTGAGGCTACTGTACACCATGGTGCTACCCTACAGAGTGCTTCTGAGGCTACTGTACACCATGGTTCTACCCTACAGAGTGCTTCTGAGGCTACTGTACACCATGGTGCTACCCTACAGAGTGCTTCTGAGGCTACTGTACACCATGGTTCTACCCTACAGAGTGCTGCTGAGGCTACTGTAGACGTTCATTGCAACACAGTGTGTTTTAATCAATTATTTGGTGATGTGATTATATTTAGCTTTTAGTTTTATCTACAAAAGGAGAACTTTTTTAGCATATCACTATTTACATTTGTATGAAATTCAGTGAGGAGGATTGTCCTCCCCTTCCTCCTCGGAGGAGGATTGTCCTCCCCTATTGTCCTCCCCTTCCTCCCCGAGGAGGATTGTCCTCCCCTTCCTCGGAGGAGGAGGATTGTCCTCCCCTTCCTCGGAGGAGGAGGATTGTCCTCCCCTTCCTCCTCGGAGGAGGATTGTCCTCCCCTTCCTCCTCGGAGGAGGATTGTCCTCCCCTTCCTTCCTCCTCGGAGGAGGATTGTCCTCCCCTTCCTCCTCGGAGGAGGATTGTCCTCCCCTTCCTCCTCGGAGGAGGATTGTCCTCCCCTTCCTCCTCGGAGGAGGATTGTCCTCCCCTTCCTCCTCCTCGGAGGAGGATTGTCCTCCCCTTCCTCCTCGGAGGAGGATTGTCCTCCCCTTCCTCCTCGGGAGGAGGATTGTCCTCCCCTTCCTCCTCGGAGGAGGATTGTCCTCCCCTCCTCCTCGGAGGAGGATTGTCCTCCCCTTCCTCCTCGGAGGAGGATTGTCCTCCCCTTCCTCCTCGGAGGAGGTTTGTCCTCCCCTTCCTCCTCCTCGGAGGAGGATTGTCCTCCCCTTCCTCCTCGGAGGAGGATTGTCCTCCCCTTCCTCCTCGGGAGGAGGATTGTCCTCCCCTTCCTCCTCCTCGGAGGAGGATTGTCCTCCCCTTCCTCCTCGGAGGAGGATTGTCCTCCCCTTCCTCCTCGGAGGAGGATTGTCCTCCCCTTCCTCCTCGGAGGAGGATTGTCCTCCCCTTCCTCCTCGGAGGAGGATTGTCCTCCCCTTCCTCCTCGGAGGAGGATTGTCCTCCCCCCTTCCTCCTCGGAGGAGGATTGTCCTCCCCTTCCTCCCTTCCTTCCTCCTCGGAGGAGGATTGTCCTCCCCTTCCTCCTCGGAGGAGGATTGTCCTCCCCTTCCTCCTCGGAGGAGGATTGTCCTCCCCTTCCTTCCTCCTCGGAGGAGGATTGTCCTCCCCTTCCTTCCTCCTCGGAGGAGGATTGTCCTCCCCTTCCTTCCTCCTCGGAGGAGGATTGTCCTCCCTTCCTTCCTCCTCGGAGGAGGATTGTCCTCCCCTTCCTTCCTCCTCGGAGGAGGATTGTCCTCCCCTTCCTTCCTCCTCGGAGGAGGATTGTCCTCCCCTTCCTTCCTCCTCGGAGGAGGATTGTCCTCCCCTTCCTTCCTCCTCGGAGGAGGATTGTCCTCCCCTTCCTTCCTCCTCGGAGGAGGATTGTCCTCCCCTTCCTCCTCGGAGGAGGATTGTCCTCCCCTTCCTCCTCGGAGGAGGATTGTCCTCCCCTTCCTCCTCCGAGGAGGATTGTCCTCCCCTTCCTCCTCCGAGGAGGATTGTCCTCCCCTTCCTCCTCCGAGGAGGATTGTCCTCCCCTATTGTCCTCCCCTTCCTCCTCTGAGGAGGATTGTCCTCCCCTTCCTCCTCCGAGGAGGATTGTCCTCCCCTTCCTCCTCGGAGGAGGATTGTCCTCCCCTATTGTCCTCCCCCGAGGAGGATTGTCCTCCCCTTCCTCGGAGGAGGAGGAGGATTGTCCTCCCCTTCCTCCTCGGAGGAGGATTGTCCTCCCCTTCCTCCTCGGAGGAGGATTGTCCTCCCCTTCCTCCTCGGAGGAGGATTGTCCCCCTTCCTCCTCGGAGGAGGAGGATTGTCCTCCCCTTCCTCCTCGGAGGAGGATTGTCCTCCCCGGAGGAGGATTGTCCCCCCGGAGGAGGATTGTCCTCCCCTTCCTCCCCGGAGGAGGAGGATTGTCCTCCCCTTCCTCCTCGGAGGAGGATTGTCCTCCCCTATTGTCCTCCCCTTCCTCCTTGGAGGAGGATTGTCCTCCCCTATTGTCCTCCCCTTCCTCCTCGGAGGAGGATTGTCCTCCCCTTCCTCCTCCGAGGAGGATTGTCCTCCCCTTCCTCCTCGGAGGAGGATTGTCCTCCCCTTCCTCCCCGAGGAGGATTGTCCTCCCCTTCCTCCTCGGAGGAGGATTGTCCTCCCCTTCCTCCTCGGAGGAGGATTGTCCTCCCCTTCCTCCTCGGAGGAGGATTGTCCTCCCCTTCCTCCTCCGATGAGGAGGATTGTCCTCCCCTTCCTCCTCGGAGGAGGGGGATTGTCCTCCCCTTCCTCCTCGGAGGAGGATTGTCCTCCCCTTCCTCCTCGGAGGAGGATTGTCCTCCCCTCCTCCTCCTCGGAGGAGGATTGTCCTCCCCTTCCTCCTCGGAGGAGGAGGATTGTCCTCCCCTTCCTCCTCGGAGGAGGAGGATTGTCCTCCCCTTCCTCCTCGGAGGAGGATTGTCCTCCCCTTCCTCGGAGGAGGAGGATTGTCCTCCCCTTCCTCGGAGGAGGAGGATTGTCCTCCCCTTCCTCCTCGGAGGAGGATTGTCCTCCCCTTCCTCCCCCGGAGGAGGATTGTCCTCCCCTTCCTCCCGGAGGAGGAGGATTGTCCTCCCCGGAGGAGGAGGATTGTCCTCCCCTTCCTCCTCCGGAGGAGGATTGTCCTCCCCTTCCTCCTCCGAGGAGGATTGTCCTCCCCTTCCTCCTCGGAGGAGGATTGTCCTCCCCTTCCTCCTCGGAGGAGGATTGTCCTCCCCTTCCTCCTCCTCGGAGGAGGATTGTCCTCCCCTTCCTCCTCGGAGGAGGATTGTCCTCCCCTTCCTCCTCGGAGGAGGATTGTCCTCCCCTTCCTCCTCGGAGGAGGATTGTCCTCCCCTTCCTCCTCCGAGGAGGATTGTCCTCCCCTTCCTCCTCGGAGGAGGATTGTCCTCCCCTTCCTCCTCGGAGGAGGATTGTCCTCCCCTTCCTCCTCCTCGGAGGAGGATTGTCCTCCCCTTCCTCCTCGGAGGAGGATTGTCCTCCCCTTCCTCCTCGGAGGAGGATTGTCCTCCCCTTCCTCCCCGGAGGAGGAGGATTGTCCTCCCCTTCCTCCCCGGAGGAGGAGGATTGTCCTCCCCTTCCTCCTCGGAGGAGGAGGATTGTCCTCCCCTTCCTCCTCGGAGGAGGATTGTCCTCCCCTTCCTCCTCGGAGGAGGATTGTCCTCCCCTTCCTCCTCCTCGGAGGAGGATTGTCCTCCCCTTCCTCCTCGGAGGAGGATTGTCCTCCCCTTCCTCCTCGGAGGAGGATTGTCCTCCCCTTCCTCCTCGGAGGAGGAGGAGCCTCCACTGATTTAAATACTATTTTACACAGAACTAATTCAAAAGATGCCTCAACTCCCACACACCGTCTTCTGAATGAGAGACCTGATGCTACCATGATTATCCATGACCGTGGAGGTATTCACATCTATTGGATGGGGCTCCCGATTGGTGCAGCGGTCTAAGGCACTGCATCTCAGTGCTACAGACACCCTGGTTCAAATCCAGGCTGTATCACAACCGGCCGTGATTGGGCAGCGCACAATTGGCCGAGCGTCGTCCGGGTTTGGCCGTTGTAGGCCGTCATTGTAAATAATAATTTGTTCTTAACTGACTTGCCTGGTTAAATAAAGGTTCCATCAAGATGTATGTATAAGTGTTCAGAAACATATTCTATTCTTATTTACAATAAAAGTAACTCAAGTTACCATTCATTTCTGAAAATTAATCTGAAGCACAACCAAAGCAAACTACAAATGCATCCACATAGTGTGTAGAGTCACAAGCTTGATGTAGTCATTGTGTGCTAAGAATATGGGACCAAACACTAAACTTTTACCAAAATGTTAAACACTATAATAAAATGTGTCCAAATACTTATTCATTTGCATTTATCTCTAAATGGTAAAACAGATATGTATGAAAATACATATTCTGTACTGTCGACCGCCATATAAAACATTTGATCTCAAATCCCCAAGTTCTGGAATAAAAAGCCAAATGTAATGTTTTAGAGTCACTGTCCAAATACACGCTGTATGTAGGGGAGTGTACTTTATAGTACAGCAGTAGTCTGGATGCCTGGATCTGAACCAGACCAAAGATGTTATGAACCAGACCAAAGATGTTATGAACCAGACCAAAGATGTTATGAACCAGACCAAAGATGTTATGAACCAGACCAAAGATGTCATGAAATAATAAGTAGTTTATCTCTGAACCAGACAGAACTGAGTCAGTAGTTTAACTCTGAACCAGACAGAACTGAGTCAGTAGTTTATCTCTGAACCAGACAGAACTGAGTCAGTAGTTTAACTCTGAACCAGACAGAACAGAGTCAGTAGTTTAACTCTGAACCAGACAGAACTGAGTCAGTAGTTTAACTCTGAACCAGACAGAACAGAGTCAGTAGTTTATCTCTGAACCAGACAGAACAGAGTCAGTAGTTTATCTCTGAACCAGACAGAACAGAGTCAGTAGTTTATCTCTGAACCAGACAGAACAGAGTCAGTAGTTTATCTCTGAACCAGACAGAACAGAGTCAGTAGTTTATCTCTGAACCAGACAGAACAGAGTCAGTAGTTTATCTCTGAACCAGACAGAACAGAGTCAGTAGTTTATCTCTGAACCAGACAGAGCAGAGTCAGTAGTTTATCTCTGAACCAGACAGAACAGAGTCAGTAGTTTATCTCTGAACCAGACAGAACAGAGTCAGTAGTTTATCTCTGAACCAGACAGAACAGAGTCAGTAGTTTATCTCTGAACCAGACAGAACAGAGTCAGTAGTTTAACTCTGAACCAGACAGAACAGAGTCAGTAGTTTATCTCTGAACCAGACACAACAGTCAGTAGTTTAACTCTGAACCAGACAGAACAGAGTCAGTAGTTTATCTCTGAACCAGACAGAACAGAGTCAGCATAACACAGCTTTTGATGTCTGCTCCCCCGTCTCCCCTCGTCTCCCCCTCCTCCGTCTCCCCTCGTCTCACTCTCCCCCTCCCCCGTCTCCCCCTCCCCGTCTCCTCCCCCCCCGTCTCCCCTCGTCTCACTCTCCCCTCCCCCCATCTCCCTCCCCTTCTCCCCTCGTCTCACTCTCCCCCTCCCCTTCTCCCCTCGTCTCACTCTCCCCCTCCCCCATCTCCCCTCCCCTTCTCCCCTCGTCTCACTCTCCCCCTCTACCAAACCAGCAGGATACTAAGCTATTCTTCAGTTAGCTGTGTGAACTGTGGCTATAATCTCTCTGGTCAAGGTCTTTTAGTCGTCAGTCAAAACGGACAAAATGGTTTCAAATCTAGTCAATCTACATGCAGCTCCCTGCTGAGCAGAGATGGGATGTTTTTAAAGGCTTGACGTTGGCTTTGACCTCGACGCTGTGCCTCTAAGTCTGTCTGCATTTCATCCCAGTTGGAGGCTTTGCATTTGGATATCTGAGGCACCCATTTCATTTATTATGTCCAGGAAAATCCCCCCAAAAATGTGAAATGTCAGGCAAAAAATGATCCTATGTTAATTGATCTCCCTGCTGAGAGGTGCTGTGTCTGTGTCTGTGCTGAGAGGTGCTGTGTCTGTGTCTGTGCTGAGAGGTGCTGTGTCTGTGTCTGTGCTGAGAGGTGCTGTGTCTGTGCTGTGTCTGTGTCTGTGCTGAGAGGTGCTGTGTCTGTGCTGTGTCTGTGTCTGTGCTGAGAGGTGCTGTGTCTGTGCTGAGAGGTGCTGTGTCTGTGCTGTGTCTGTGCTGAGAGGTGCTGTGTCTGTGGACGTAGTTTAATGAGATCAAAGTCATAGTGATGAAGACTAGAGCTGCCAAGCTGTGAAAAGGTATGACATTCGGGCCAATAATGTAGTTGCTTTTTGAAGTGATGTATATTTTCTTACGTTTTACTGTTTCTAAGCTCAAAGTCAAGACGCCTATCAAAGAGAACGAGTCTAACAAGAGGAATAACTTTCACAGTTTTTTTTCTTCATATGGGAGCATAGATTAGCATTGTGGAGACTGAGTCTTCTTGGGCCTCCCCTCTGAGACTGGTTCCTCTCTAGTTTGTCCTGGCCACTGTGCGTTTGTTTCTGCTTGCTCTTAGGGTTTAGGCTGAGGTTACTGTGAAAGGGTTAGGGTTTAGGCTGAGGTTACTGTGAAAGGATTAGGGTTTAGGCTGAGTTACTGTAAAATGATTTAGGCTGGGTTACTGTAAAAGGGTTTAGGCTGAGGTTACTGTAAAAGGGTTAGGGTTTAGGCTGGGGTTACTGTGAAAGGATTAGGGTTTAGGCTGAGTTACTGTAGAAGGGTTTAGGCTGGGTTACTGTAAAAGGGTTTAGGCTGAGGTTACTGTGAAAGGATTAGGGTTTAGGCTGAGTTACTGTAGAAGGGTTTAGGCTGGGTTACTGTAAAAGGGTTTAGGCTGAGGTTACTGTAAAAGGGTTAGGGTTTAGGCTGGGGTTACTGTGAAAGGGTTAGGGTTTAGGCTGAGGTTACTGTGAAAGGATTAGGGTTTAGGCTGAGTTACTGTAGAAGGGTTTAGGCTGGGTTACTGTAAAAGGGTTTAGGCTGAGGTTACTGTAAAATGGTTAAGGTTTAGGCTGGGTTACTGTAAAAGGGTTAGGGTTTAGGCTGAGGTTACTGTAAAAGGGTTAGGGTTTAGGCTGAGGTTACTGTAAAAGGGTTAGGGTTTAGGCTGAGGTTACTGTAAAAGGGTTTAGGCTGAGGTTACTGTAAAAGGGTTAGGGTTTAGGCTGGGTTACTGTAAAAGGGTTCGGGTTTAGGCTGAGGTTACTGTAGAAGGGTTAGGGTTTAGGCAGAGGTTACTGTAAAAGGGTTAGGGTTTAGGCTGAGGTTACTGTAAAATGGTTAGGGTTTAGGCTGAGGTTACTGTGAAAGGGTTTAGGCTGGGTTACTGTAAAAGGGTTTAGGCTGAGGTTACTGTAAAAGGGTTAGGGTTTAGGCTGAGGTTGCTGTAAAAGGGTTAGGGTTTAGGCTGGGTTACTGTAAAAGGGTTAGGGTTTAGGCTGGGTTACTGTAAAGGGTTAGGGTTTAGGCTGAGGTTACTGTGAAAGGATTAGGGTTTAGGCTGAGTTACTGTAGAAGGGTTTAGGCTGGGTTACTGTAAAAGGGTTTAGGCTGAGGTTACTGTAAAATGGTTAAGGTTTAGGCTGGGTTACTGTAAAAGGGTTAGGGTTTAGGCTGAGGTTACTGTAAAAGGGTTAGGGTTTAGGCTGAGGTTACTGTAAAAGGGTTAGGGTTTAGGCTGAGGTTACTGTAAAAGGGTTTAGGCTGAGGTTACTGTAAAAGGGTTAGGGTTTAGGCTGGGTTACTGTAAAAGGGTTCGGGTTTAGGCTGAGGTTACTGTAGAAGGGTTAGGGTTTAGGCAGAGGTTACTGTAAAAGGGTTAGGGTTTAGGCTGAGGTTACTGTAAAATGGTTAGGGTTTAGGCTGAGGTTACTGTGAAAGGGTTTAGGCTGGGTTACTGTAAAAGGGTTTAGGCTGAGGTTACTGTAAAAGGGTTAGGGTTTAGGCTGAGGTTGCTGTAAAAGGGTTAGGGTTTAGGCTGGGTTACTGTAAAAGGGTTAGGGTTTAGGCTGGGTTACTGTAAAGGGTTAGGGTTTAGGCTGGGTTACTGTAAAAGGGTTAGGGTTTAGGCTAGGTTACTGTAAAAGGGTTAGGGTTTAGGCTGAGGTTACTGTAAAATGGTTTAGGCTGGGTTACTGTAAAAGCTCAGCTGATGTAAAAAGGGCTATATAAATACATTGATTTATTGAATGAATGATTGAGTATCCCTTGTCCCCCTGCAGCCCCTGACGTCTCTGTCCCTGGCTGACTCTAAGCTGAAGACGGACCTCACCATTGTGCTGAATGCTCTGGGCAGCAACACCAGTCTGACCAGGGTGGATATCAGTGGGAACGCCATGGGAGACATGGGGGCTAAGATGCTGGCCAAGGCCCTGCAGATCAACAGCAAACTAAGGTAAGGAGAGGACTGTCTCAGACACTCTGATGCTGGCCAAGGCCCTGCAGATCAACAGCAAACTAAGGTGAGGAGAGGACTGTCTCAGACACTCTGATGATGGCCAAGGCCCTGCAGATCAACAGCAAACTAAGGTAAGGAGAGGACTGTCTCAGACACTCTGATGATGGTTTGGAGAGGAGAGGACTGTCTCAGACACTCTGATGATGGTTTGGAGAGGAGAGGACCGTCTCAGTTTGTCTCTCTGTTAAAGTGTGTTACCGTAGAAACAAGACAGTGGGATGGTTTGGAGAGGAGAGGACTGTCTCAGTTTGTCTCTCTGTTAAAGTGTGTTACCGTAGAAACAAGACAGTGGGATGGTTTGGAGAGGAGAGGACTGTCTCAGTTTGTCTCTCTGTTAAAGTGTGTTACCGTAGAAACAAGACAGTGGGATGGTTTGGAGAGGAGAGGACCGTCTCAGTTTGTCTCTCTGTTAAAGTGTGTTACCGTAGAAACAAGACAGTGGGATGGTTTGGAGAGGAGAGGACCGTCTCAGTTTGTCTCTCTGTTAAAGTGTGTTACCGTAGAAACAAGACAGTGGGATGGTTTGGAGATGGGAGAGGACCGTCTCAGTTTGTCTCTCTGTTAAAGTGTGTTACCGTAGAAACAAGACAGTGGGATGGTTTGGAGAGGAGAGGACCGTCTCAGTTTGTCTCTCTGTTAAAGTGTGTTACCGTAGAAACAAGACAGTGGGATGGTTTGGAGAGGAGAGGACTGTCTCAGTTTGTCTCTCTGTTAAAGTGTGTTACCGTAGAAACAAGACAGTGGGATGGTTTGGAGAGGAGAGGACTGTCTCAGTTTGTCTCTCTGTTAAAGTGTGTTACCGTAGAAACAAGACAGTGGGATGGTTTGGAGAGGAGAGGACTGTCTCAGATGGTTTGATATGTGAATGAATGATGATTCTGATCTGTTTCACCAGGACGGTGATCTGGGATAAGAACAACATCAGTCCTCAAGGTCTTCAGGATGTAGCAGCTGCTCTGGAGAAGTGAGTAGCAATGGGATTCTGTCTGTGTGTGTGTGTGTGTGTGTGTGTGTGGTGTGTGTGTGTGTGTGTGTGTGTGTGTGTGTAAGCTGTAACAGGAAGGATATAACAGACATATGAGTATGTCTCGAGGAGGTGGAGAGGAGGAAGGGGGAGGATGGAAGAGCCTCTGGAAAGAGATGTCAGAGATAGATCTCCTGGGTGGAGAGATACTGTGATGAAGGCAATAGAGGGGAGCCAGAAACACCACCAGAGCACCAATGGAGATCTAGCTAGTACTGTAGTGAATATGACCAGAGGACCAATGGAGATCTAGCTAGTACTGTAGTGAATATGACCAATGGAGATCTAGCTAGTACTGTAGTGAATATGACCAGAGGACCAATGGAGATCTAGCTAGTACTGTAGTGAATATGACCAGAGGACCAATGGAGATCTAGCTAGTACTGTAGTGAATATGACCAGAGGACCAATGGAGATCTAGCTAGTACTGTAGTGAATATGACCAGAGGACCAATGGAGATCTAGCTAGTACTGTAGTGAATATGACCAGAGGACCAATGGAGATCTAGCTAGTACTGTAGTGAATATGACCAGAGGAACAATGGAGATCTAGCTAGTACTGTAGTGAATATGACCAGAGGACCAATGGAGATCTAGCTAGTACTGTAGTGAATATGACCAGAGGAACAATGGAGATCTAGCTAGTACTGTAGTGAATATGACCAATGGAGATCTAGCTAGTACTGTAGTGAATATAACCAGAAACATCAAAAGAGGGCATATTTTTTTATTTAACTAGGGAAGTCAGTTCAGAACAAATTCTTATTTACAATGACCTCAGGCTACCTGCCGTCCCTACACTCTAACCACTCGGCTACCTGCCGTCCCTACATTCTAACCACTAGGCTACCTGCCGTCCCTACACTCTAACCACTAGGCTACCTGCCGTCCCTACACTCTAACCACTAGGCTACCTGCCTACCCCTCCACTCTAACCACTAGGCTACCTGCCGTCCCTACACTCTAACCACTAGGCTACCTGCCGTCCCTACACTCTAACCACTAGGCTACCTGCCTACCCCTCCACTCTAACCACTAGGCTACCTGCCGTCCCCACACTCTAACCACTAGGCTACCTGCCGTCCCCACACTCTAACCACTAGGCTACCTGCCGTCCCTACACTCTAACCACTAGGCTACCTGCCGTCCCTACACTCTAACCACTAGGCTACCTGTCGTCCCTACACTCTAACCACTAGGCTACCTGCCACCTCTACACTCTAACCACTAGGCTACCTGCCACCTCTACACTCTAACCACTAGGCTACCTGCCGTCCCTACACTCTAACCACTAGGCTACCTGCCGTCCCTACACTCTAAAAAACTAGGCTACCTGCCTACCCCTCCACTCTAACCACTAGGCTACCTGCCGTCCCTACACTCTAACCACTAGGCTACCTGCCGCCCCTCCACTAGGCTACCCTGCCGTCCCTACACTCTAACCACTAGGCTACCTGCCGTCCCTAAACTCTAACCACTAGGCTACCTGCCGTCCCTACACTCTAACCACTAGGCTACCTGCCGTCCCTACACTCTAACCACTAGGTTACCTGCCGTCCCTCCACTCTAACCACTAGGCTACCTGCCGTCCCTACACTCTAACCACTAGGCTACCTGCCGTCCCTACACTCTAACCACTAGGCTACCTGCCGCCCCTCCACTCTAACCAATAGGTTACCTGCCGCCCCTCCACTCTAACCACAAGGTTACCTGCCGTCCCTCCACTCTAACCACTAGGCTACCTGCCGTCCCTACACTCTAACCACTAGGCTACCTGCCGTCCCTACACTCTAACCACTAGGCTACCTGCCGCCCCTCCACTCTAACCACTAGGCTACCTGCCGTCCCTACACTCTAACCAATAGGTTACCTGCCGCCCCTCCACTCTAACCACTAGGTTACCTGCCGTCCCTCCACTCTAACCACTAGGCTACCTGCCGTCCCTACACTCTAACCACTAGGCTACCTGCCGTCCCTACACTCTAACCACTAGGCTACCTGCCGCCCCTCCACTCTAACCAATAGGTTACCTGCCGCCCCTCCACTCTAACCACTAGGTTACCTGCCGCCCCTCCACTCTAACCACTACTGTGGTGAATTATTATGACCAGAAACACTTCCAGAATACAAATGATGATACAGCAGGCTGCTGTGGTGAGGAGAGAAAACAGTGTGGTTATTGTGTACCTCTCTGCTCTGCTTGGCTCTGGGCCTGCTGTTCATCCCTGGATGCACAGACAGGGTGGAGGGGGAGAGAGGGAGGGTTGAATGGGGGGTAGAGAGGAGGTTAGCAGAGAGGTAGAGGGGGAGAGGGGGAGAGAGGGAGGGTTGAATGGGGGGTAGAGAGGAGGTTAGCAGAGAGAGAGAGAGGTAGAGGAGGGGGGAGGAAAAGAGAGAGTGCAGGGTGCAGCAGGAGAGAAATAGGAAAGGAAGAGAGAGGGTGGGGGAGAGAGAAGAGAGAGGGTGGGGGAGAGAGAAGAGAGAGGGTGGGGGAGAGGAGGAATGGCAGACAAGCACCAGACAGGGCACCATGTGATTGGCTGTCTATGAATTTAGAGCTGAATGATATTAGGATCCACTCAGTCATGAGTGTCTGGGCATTTTCTTTGTTTCATCCTCATTTAAATAGAATCTACATTCTGTAATTGCTGCATAACAATAAACGTTGGCTGGCTGGATGCTTAACTAGCGCCCTGTGAGGAATCTGGGAGGCTGGTGATTTGTCATTTGCTTTGTGATGAGGATGGATGTGGACCCTGTGGTACACATGGTGGAGAGGAGAGGGGAGAGAGATGGGGAGAGAGAGGGGAGAGGGTGAGAGAAGGAAGAGATGGAGAGAGGAGAGGGAGAAAGGGGAGAGGGAGAGAGAAGAGAGGAGAGATGGGGGAGAGAGAGGGGAGAGAGAAGGGAAGAGGGAGAGAGAAGGAAGAGATGAGGAGAGGAGAGATGGGAAGAGAGGAGAGGAGAGGGTGAGAGAAGGAAGAGATGGAGAGAGAAGGAAGAGATGGAGAGGGGGAAAGGGGAGAGGGAGAGAGAAGAGAGGAGAGATGGGGGAGAGGGAAGGAAGAGATGGAAAGAGGAGAGGAGAGATGGGGGGAGAGAGAGGGGAGAGAGAAGGGAAGAGGGAGAGAGAAGGAAGAGATGAGGAGAGAGAGGGGAGAGAGAAGGGAAGAGGGAGAGAGAAGGAAGAGATGAGGAGAGGAGAGATGGGGAGAGAGAGAGAGAAGGAAGAGATGGA
The DNA here is from genome assembly GCF_034236695.1 of Oncorhynchus nerka. Taxonomy (NCBI): domain Eukaryota; kingdom Metazoa; phylum Chordata; class Actinopteri; order Salmoniformes; family Salmonidae; genus Oncorhynchus; species Oncorhynchus nerka. Next base: position 10,362,421 of record NC_088409.1, on the reverse strand, counting down.
GAGAGGAGAGGAGAGATGGGGGGAGAGAGGGGAGAGAGAAGGGAAGAGGGAGAGAGAAGGAAGAGATGAGGAGAGATGGGGAGAGAGAAGGGAAGAGGGAGAGAGAAGGAAGAGATGAGGAGAGGAGAGATGGGGAGAGAGAAGGGAAGAGGGAGAGAGAAGGAAGAGATGAGGAGAGGAGAGATGGGGAGAGAGAAGGGAAGAGGGAGAGAGAAGGAAGAGATGGGGAGAGAGAAGGGAAGAGGGAGAGAGAAGGAAGAGATGGGGAGAGAAGGGAAGAGGGAGAGAGAAGGAAGAGGAGGAGAGATGGGGGAGAGAGAGAGAGGGAGAGAGAAGGAAGAGGGAGAGAGAAGGAAGAGATGGAGAGAGGAGAAGAGAGAGGGAAGAGGGGGAGAGAAGGGAAGAGGGAGAGAGAAGGAAGAGATGGAGAGAGGAGAGGAGAGATGGGGGAGAGAGAAGGGAAGAGGGAGAGAGAAGGAAGAGATGGAGAGAGGAGAGGAGAGATGGGGGAGAGAGAAGAGAGGAGATGAGAGATGGGGAGAGAGAAGGGAAGAGGGAGAGAGAAGGGAAGAGGGAGAGAGAAGGAAGAGGAGGAGAGATGGGGAGAGAGAGAGGGGAGAGGGAGAGAGAAGGAAGAGAAGGGAGAGAGAAGGAAGAGGGAGAGAGAAGGAAGAGGAAGGAGAGGAGAGATGGGGAGAGAGATGGGGAGAGAGAAGGGAAGAGGGAGAGAGAAGGAAGAGATTGAGAGAGGAGAGGAGAGATGGGGAGAGAGAGGGGAGAGAGAAGGGAAGAGGGAGAGAGAAGGAAGAGATGGAGAGAGGAGAGAGAGATGGGGAGAGAAGAGAGATGGAGAGAGAAGGGAAGAGGGAGAGAGAAGGAAGAGATGGAGAGAGGAGAGGAGAGATGGAGGAGAGAAGGGAAGAGGGAGAGAGAAGGAAGAGATGGAGAGAGGAGAGGAGAGATGGGGGGAGAGAGAAGGAAGAGATGGAGAGATGGGGGAGAGAGAAGGAAGAGATGGAGAGGAGAGATGGGGGAGAGAGATGGAGAGAGAAAGGGGAGCGGGAGAGAGAAGGAAGAGATGAAGAGAGGAGAGGGAGAAAGGGGAGAGGGAGAGACAAGGGGAGAGATGGAGAGAGGAGAGGAGAGATGGGGAGAGAGAAGGGAAGAGATGGAGAGAGGGAATGGGAGATATGGAGAGGGAGAGTGGGGAGAGGGAGAGAGAAGGGGAGATATGGAGAGAGAGAGGGAGAGTGGGGAGAGATGGAGAGGGAGAGAGAAGGGGAGAGATGGGGAGGGAGAGAGGAGGGGGAGAGAGGGAGAGAGACCGTCACATACACATGGTTAGCAGATGTTAATGTGAGTGTAGTGAAATGCTTGTGCTTCTAGTTCCGACAGTACAGTAATATATAACAAGTAATCTCACAATTCCACAACAACAATACACACAAATCCAAAGGGGTGAATGAGAATATGTACATGTAAGTATATGGATGAGCGATGGTCGAGCGGCATAGGCAAGGTGCAATAGATGGTATAAAATACAGTATATACATGTGATGTAAGATATGTAAACATTAAACATTATTAAAGTGCCATTATTAAAGTGCCATTATTTAAAGTGCCATTGTTTAGAGTGACTAGTGATCCATTTATTAAAGTGGCCAGTGATTGGGTCTCAATGTAGGCAGCAAGCCTCTCTGTGCTAGTGATGGCTGTTTAGCAGTCTGATGGCCTTGAGATAGAAGCTGTTTTTCAGTCTCTCGGTCCCAGCTATGATGCACCTGTACTGACCTCGCCTTCTGGATGATAGCGGGGTGAACAGGCAGTGGCTCGGGTGGTTGTTGTCCATGATGATCTTTTTGGCCTTCCTGTGACATCGGGTGCTGTAGGTGTCCTGGAGAGCAGGTAGTTTGCTCTTGGTGATGCGTTGTGCAGACCTCCCTACCCTCTGGAGAGCCTTACGGTTGAGGGCGGTGCAGTTGCCGTACCAGGCTGTGATACAGCCCGACAGGATTCTCTCGATTGTGCATCCGTAAAAGTTTGTCAGGATTTTGGGTGACAAGTCACATTTCTTCAGCCTCCTGAGGTTGAAGAGGCGCTGTTACGCCTTCTTCACCTCACTGTCAGTTACCATAAATGCATCCTCAGGATATATGGTTTCCAGTTTACATAGAGTCCAGGGAAGAGGGCCTATAGCTAAGAGATAACTGGCTATCTTTAGGTAAACACCCTGGGTCTACTAGAGAAGTGGCCATCTTTAGGTAAACACCCTGGGTCTACTAGATAACTGGCCATCTTTAGGTAAACACCCTGGGTTTACTAGATAACTGGCTATCTTTAGGTAAACACCCCGGGTCTACTATAGAAGTGGCCATCTTTAGGTAAACACCCTGGGTCTACTAGATAACTGGCCATCTTTAGGTAAACACCCTGGGTCTACTATAGAAGTGGCCATCTTTAGGTAAACTACTATAGAAGTGGCCATCTTTAGGTAAACTACTAGAGAAGTGGCCATCTTTAGGTAAACACCCTGGGTCTACTATAGAAGTGGCCATCTTTAGGTAAACTACTAGAGAAGTGGCCATCTTTAGGTAAACACACTGGGTCTACTATAGAAGTGGCCATCTTTAGGTAAACTACTAGAGAAGTGGCCATCTTTAGGTAAACACCCTGGGTCTACTAGAGAAGTGGCCATCTTTAGGTAAACTACTAGAGAAGTGGCCATCTTTAGGTAAACTACTAGAGAAGTGGCCATCTTTAGGTAAACACCCTGGGTTTACTAGAGAAGTGGCCATCTTTAGGTAAACACCCTGTGTTTACTAGAGAAGTGGCCATCTTTAGGGAAACACCCTGGGTTTACTAGAGAAGTGGCCATCTTTAGGTAAACACCCTGGGTTTACTAGAGAAGTGGCCATCTTTAGGTAAACACCATGGGTTTATTAGAGAAGTGGCCATCTTTAGGTAAACTACTAGAGAAGTGGCCATCTTTAGGTTAACACCCTGGGTTTACTAGAGAAGTGGCCATCTTTATGTAATCACCCTGGGACTACTAGATAGGTGGCCATCTTTAGGTAAACACCCTGGGTCTACTATAGAAGTGGCCATCTTTAGGTAAACTACTAGAGAAGTGGCCATCTTTAGGTTAACACCCTGGGTTTACTAGAGAAGTGACCATCTTTAGGTAAACACCCTGTGTTTACTAGAGAAGTGGCCATCTTTAGGTAAACACCCTGGGTTTATTAGAGAAGTGGCCATCTTTAGGTAAACTACTAGAGAAGTGGCCATCTTTAGGTTAACACCCTGGGTTTACTAGAGAAGTGGCCATCTTTAGGTAAACACCCTGGGTCTACTATAGAAGTGGCCATCTTTAGGTAAACACCCTGGGTCTACTAGATAACTGGCCATCTTTAGGTAAACTACTAGAGAAGTGGCCATCTTTAGGTAAACACCCTGGGTTTACTATAGAAGTGGCCATCTTTAGGTAAACTACTAGAGAAGTGGCCATCTTTAGGTAAACACCCTGGGTCTACTATAGAAGTGGCCATCTTTAGGTAAACTACTAGAGAAGTGGCCATCTTTAGGTAAACACCCTGGGTCTACTATAGAAGTGGCCATCTTTATGTAAACTACTAGAGAAGTGGCCATCTTTAGGTAAACTACTAGAGAAGTGGCCATCTTTAGGTAAACACCCTGGGTCTACTATAGAAGTGGCCATCTTTAGGTAAACTACTAGAGAAGTGGCCATCTTTAGGTAAACACCCTGGGTCTACTATAGAAGTGGCCATCTTTAGGTAAACTACTAGAGAAGTGGCCATCTTTAGGTAAACACCCTGGGTCTACTATAGAAGTGGCCATCTTTAGGTAAACTACTAGAGAAGTGGCCATCTTTAGGTAAACTACTAGAGAAGTGGCCATCTTTAGGTAAACTACTAGAGAAGTGGCCATCTTTAGGTAAACTACTAGAGAAGTGGCCATCTTTAGGTAAACTACTAGAGAAGTGGCCATCTTTAGGTACCTGCTACCTGCTCTGGCTGTGATTTCACTGAGGAATAGTGACACGTCAGGTCGGTCTGACTGAACATATTGGGCCAGTTCCTTCCTTCCTGTCCCTCGGAGACGTAAAGCTGCATCTCGATAAATACAAAAGAGATTTTCAAAGCGACTGTTGCTTTTTACAGCTCTTTTTTTTTTCAATCCCAAGATGTTTTCGGAGCGTTGGCTTGTTGTGAGACTGTTGATCAAAGCCCCTATAGTGAGTGGATGTATATTCTAGTTGTCCCAGATGAGCCGTGTTTGAAGGCGGTTCCAGTTATGTAGAGGAGTGTGTTAGATCAAGTATCGTAGGAGCTGGTCGTCCCTGAGTCTCTGTAAGGTTCAGTCATTAACTATTCCCTTTAGTGACACACTGAGGCCTTTCTGACTACAGATGAAGAATGAATCTACCGTGGAGCTGTTTCACCTGAGGGACAGACACTCAATCAGTTCAGTCCCAGACTTCTCTCTGTCTCTCTCTCTCTCTCTCTCTCTCTCTGTCTCTCTCTCTCTCTCTCTGTCTCTCCATCTCTCTCTCTCTCTCTCTCTGTCTCTCCATCTCTCTCTGTCTCTCTCTCTTTTTCTCTCTCTGTCTCTCTCTGTCTCTCTCTCTGTCTCTGTCTCTCTCTCTCTCTCTGTCTCTCCATCTCTCTCTGTCTCTCCATCTGTCTCTCTCTCTTTTTCTCTCTCTCTCTCTCTCTCTTTTCTCTCTCACTTTTTCTCTCTCTCTTTCTCTCTCTCTCTCTCTCTTCTCTCTCTCTCTCTCTCTCTCTCTCTCTCTCTCTCTCTCTCTCTCTCATTATTAATGTACTATTCTGGGCTGACTTTCCAACTGCAGAGGATCAGTAACCTCACTTAACGATGTCAAGTCACAATCAATTAGGAGATGAAATGGCTTGTTTCAGACCTGCTCTTCTCTCTGTCAGCAGCCAGGGGCTGGGCCCACACACACACACACACACACACACACACACACACACACACACACAGACAGACAATCTTGTACAACTAACCTTGTAGGGACACAAAATTCAGTCATATTTTCCCTAAACCTTAGCCCCAAAACCTAACCCTAATTCTAACCTTAACCCTAAACCTTGTATTATACTATACATTATACTATGTGTTTAAACTATGCTAAATTTATGAGACCGTCCATCTCCTTGACAGAAACTTCACCATCCGGTTCATGCCTATCCCCATCATCGATGCGTCTCAGGCTCTCAAAGCCAGCCCAGAGAAGACTGAGGATGCCCTGCTCAAGGTGAGTCAGTCTCTTAAAGCCAGCCCAGAGAAGACTGAGGATGCCCTGCTCAAGGTGAGTCAGTCTCTTAAAGCCAGCCCAGAGAAGACTGAGGATGCCCTGCTCAAGGTGAGTCAGTCTCTTAAAGCCAGCCCAGAGAAGACTGAGGATGCCCTGCTCAAGGTGAGTCAGTCTCTTAAAGCCAGCCCAGAGAAGACTGAGGATGCCCTGCTCAAGGTGAGTCAGTCTCTTAAAGCCAGCCCAGAGAAGACTGAGGATGCCCTGCTCAAGGTGAGTCAGTCTCTTAAAGCCAGCCCAGAGAAGACTGAGGATGCCCTGCTCAAGGTGAGTCAGTCTCTTAAAGCCAGCCCAGAGAAGACTGAGGATGCCCTGCTCAAGGTGAGTCAGTCTCTTAAAGCCCAGAGAAGACTGAGGATGCCCTGCTCAAGGTGAGTCAGTCTCTTAAAGCCCAGAGAAGACTGAGGATGCCCTGCTCAAGGTGAGTCAGTCTCTTAAAGCCCAGAGAAGACTGAGGATGCCCTGCTCAAGGTGAGTCAGTCTCTTAAAGCCCAGAGAAGACTGAGGATGCCCTGCTCAAGGTGAGTCAGTCTCTTAAAGCCAGCCCAGAGAAGACTGAGGATGCCCTGCTCAAGGTGAGTCAGTCTCTTAAAGCCCAGAGAAGACTGAGGATGCCCTGCTCAAGGTGAGTCAGTCTCTTAAAGCCCAGAGAAGACTGAGGATGCCCTGCTCAAGGTGAGTCAGTCTCTTAAAGCCCAGAGAAGACTGAGGATGCCCTGCTCAAGGTGAGTCAGTCTCTTAAAGCCCAGAGAAGACTGAGGATGCCCTGCTCAAGGTGAGTCAGTGCTCAAGGTGAGTCAGTGCTCAAGGTGAGTCAGTCTCTTAAAGCCAGCCCAGAGAAGACTGAGGATGCCCTGCTCAAGGTGAGTCAGTCTCTTAAAGCCCAGAGAAGACTGAGGATGCCCTGCTCAAGGTGAGTCAGTCTCTTAAAGCCCAGAGAAGACAGAAGGTGAGTCAGACTCTTAAAGCCCAGAGAAGATTGAAGGTGAGTCAGACTCTTAAAGCCCAGAGAAGACTGAAGGTGAGTCAGACTCTTCAAACCTCTGAGGACCTGGTTGAACTATCAATCAATATGATTATTTTTCCAATTGAGATTTGTTGTGTAGTCTGGGTACAAAAACAATTCTAACAAAAATATTCACCTCACACACAAATACAATAACAAAATCTATGATTTATAACCATTTTGCTACTTGGATATCATTGCTTTGACAAATGGCTGACAGAGTAATGCTCTCTGCTCTCTTCAGATCGAGAACTACCTGTTCCGGAACCATGAGACTCGTCAATACCTCCAGGAGCAGGCCTACCGCCTCCAACAGGGCATCGTTACCACCACCACTCAGCAGGTGACACACCGCTCAACAGTATTTAAAAACACAGTACCATCTAAATACAGCCGCAGAGGTAAAACCGGGGTCAGCAACATGGGGGGTCAGTAACACGGGGGTCAGCAACACGGGGGTCAGTAACACAGGGGTCAGTAACACGGGGGGTCAGTAGCACAGGGGTCAGTAACATGGGGGTCAGTAACACAGGGGTCAGTAACACGGGGGTCAGTAACACAGGGGTCAGTAACACGGGGTCAGCAACACGGGGTCAGTAACACAGGGTCAGTAACACGGGGGGTCAGTAGCACAGGGGTCAGTAGCATGGGGGTCAGTAACACAGGGGTCAGTAACACGGGGGTCAGTAACACAGGGGTCAGTAACACAGGGGTCAGTAACACAGGGGTCAGTAACATGGGGGGGGGTCAGGGGTCAGCACATGGGGGTCAGTAACACAGGGGTCAGTAACACAGGGGGGGGGTCAGTAGCACAGGGGTCAGTAACATGGGGGTCAGTAACACAGGGGTCAGTAACACGGGGTCAGTAACACAGGGGTCAGTAACACGGGGTCAGCAACACGGGGTCAGTAACACAGGGGTCAGTAACACGGGGGTCAGTAGCACAGGGTCAGTAACATGGGGGTCAGTAACACAGGGGTCAGTAACACGGGGGTCAGTAACACAGGGGTCAGTAACACAGGGGTCAGTAACACGGGGGGTCAGTAGCACATGGGTCAGTAACACAGGGGTCAGTAACACGGGGTCAGTGACACGGGGGTCAGTAGCACAGGGGTCAGTAACATGGGGGTCAGTAACACAGGGGTCAGTAACACGGGGGTCAGTAACACAGGGGTCAGTAACACGGGGGTCAGTAGCACAGGGGTCAGCAACAGGGGTCAGTAACACGGGGGGTCAGTAGCACAGGGGTCAGCAACACGGGGGTCAGTAACACGGGGGTCAGTAGCACAGGGGTCAGTAACATGGGGGTCAGTAACACGGGGGGTCAGTAGCACAGGGGTCAGTAACATGGGGGTCAGTAACACGGGGGGTCAGTAGCACAGGGTCAGTAACATGGGGGTCATTAACACAGGGGTCAGTAACACGGGGGGTCAGTAACACAGGGGTCAGTAACATGGGGGTCAGTAACACGGGGTCAGTAACACAGGGGTCAGTAACACGGGGGTCAGTAACACAGGGGTCAGCAACATGGGGGTCAGTAACACGGGGGTCAGTAACACAGGGGTCAGTAACACGGGGGGGTCAGTAGCACAGGGGTCAGTAACACGGGGGTCAGTAACACAGGGGTCAGCAACACGGGGGTCAGCAACACGTGGGTCAGCAACACGGGGGTCAGCGACACGGGGTCAGCATCATGTCAGGTAGTCCTGGGGCATGGTCCTAGGGCTCAGGTCAGTTGAAACTGGAACAGCAGCATGGCCAGGTGGACTGGGGACAGCAAGGAGTCATCATGTCAGGTAGTCCTGGGGCATGGTCCTAGGGCTCAGGTCTTCCGAGAGAGAGAAAGAAAGAGAGAAGGAGAGAATTAGAGAACGCACACTTAGATTCACACAGGACACCGAATAGGACAGGAGAAGTACTCCAGATATAACAAACTGACCCCAGCCCCCCGACACATAAACTACTGCAGCATAAATACTGGAGGCTGAGACAGGAGGGGTCAGGAGACACTGTGGCCCCATCCGAGGACACCCCCGGACAGGGCCAAACAGGAAGGATATAACCCCACCCACTTTGCCAAAGCACAGCCCCCACACCACTAGAGGGATATCTTCAACCACCAACTTACCATCCTGAGACAAGGCTGAGTATAGCCCACAAAGATCTCCACCACGGCACAACCCAAGGGGGGGGCGCCAACCCAGACAGGATGACCACAACAGTGAACCAACCCACTCAGGTGACGCACCCCCCCCAGGGACGGCATGAGAGAGCCCCAGTAAGCCAGTGACTCAGCCCCCGTAACAGGGTTAGAGGCAGAGAATCCCAGTGGAAAGAGGGCAACCGGCCAGGCAGAGACAGCAAAGGCGGTTCGTTGCTCCAGAGCCTTTCCGTTCACCTTCCCACTCCTGGGCCAGACTACACTCAATCATATGACCCACTGAAGAGATGAGTCTTCAGTAAAGACTTAAAGGTTGAGACCGAGTTTGCGTCTCTGACATGGGTAGGCAGACCGTTCCATAAAAATGGAGCTCTATAGGAGAAAGCCCTGCCTCCAGCTGTTTGCTGAGAAATTCTAGGGACAGTAAGCAGGCCTGCGTCTTGTGACCGTAGCGTACGTGTAGGTATGTACGGCAGGACCAAATCAGAGGGATAGGTAGGAGCAAGCCCATGTAATGCTTTGTAGGTTAGCAGTAAAACCTTGAAATCAGCCCTTGCTTTGACAGGAAGCCAGTGTAGAGAGGCTAGCACTGGAGTAATATGATCAAATTTTTTGGTTCTAGTCAGGATTCTAGCAGCCGTATTCAGCACTAACTGAAGTTTATTTAGTGCTTTATCCGGGTAACCGGAAAGTAGAGCATTGCAGTAGTCTAACCTAGAAGTGACAAAAGCATGGATTAATTTTTCTGCATCATTTTTGGACAGAAAGTTTCTGATTTTTGCAATGTTACGTAGATGGAAAAAAGCTGTCCTCAAAATGGTCTTGATATGTTCTTCAAAAGAGAGATCAGGGTCCAGAGTAACGCCGAGGTCCTTCACAGTTTTATTTGAGACGACTGTAAAACATGATTCTTAGTGATTCATTTCATGGTGTAGATGTGTGACGGTTTGTATTTCCTGTCATTTGAGAGGAGCGTGAAGAGATGGTATTGTCATCTGAAGATGATTCAAGTTTGTCCTCAAGATGCTCTGAAGTCCAGTCTACTATTCCTCTCAGATTGTCTGTATTAGGTTTCACTGCTAGACAGATAACTGCTTTGTTCCTGTCTCACACTCTTCTTCTTCTTCAGATGATTGACAGGATCTGTGTGAAAGTCCAGGACCATCTCAACTCCCTGAGGAACTCAGAGACAGACGTGGTCTTAGACGACGTCAAGACGGCCGAAAACCTGATGAAGGATGCCAGGAACTCCAAAACGGTGACTGGTCATTTTACTCTGGGCATTTAGTTAAGATCTAACCCATAATCCAACATTTTGAATGTTACAACCCTTTTTCGAACCCTTTTCTCCTCTCCTCCTCCTCTCCTCCTCCTGTCCTCTCCTCCTCCTCCTCTTCCTCCTCTCCTTCTCCTGTCCTCTCCTTTCCCCCTGTCCTAATCTCCCCTCTCTTCCTCCTCTCCTCCTCCTGTCCTCTCCTACTCCTGTCCTCCTCTCCTCCACCCGTCCTCTCCTCCTCCTCCTGTCCTCCTCTCCCCCACCTGTCCTATCCTCCTCCTGTCCCCCTCTCCCCTCTCTTCCTCCTCTCCTCCACCTGTCCTCTCCTCCACCTGTCCTCTCCTCCTCCTGTCCTCCTCTTTTCCTCCTCTCCCCTCTCCTCCTCTTCCCTCTCTTCATCTCCCCTCTCTTCCTCCTGTCCTCCTCTCCTCCTCTTCCTCCTCCTCCTCCTCCTCCTCCTCCTCTCCCCTCCTCTCCTTTCCTCCTCCTCTCCTCCTCCTGTCCTCTCCTCCTCCTCCTGTCCTCTCCTCCTCCTGTCCTCATCTCCCCTCTCTTCCTCCTCTCCTCCTCCTGTCCTCTCCTACTCCTGTCCTCCTCTCCTCCACCCGTCCTCTCCTCCTCCTCCTGTCCTCCTCTCCCCCACCTGTCCTATCCTCCTCCTGTCCCCCTCTCCCTCTCTTCCTCCTCTCCTCCACCTGTCCTCTCCTCCTCCTGTCCTCCTCTTTTCCTCCTCTTCCCCTCTTCCTCTCTTCCTCTCCCCTCTCTTCCTCCTGTCCTCCTCTCCCCTCTCTTCCTCCTCTCCTCCTGTCCTCTCCTATTCCTGTCCTCCTCCACCCGTCCTCTCCTCCTCTCCCCTCCTCTCCCCTCTCTTCCTCCTCTCCTCCACCTGTCCTATCCTCCACCTGTCCTCCTCTCCCCTCTCTTCCTCCTCTCTTCCACCTGGCCTCTCCTCCTCCTGTCCTCCTCTCCCCTCTCTTCCTCCTGTCCTCCTATTTTCCTCCTCTCCCCTCTCCTCCTCTTCCCTCTCTTCCTCTCCTCCTCTCCCCTCTCTCCTCCTCTCCTCCACCTGGCCTCTCCTCCTCCTGTCCTCCTCTTTTCCTCCTCTCCCCTCTCCCCTCTCCTCCTCTCCCCTCTCTTCCTCCTCTTCTCCTCCCCCTCTCCCCTCCTCTCCCCTCTCCTCCTCCCCTCTCCCCTCTCTTCCTCCTCTCCCCTCTCTTCCTCTCTCCCTCCTCTCCTCCTCTCCCCCCTCTCCCCTCCTCCTCCTCTCCCCTCTCTTCCTCCTCTCCTCCTCCTCTCCTCCTCCTCTCCCCTCTCCTCCTCCTCTCTTCCTCCTCTCCCCTCCTCTCCCCTCTCTCCTCTCCCCTCTCTTCCTCCTCTCCTCCTCTTCCTCCTCCTCCTCCTCCTCCCCCTCTCCCCTTTCTTCCTCCTCTCCTCTCCCCAGCTGCTTCCTAACCTGTACCACCTGGGAGCAGCGTCCAGAGAAGAGGTCAACGGTCAGTCAATAGGACCCATCCAGGAGAAACTGGAGTCCATGGCTGGAGAGGTGGCCAGGGTCATGGATGAACAGCTACAGGTAGGGGGGCCATGGTTTTAAACAGGCACAAAAAGTCAAGGAAGTCAGTGTTTGAAGAAAACTGATGATGGGTCAAAATGTTGATGAGGGGCCTCCCGAGTGGCGCAGCGGTCTAAGACACTGCCTTCCAGAGCTAGAGGCGTCACTACAGACCCGGGTTCGATCCCGGGCTGTATCACAACCGGCGGCTAGCCTCCGGGTTAAGAGGGCGGATGTTAAGAAGAAGCGCGGTTTGGCGGGTCATGTTTCAGAGGACGCATGACTCCACCTTCGCCTCCCGAGCCCGTTGGGGAGTTGCAGCGATGAGACAAGATCGAAATTGGGGAGAAAAAGTGTGTAAAAAAAAGACACCTGTCTATAAATTAGACTAGAATATGATGCCAGGATACTGCTCTGAACAGGGTGATGCCAGGATACTGCTCTGAACAGGGTGATGCCAGGATACTGCTCTGAACAGGGTGATGCCAGGATACTGCTCTGAACAGGGTGATGCCAGGATACTGCTCTGAACAGGGTGATGCCAGGATACTGCTCTGAACAGGGTGATGCCAGGATACTGCTCTGAACAGGGTGATGCCAGGATACTGCTCTGAACAGGGTGATGGCTCTGAACAGGGTGATGCCAGGATACTGCTCTGAACAGGGTGATGCCAGGATACTGCTCTGAACAGGGTGATGCCAGGATACTGCTCTGAACAGGTGATGCCAGGATGCCAGGGTGAGGATACTGCTCTGAACAGGGTGATGCCAGGATACTGCTCTGAACAGGGTGATGCCAGGATACTGCTCTGAACAGGGTGATGCCAGGATACTGCTCTGAACAGGGTGATGCCAGGATACTGCTCTGAACAGGGTGATGCCAGGATACTGCTCTGAACAGGGTGATGCCAGGATACTGCTCTGAACAGGATCCTTCTCCAGAAATGTGTTTGTTCCAAAAGAGCAGGGTTCTGACATCCTAAAAGACAGTTTGACCAGAGTGGATGTTGTTGGTTTGGGCAGCAGTACATTCTTGGCAGGTAGGCAGACTCCTGAGTTAACAGTCTCGTCTCTCTCCGCCCTCCAGACCCCCCCCAGCCACCCACACACACACCCACACACACACACACACACACACATAGCCTTGCGTATTCTCCTGTTTTTCCAGTCCCTCAGACATATTGACTGTTGAGACGTCCAGAGCTGGATTGTACGGCGGGGGGGTCAGCGGGGGGGGGTCAGCGGGGGGGGACATAAATATGTTCGTAACTCCCAGGCCTTAACGCTGTGGTTGTTGTTGTGTCTGCAGAGGAGCTGGTATGTTTCCCTCCGCCTGTAATCAGAGCAGAGAGAAGGAGTTCTGTGAGGGAGCCTGACACACACACACACACACACACACGCGCACACACACATATACATACACACATATACAGTCCATGGTGGATGTCTAGATGTGATGGAGTCCGTGGTGGATGTCTAGATGTGATGGAGTCCGTGGTGGATGTCTAGATGTGATGGAGTCCGTGGTGGATGTCTAGATGTGATGGAGTCCGTGGTGGATGTCTAGATGTGATGGAGTCCGTGGTGGATGTCTAGATGTGATGGAGTCTCATCTTTCCAGGGTCTGTTGGAGTCCATGGTGGATGCTGCGGAGGGTCTCTGTCCCCATGTGATGAGGAAGACTAACCTTCGTCAGGACCTGATCAAAGCCAGCACAGCTAAGATGGTGGTTCCCCGTAGCTTTGTCAAGAACACCCTGCTGGAACAGTCTGGAGTCGACATCATCAACAAGATCAGGTGAGACTAGAGTTGTATCATGTGTTTATATGACAAGACTTCACTCCACACTAATGATGTCCAGACTTTTTGCTGTTGTCCTGAAATCACTAACCTCCATGTCCTTGTTCTCTTGGCTCAATGAACTATGACCTCTGGCTGACAAGCCTGAGTACATTGAGAAGCAGAATCCTGGTGTAACTGTTTTTATATTGTGTTATCTACACAGGTGACGTGTCTGTCTGTGTCCTCTGTCACTGTCTGTGTCCTCTGTCACTGTCTGTGTCCTCTGTCCCTGTCTGTGTCCTCTGTCCCTGTCTGTGTCCTCTGTCACTGTCTGTGTCCTCTGTCACTGTCTGTGTCCTCCGTCACTGTCTGTGTCCTCTGTCTGTGTCCTCTGTCACTGTCTGTGTCCTCTGTCACTGTCTGTGTCCTCTGTCCCTGTCTGTGTCCTCTGTCCCTGTCTGTGTCCTCTGTCACTGTCTGTGTCCTCTGTGCCTGTCTGTGTCCTCTGTGCCTGTCTGTGTCCTCTGTCACTGTCTGTGTCCTCTGTCACTGTCTGTGTCCTCTGTCACTGTCTGTGTCCTCTGTCCCTGTCTGTGTCCTCTGTATGTGTCCTCTGTCACTGTCTGTGTCCTCTGTCACTGTCTGTGTCCTCTGTATGTGTCCTCTGTCACTGTCTGTGTCCTCTGTCACTGTCTGTGTCCTCTGTCCCTGTCTGTGTCCTCTGTCACTGTCTGTGTCCTCTGTCACTGTCTGTGTCCTCTGTCACTGTCTGTGTCCTCTGTCTGTGTCCTCTGTCACTGTCTGTGTCCTCTGTGCCTGTCTGTGTCCTCTGTCACTGTCTGTGTCCTCTGTCACTGTCTGTGTCCTCTGTGCCTGTCTGTGTCCTCTGTCACTGTCTGTGTCCTCTGTCACTGTCTGTGTCCTCTGGCCCTGTCTGTGTCCTCTGTCACTGTCTGTGTCCTCTGTCACTGTCTGTGTCCTCCGTCACTGTCTGTGTCCTCTGTGCCTGTCTGTGTCCTCTGTCCCTGTCTGTGTCCTCTGTCACTGTCTGTGTCCTCTGTCCCTGTCTGTGTCCACTGTCTGTGTCCTCTGTCACTGTCTGTGTCCTCTGTCACTGTCTGTGTCCTCTGTGCCCTCTGTCACTGTCTGTGTCCTCTGTCACTGTCTGTGTCCTCTGTGCCTGTCTGTGTCCTCTGTCCCTGTCTGTGTCCACTGTCTGTGTCCTCTGTCACTGTCTGTGTCCTCTGTGCCTGTCTGTGTCCTCTGTCACTGTCTGTGTCCTCTGTGCCTGTATGTGTCCTCTGTGCCTGTCTGTGTCCTCTGTCCCTGTCTGTGTCCTCTGTGCCTGTCTGTGTCCTCTGTCACTGTCTGTGTCCTCTGTCACTGTCTGTGTCCTCTGTCACTGTCTGTGTCCTCTGTCACTGTCTGTGTCCTCTGTCCTGTCTGTGTCCTCTGTGCCTGTCTGTGTCCTCTGTGCCTGTCTGTGTCCTCTGTCCCTGTCTGTGTCCTCTGTCCCTGTCTGTGTCCTCTGTCCCTGTCTGTGTCCTCTGTCCTGTCTGTGTCCTCTGTCACTGTCTGTGTCCTCTGTGCCTGTCTGTGTCCTCTGTGCCTGTCTGTGTCCTCTGTGCCTGTCTGTGTCCTCTGTCACTGTCTGTGTCCTCTGTCACTGTCTGTGTCCTCTGTCACTCTGTGTCCCTGTCCCTGTCTGTGTCCTCTGTATGTGTCCTCTGTCACTGTCTGTGTCCTCTGTCACTGTCTGTGTCCTCTGTATGTGTCCTCTGTCACTGTCTGTGTCCTCTGTCACTGTCTGTGTCCTCTGTCCCTGTCTGTGTCCTCTGTCACTGTCTGTGTCCTCTGTCACTGTCTGTGTCCTCTGTCTGTGTCCTCTGTCACTGTCTGTGTCCTCTGTGCCTGTCTGTGTCCTCTGTCACTGTCTGTGTCCTCTGTGCCTGTCTGTGTCCTCTGTCACTGTCTGTGTCCTCTGTCACTGTCTGTGTCCTCTGGCCCTGTCTGTGTCCTCTGTCACTGTCTGTGTCCTCTGTCACTGTCTGTGTCCTCCGTCACTGTCTGTGTCCTCTGTGCCTGTCTGTGTCCTCTGTCCCTGTCTGTGTCCTCTGTCACTGTCTGTGTCCTCTGCCCCTGTCTGTGTCCACTGTCTGTGTCCTCTGTCACTGTCTGTGTCCTCTGTCACTGTCTGTGTCCTCTGTGCCCTCTGTCACTGTCTGTGTCCTCTGTCTGTGTCCTCTGTGCCTGTCTGTGTCCTCTGTCCCTGTCTGTGTCCACTGTCTGTGTCCTCTGTGCCTGTCTGTGTCCTCTGTCACTGTCTGTGTCCTCTGTGCCTGTCTGTGTCCTCTGTGCCTGTCTGTGTCCTCTGTCCCTGTCTGTGTCCTCTGTGCCTGTCTGTGTCCTCTGTCACTGTCTGTGTCCTCTGTCACTGTCTGTGTCCTCTGTCACTGTCTGTGTCCTCTGTGCCTGTCTGTGTCCTCTGTGCCTGTCTGTGTCCTCTGTGCCTGTCTGTGTCCTCTGTCCCTGTCTGTGTCCTCTGTGCCTGTCTGTGTCCTCTGTCACTGTCTGTGTCCTCTGTCACTGTCTGTGTCCTCTGTGCCTGTCTGTGTCCTCTGTCCCTGTCTGTGTCCTCTGTGCCTGTCTGTGTCCTCTGTCACTGTCTGTGTCCTCTGTCACTGTCTGTGTCCTCTGTGCCTGTCTGTGTCCTCTGTCACTGTCTGTGTCCTCTGTGCCTGTCTGTGTTAAGGTCATAGCAGTGGCCCTGATTGTTAGATTCCCACTTATTGGTCCTGTCGTTGGACAGTGTGCAGGTGTCTATCTGGATAAGAGCGTCTGCTAAATGACTTAAATGTTAAATGTAAATGTAGTGTAGATTCCCACTTATTGGTCCTGTCGTTGGACAGTGTGCAGGTGTCTATCCTTCTAGTGTAGATTCCCACTTATTGGTCCTGTCGTTGGACAGTGTGCAGGTGTCTATCCTTCTAGTGTAGATTCCCACTTATTGGTCCTGTCGTTGGACAGTGTGCAGGTGTCTATCCTTCTAGTGTAGATTCCCACTTATTGGTCCTGTCGTTGGACAGTGTGCAGGTGTCTATCCTTCTAGTGTAGATTCCCACTTATTGGTCCTGTCGTTGGACAGTGTGCAGGTGTCTATCCTTCTAGTGTAGATTCCCACTTATTGGTCCTGTCGTTGGACAGTGTGCAGGTGTCTATCCTTCTAGTGTAGATTCCCACTTATTGGTCCTGTCGTTGGACAGTGTGCAGGTGTCTATCCTTCTAGTGTAGATTCCCACTTATTGGTCCTGTCGTTGGACAGTGTGCAGGTGTCTATCCTTCTAGTGTAGATTCACACTTATTGGTCCTGTCGTTGGACAGTGTGCAGGTGTCTATCCTTCTAGTGTAGATTCCCACTGTCATTTAGAACGCCAGGGGGTTGTTCACAGCCTGCTGGTCTGATGGCCCACACAGCCTTGCCTCAGAGTGGCCCACACAGCCTTGCCTCAGAGTGGCCCACGAAGCCTCTCTCCTCTTTCTGACTTCATCCCTCTGTTTCTCTCCTTCATCAATCTGTTTCTGTCCTCTTCATCCCTGTTTCTATCTTCATCCCTCTGTTTCTCTCCTTCATCAATATGTTTCTGTCCTCTTCATCCCTGTTTCTCTCTTCATCCCTCTGTTTCTCTCCTTCATCAATCTGTTTCTGTCCTCTTCATCCCTGTTTCTCTCTTCATCCCTCTGTTTCTCTCCTTCATCAATCTGTTTCTCTCCTCTTCATCCCTCTGTTTTATCCTCTTCCCCTCTCTGTTTCTCTCCTAGTGAGGTAAAGCTGAGCCTGGCTTCCTTCCTCTCAGACCGTATCGTAGATGAGATCCTAGAAGCCCTGTCTGGCTCTCAGCACACACTGGTGAGTCTTATTCATGCCTGGAGATACAGTGCACTCACTACTTATGGTAACCATGACAACACGTCACTACTCATGGTAACCATGACAACACGACACCACTCATGATAACCATGACAACACATCACGACTCACGATAACCATGACAACGCATCACTACTCATGATAACCATGACAACACGTCACTACTCATGATAACATGACAACACATCACTACTCACAATAACATGACAACACATCACTACTCATGATAACATGACAATACATCACTACTCATGATAACATGACAACACATCACTACTCATGGTAACCATGACAACACATTAGCTTGAATATTTTGTGAAATTCTAACATGAATTCTATGATGAGTCAGTCACTGGTTCACTAGTACAGGTTTATGATCATATAGGTCATATATAATAATACACAGTAATAGTCACCATAGTAACAGTAATAGTGACCATAGTAACAGTGATAGTGAACATAGTAACAGTAATAGTGACCATAGTAACAGTGATAGTGAACATAGTAACAGTAATAGTGACCATAGTAACAGTAATAGTGACTATAGTAACAGTAATAGTGACTATAGTAACAGTAATAGTGACCATAGTAACAGTTATAGTGACTAAAGTAACAGTAATAGTGAACATAGTAACAGTAAGCGTGACCATAGTAACAGTTAGCGTGACCATAGTAACAGTTATAGTGAACATAGTAACAGTAATAGTGACTATAGTAACAGTAATAGTGACCATAGTAACAGTAAGCGTGACCATAGTAACAGTTATAGTGAACATAGTAACAGTAATTGTGACTATAGTAACAGTAATAGTGACCATAGTAACAGTTATAGTGACTATAGTAACAGTAATAGTGAACATAGTAATAGTAATTGTGACTATAGTAACAGTAATAGTGACCATAGTAACAGTTATAGTGACTATAGTAACAGTAATTGTGACTATAGTAACAGTAATAGTGACCATAGTAACAGTAAGCATGACCATAGTAACAGTTATAGTGAACATAGTAACAGTAATAGTGAACATAGTAACAGTGACTATAGTAACAGCAATAGTGAACATAGTAATAGTGACCATAGTAACAGTAATAGTGAACATAGTAACAGTAACAGTGACTATAGTAACAGCAATAGTGAACATAGTAACAGTAATAGTGAACATAGTAATAGTGACCATAGTAACAGTAATAGTAACCATAGTAACAGTAATAGTGAACATAGTAACAGTGATAGTGACTATAGTAACAGTAATAGTGACCATAGTAACAGTAATTGTGACTATAGTAACAGTAATAGTGACCATAGTAACGGTAATAGTGAACATAGTAATAGTGACTATAGTAACAGTAATAGTGACCATAGTAACGGTAATAGTGAGCATAGTAATAGTTACTATAGTAACAGTAATAGTGACTATAGTAATAGTGACCATAGTAACAGTACATTTACATTACATTTAAGTCATTTAGCAGACGCTCTTATCCAGAGCGACTTAATAGTGAACATAGTAACAGTTACTATAGTAACAGTAATAGTGACTATAGTAACAGCAATAGTGACTATAGTAACAGTAATAGTGACTATAGTAACAGTAATAGTGACCATAGTAACGGTAATAGTGAACATAGTAATAGTTACTATAGTAACAGTAATAGTGACTATAGTAATAGTGACCATAGTAACAGTAATAGTGAACATAGTAACAGTTACTATAGTAACAGTAATAGTGACTATAGTAACAGTAGTGTAATAGTCATTATGTCTTGCTCCCCCCTAGGCTGACCACCTGGTGAGGAAGGAGCGTCCTCTGGTCCAGCGGGAGTCTGTGGACCTGGACGTACCCGAGGAGAGGGCTCCTAAACGGGCCACCACGGAGCTGAATGAGGCAGAAAGGCTGGAGGACCTGGAGACATGCATGGTACACTACACTACACTACACGACCATATGTTTTGTGTGAGGGCCAGGCTCCTGTTCATTCTGTTTCCTGTCATGGGTTCCTCACTCATTTGGGGTTCCAGACATGTCTAATCTCAGACTGAGTGTTACAGGGAGATCAGCTAACCTTGGCTTATGTCTGGTTATCGTCCTGAAAGGCCATAATCCTTAATCTACCATTAAGGTTAACTGGTTCTATCTAACTGTAATGAATTAGCAGTTCCTCATGCTGTGCCTACTGGCCATTGTAAGATGGTAAGATAGGTAGGTTCATTCATTATGGTAGGATGGTAAGATACTGTACGGAGGTTGGTCCATTATGGTAGGATGGTAAGATACTGTAGGGAGGTTGATTCATTGTGGTAGGAGTTCTCTCTCTATCTAGGATCTAATGATCTGTAGGGAGTTCTCTCTCTCTAATGATCTAGTAAGATAGGGAGGTTGATTAATTATGGTGGGATGGTGGGATAGGGAGGTTGATTCATTGTGGTAGGATGGTGGGATAGGGAGGTTGATTCATTGTGGTAGGATAGGGAGGTTGATTAATTATGGTGGGATGGTGGGATAGGGAGGTTGATTAATTGTGGTAGGATGGTAAGATACTGTAGGGAGGTTGATTCATTATGGTAGGATGGTAGGATAGGGAGGTTGATTCATTATGGTAGGATGGTAAGATACTGTAGGGAGGTTGATTCATTGTGGTAGGATGGTAAGATACTGTAGGGAGGTTGATTCATTATGGTAGGATGGTAGGATAGGGAGGTTGATTCATTATGGTGGGATAGGGAGGTTGATTCATTGTGGTAGGATGGTAGGATAGGGAGGTTGATTCGTTGTGGTAGGATGGTAGGATAGGGAGGTTGATTCATTATGGTGGGATGGTGGGATAGGGAGGTTGATTCATTGTGGTAGGATGGTAGGATAGGGAGGTTGATTCATTGTGGTAGGATGGTAAAATAGGGAGGTTGATTCATTGTGGTAGGATGGTAGGATAGGGAGGTTGATTCATTGTGGTAGGATGGTAAAATAGGGAGGTTGATTCATTGTGGTAGGATGGTGGGATAGGGAGGTTGATTCATTATGGTAGGATGGTAAGATACTGTAGGGAGGTTGATTCATTGTGGTAGGATGGTAAGATACTGTAGGGAGGTTGATTCATTATGGTAGGATGGTAGGATAGGGAGGTTGATTCATTGTGGTAGGATGGTAGGATAGGGAGGTTGATTCATTGTGGTAGGATAGGGAGGTTGATTCATTGTGGTAGGATGGTAGGATAGGGAGGTTGATTCATTGTGGTAGGATGGTAGGATAGGGAGGTTGATTCATTATGGTAGGATGGTAGGATAGGGAGGTTGATTCATTGTGGTAGGATAGGGAGGTTGATTCATTGTGGTAGGATGGTGGGATAGGGGGGTTGATTCATTGTGGTAGGATGGTTCTAAGGGATTCATCCTATTGTCTTATTGGCTACTGACCCTCATCCTATTGTTTTAAACAGACAGGTTTAGTCCAGGCTAGTTGACTGACTGCATGTATTCTATATTTAGTTCTGGCTGTGCTTGGTGTGTCTGCTGTTGTTTACACAGCAATTAAAGAGATGGGGTTGGATTACACAGCAATTAAAGAGATGGGGTTGGATTACACAGCCATTAAAGAGATGGGGTTGGATTACACAGCAATTAAAGAGATGGGGTTGGATTACACAGCCATTACAGAGATGGGGCTGTATTACACAGCCATTACAGAGATGGGGTTGGATTACACAGCCATTAAAGAGATCTGGATCACAGCCATTAAAGAGATGGGGTTGGATTACACAGCCATTACAGAGATGGGGCTGGATTACACAGCCATTACAGAGATGGGGTTGGATTACACAGCCATTAAAGAGATGGGGTTGGATTACACAGCCATTAAAGAGATGGGGTTGGATTACACAGCCATTAAAGAGATGGGGTTGGATTACACAGCCATTAAAGAGATGGGGTTGGATTACACAGCCATTAAAGAGATGGGGTTGGATTACACAGCCATTAAAGAGATGGGGTTGGATTACACAGCCATTAAAGAGATGGGGTTGGATTACACAGCCATTAAAGAGATGGGGTTGGATTACACAGCCATTAAAGAGATGGGGTGGCTCTCTTAATGATCTACCTATAGAGTTCTCTCTCTAATGATCTACCTATAGAGTTCTCTCTCTCTCTCTCTGTAATGATCTACCTATAGAGTTTCTCTCTCTCTCTCTAATGATCTACCTATAGAGTTCTCTCTCTCTCTCTAATGATCTACCTATAATGATCTACCTATAATGATCTACCTATAGAGTTCTCTCTCTCTCTCTAATGATCTACCTATAGAGTTCTCTCTCTCTAATGATCTACCTATAGAGTCCTCTAATGATCTCTATAGAGTTCTCTCTCTCTCTAATGATCTACCTATAGAGTTCTCTCTCTCTCTCTAATGATCTACCTCTCTCTCTAATGATCTACCTATAGAGTTCTCTCTCTCTAATGATCTACCTATAGAGTTCTCTCTCTCTAATGATCTACCTATAGAGTTCTCTCTCTCTAATGATCTACCTATAGAGTTATCTCTCTCTCTCTAATGATCTACCTATAGAGTTCTCTCTCTCTAATGATCTACCTATAGAGTTTCTCTCTCTCTCTAATGATCTACCTATAGAGTTCTCTCTCTCTCTCTCTAATGATCTACCTATAGAGTTCTCTCTCTCTAATGATCTACCTATAGAGTTCTCTCTCTCTCTAATGATCTACCTATAGAGTATCTCTCTCTCTCTCTAATGATCTACCTATAGAGTTCTCTCTCTCTCTAATGATCTACCTATAGAGTCTCTCTCTCTCTAATGATCTCTCTCTCTAATGATCTACCTATAGAGTCTCTCTCTCTAATGATCTACCTATAGAGTCTCTCTCTCTCTCTAATGATCTACCTATAGAGTTCTCTCTCTCTCTAATGATCTACCTATAGAGTTTCTCTCTCTCTAATGATCTATCTAATGATCTACTCTATAGAGTTCTCTCTCTCTCTCTCTAATGATCTACCTATAGAGTTCTCTCTCTCTCTCTAATGATCTACCTATAGAGTCTCTCTCTCTCTAATGATCTACCTATAGAGTTCTCTCTCTCTCTAATGATCTACCTATAGAGTTCTCTCTCTCTCTAATGATCTACCTATAGAGTTCTCTCTCTCTAATGATCTACCTATAGAGTTCTCTCTCTCTAATGATCTACCTATAGAGTCTCTCTCTCTAATGATCTACCTATAGAGTTCTCTCTCTCTCTCTCTCTCTCTAATGATCTACCTATAGAGTTCTCTCTCTCTCTCTCTAATGATCTACCTATAGAGTTCTCTCTCTCTAATGATCTACCTATAGAGTTCTCTCTCTCTCTAATGATCTACCTATAGAGTTCTCTCTCTCTCTAATGATCTACCTATAGAGTTCTCTCTCTAATGATCTAATGATCTACCTAATGATACCTATAGAGTTCTCTCTCTCTAATGATCTACCTATAGAGTTCTCTCTCTCTCTCATAATGATCTACCTATAGAGTTCTCTCTCTCTCTCTAATGATCTACCTATAGAGTTCTCTCTCTCTCTAATGATCTACCTATAGAGTTCTCTCTCTCTCTAATGATCTACCTATAGAGTTCTCTCTCTCTCTAATGATCTACCTATAGAGTTCTCTCTCTCTCTCTCTCTAATGATCTACCTATAGAGTTCTCTCTCTCTCTAATGATCTACCTATAGAGTTCTCTCTCTAATGATCTACCTATAGAGTTCTCTCTCTCTCTCTAATGATCTACCTATAGAGTTCTCTCTCTCTCTAATGATCTACCTATAGAGTTCTCTCTCTAATGATCTACCTATAGAGTTCTCTCTCTCTCTAATGATCTACCTATAGAGTTATCTCTCTCTCTCTCTAATGATCTACCTATAGAGTTCTCTCTCTCTCTCTCTCTAATGATCTACCTATAGAGTTCTCTCTCTCTCTAATGATCTACCTATAGAGTTCTCTCTCTCTCTCTTAATGATCTACCTATAGAGTTCTCTCTCTCTCTAATGATCTACCTATAGAGTTCTCTCTCTCTCTAATGATCTACCTATAGAGTTCTCTCTCTCTCTCTAATGATCTACCTATAGAGTTCTCTCTCTCTCTAATGATCTACCTATAGAGTTCTCTCTCTCTCTAATGATCTACCTATAGAGTTCTCTCTCTCTCTAATGATCTACCTATAGAGTTCTCTCTCTCTAATGATCTACCTATAGAGTTCTCTCTCTCTAATGATCTACCTATAGAGTTCTCTCTCTCTAATGATCTACCTATAGAGTTCTCTCTCTCTAATGATCTACCTATAGAGTCTCTCTCTCTCTCTAATGATCTACCTATAGAGTTCTCTCTCTCTCTCTCTCTCTCTCTAATGATCTACCTATAGAGTCTCTCTCTCTCTCTAATGATCTACCTATAGAGTTCTCTCTCTCCTGATCTGATCTATAGAGTCTCTCTCTCTAATGATCTACCTATAGAGTTCTCTCTCTCTCTCTAATGATCTACCTATAGAGTTCTCTCTCTCTCTAATGATCTACCTATAGAGTTATCTCTCTCTCTAATGATATACCTATAGAGTTATCTCTCTCTCTCTAATGATCTACCTATAGAGTTATCTCTCTCTCTAATGATATACCTATAGAGTTATCTCTCTCTCTCTCTCTAATGATCTACCTATAGAGTTCATTGTGGTAGGATCTCTCTCTCTAATGATCTACCTATAGAGTTTCTCTCTCTCTCTAATGATCTACCTATAGAGTCTCTCTCTAATGATCTCCTATAATGATCTACCTATAGAGTTCTCTCTCTCTCTAATGATCTACCTATAGAGTTCTCTCTCTCTCTCTAATGATCTACCTATAGAGTCTCTCTCTCTCTCTCTAATGATCTACCTATAGAGTTCTCTCTCTCTCTAATGATCTACCTATAGAGTTCTCTCTCTCTCTCTCTAATGATCTACCTATAGAGTTCTCTCTCTCTCTCTAATGATCTACCTATAGAGTTCTCTCTCTCTCTAATGATCTAATGATCTACCTATAGAGTCTCTCTCTCTCTCTCTAATGATCTACCTATAGAGATGATCTACCTATAGAGTTCTCTCTCTCTAATGATCTACCTATAGAGTCTCTCTCTCTCTCTCTAATGATCTACCTAGAGAGATCTCTAGAGTTCTCTCTCTCTAATGATCTACCTATAGAGTTCTCTCTCTTAATGATCTACCTATAGAGTTCTCTCTCTCTCTAATGATCTCTCTCTCTCTAATGATCTACCTATAGAGTTCTCTCTCTCTCTCTAATGATCTACCTATAGAGTTCTCTCTCTCTAATGATCTACCTATAGAGTTCTCTCTCTCTAATGATCTACCTATAGAGTTTCTCTCTCTCTCTCTAATGATCTACCTATAGAGTTCTCTCTCTCTCTAATGATCTACCTATAGAGTTCTCTCTCTCTCTCTTAATGATCTACCTATAGAGTCTCTCTCTCTCTCTAATGATCTACCTATAGAGTTCTCTCTCTCTCTAATGATCTACCTATAGAGTTCTCTCTCTCTCTCTTAATGATCTACCTATAGAGTTCTCTCTCTCTCTAATGATCTACCTATAGAGTTCTCTCTCTCTCTCTAATGATCTACCTATAGAGTCTCTCTCTCTCTCTAATGATCTACCTATAGAGTTCTCTCTCTCTCTAATGATCTACCTATAGAGTTCTCTCTCTCTCTAATGATCTACCTATAGAGTTCTCTCTCTCTCTAATGATCTACCTATAGAGTTCTCTCTCTCTCTCTCTCTAATGATCTACCTATAGAGTTCTCTCTCTCTCTCTAATGATCTACCTATAGAGTTCTCTCTCTCTCTAATGATCTACCTATAGAGTTCTCTCTCTCTAATGATCTACCTATAGAGTTCTCTCTCTCTCTAATGATCTACCTATAGAGTTCTCTCTCTCTCTCTCTAATGATCTACCTATAGAGTTCTCTCTCTCTCTCTAATGATCTACCTATAGAGTCTCTCTCTAATGATCTACCTATAGAGTTCTCTCTCTAATGATCTACCTATAGAGTCTCTCTCTCTCTAATGATCTACCTATAGAGTTCTCTCTCTCTCTAATGATCTACCTATAGAGTTCTCTCTCTCTAATGATCTACCTATAGAGTTCTCTCTCTCTCTCTCTAATGATCTACCTATAGAGTTCTCTCTCTCTAATGATCTACCTATAGAGTTCTCTCTCTAATGATCTACCTATAGAGTTCTCTCTCTAATGATCTACCTCTCTAATGATCTACCTATAGAGTTCTCTCTCTCTCTCTAATGATCTACCTATAGAGTTCTCTCTCTCTCTAATGATCTACCTATAGAGTCTCTCTCTCTCTCTAATGATCTACCTATAGAGTCTCTCTCTCTAATGATCTCTCTCTCTCTAATGATCTACCTATAGAGTTTCTCTCTCTCTCTAATGATCTACCTATAGAGTCTCTCTCTCTCTCTAATGATCTACCTATAGAGTTCTCTCTCTCTAATGATCTACCTATAGAGTTCTCTCTCTCTCTCTAATGATCTACCTATAGAGTTCTCTCTCTCTAATGATCTACCTATAGAGTTCTCTCTCTCTCTAATGATCTACCTATAGAGTTCTCTCTCTCTAATGATCTACCTATAGAGTTCTCTCTCTCTCTCTCTAATGATCTACCTATAGAGTTCTCTCTCTCTCTCTAATGATCTACCTATAGAGTTCTCTCTCTCTCTCTAATGATCTACCTATAGAGTTCTCTCTCTCTCTAATGATCTACCTATAGAGTCTCTCTCTCTCTCTCTAATGATCTACCTATAGAGTTCTCTCTCTCTCTCTCTCTCTCTCTCTAATGATCTACCTATAGAGTTCTCTCTCTCTCTAATGATCTACCTATAGAGTTCTCTCTCTCTCTAATGATCTACCTATAGAGTTCTCTCTCTCTCTAATGATCTACCTATAGAGTTCTCTCTCTCTCTAATGATCTACCTATAGAGTTCTTCTCTCTCTAATGATCTACCTATAGAGTTCTCTCTCTCTCTAATGATCTACCTATAGAGTTCTCTCTCTCTAATGATCTACCTATAGAGTTCTCTCTCTCTAATGATCTACCTATAGAGTTCTCTCTCTCTCTCTAATGATCTACCTATAGAGTTCTCTCTCTCTAATGATCTACCTATAGAGTTCTCTCTCTCTCTAATGATCTACCTATAGAGTTCTCTCTCTCTAATGATCTACCTATAGAGTTCTCTCTCTCTCTAATGATCTACCTATAGAGTCTCTCTCTCTCTCTAATGATCTACCTATAGAGTTCTCTCTCTCTCTCTAATGATCTACCTATAGAGTCTCTCTCTCTCTAATGATCTACCTATAGAGTTCTCTCTCTCTCTCTCTCTAATGATCTACCTATAGAGTTCTCTCTCTCTCTCTAATGATCTACCTATAGAGTTCTCTCTCTCTCTCTAATGATCTACCTATAGAGTTCTCTCTCTCTCTAATGATCTACCTATAGAGTCTCTCTCTCTCTCTAATGATCTACCTATAGAGTTCTCTCTCTCTCTCTAATGATCTACCTATAGAGTTCTCTCTCTCTCTAATGATCTACCTATAGAGTTCTCTAATGATCTAATGATCTACCTATAGAGTTCTCTCTCTCTCTCTAATGATCTACCTATAGAGTTCTCTCTCTCTAATGATCTACCTATAGAGTTCTCTCTCTCTCTAATGATCTACCTATAGAGTTCCCTCTCTCTCTCTCTAATGATCTACCTATAGAGTTCTCTCTCTCTCTAATGATATACCTATAGAGTTATCTCTCTCTCTCTAATGATCTACCTATAGAGTTCTCTCTCTCTCTAATGATCTACCTATAGAGTTCTCTCTCTCTCTCTAATGATCTACCTATAGAGTTCTCTCTCTCTCTAATGATCTACCTATAGAGTTCTCTCTCTCTCTAATGATCTACCTATAGAGTTCTCTCTCTCTCTAATGATCTACCTATAGAGTTTCTCTCTCTCTCTAATGATCTACCTATAGAGTTCTCTCTCTCTCTAATGATCTACCTATAGAGTTCTCTCTCTCTCTAATGATCTACCTATAGAGTCTATCTCTTCTAATGATCTACCTATAGAGTTCTCTCTCTAATGATCTACCTATAGAGTTCTCTCTCTCTCTCTCTAATGATCTACCTATAGAGTTCTCTCTCTAATGATCTACCTATAGAGTTCTCTCTCTCTCTCTCTAATGATCTACCTATAGAGTCTCTCTCTCTCTCTAATGATCTACCTATAGAGTTCTCTCTCTCTCTCTCTCTAATGATCTACCTATAGAGTTCTCTCTCTCTCTAATGATCTACCTATAGAGTTCTCTCTCTCTAATGATCTACCTATAGAGTTCTCTCTCTCTCTAATGATCTACCTATAGAGTTCTCTCTCTCTCTCTAATGATCTACCTATAGAGTTATCTCTCTCTCTAATGATCTACCTATAGAGTCTCTCTCTCTCTCTAATGATCTACCTATAGAGTTCTCTCTCTCTCTAATGATCTACCTATAGAGTTCTCTCTCTCTCTAATGATCTACCTATAGAGTTCTCTCTCTCTAATGATCTACCTATAGAGTTCTCTCTCTCTCTCTCTCTCTAATGATCTACCTATAGAGTTCTCTCTCTCTAATGATCTACCTATAGAGTTCTCTCTCTCTCTAATGATCTACCTATAGAGTTCTCTCTCTCTAATGATCTACCTATAGAGTTCTCTCTCTCTCTCTAATGATCTACCTATAGAGTTCTCTCTCTCTCTCTAATGATCTACCTATAGAGTTCTCTCTCTCTAATGATCTACCTATAGAGTTCTCTCTCTCTAATGATCTACCTATAGAGTTCTCTCTCTCTCTAATGATCTACCTATAGAGTTCTCTCTCTCTCTAATGATCTACCTATAGAGTTCTCTCTCTCTCTAATGATCTACCTATAGAGTTCTCTCTCTCTCTCTCTAATGATCTACCTATAGAGTCTCTCTCTCTCTCTAATGATCTACCTATAGAGTTCTCTCTCTCTCTCTCTAATGATCTACCTATAGAGTCTCTCTCTCTCTAATGATCTACCTATAGAGTTCTAATGATCTACCTCTCTCTAATGATCTACCTATAGAGTTTCTCTCTCTCTAATGATCTACCTATAGAGTTCTCTCTCTCTCTAATGATCTACCTATAGAGTTCTCTCTCTCTCTAATGATCTACCTATAGAGTTCTCTCTCTCTCTAATGATCTACCTATAGAGTTATCTCTCTCTCTCTCTAATGATCTACCTATAGAGTTCTCTCTCTCTAATGATCTACCTATAGAGTTCTCTCTCTCTCTCTAATGATCTACCTATAGAGTCTCTCTCTCTCTCTAATGATCTACCTATAGAGTTCTCTCTCTCTAATGATCTACCTATAGAGTTCTCTCTCTCTAATGATCTACCTATAGAGTTCTCTCTCTCTCTAATGATCTACCTATAGAGTTCTCTCTCTCTCTAATGATCTACCTATAGAGTTCTCTCTCTCTCTAATGATCTACCTATAGAGTTCTCTCTCTCTCTCTAATGATCTACCTATAGAGTTCTCTCTCTCTCTAATGATCTACCTATAGAGTTCTCTCTCTCTAATGATCTACCTATAGAGTTCTCTCTCTCTAATGATCTACCTATAGAGTCTCTCTCTAATGATCTAATGATCTACCTCTAATGATCTACCTATCTCTCTCTCTCTAATGATCTACCTATAGAGTTCTCTCTCTCTAATGATCTACCTATAGAGTTCTCTCTCTCTAATGATCTACCTATAGAGTTCTCTCTCTCTTAATGATCTACCTATAGAGTTCTCTCTCTCTCTCTCTCTCTAATGATCTACCTATAGAGTTCTCTCTCTCTCTAATGATCTACCTATAGAGTCTCTCTCTCTCTAATGATCTACCTATAGAGTTCTCTCTCTCTCTAATGATCTACCTATAGAGTTCTCTCTCTCTAATGATCTACCTATAGAGTTCTCTCTCTAATGATCTACCTATAGAGTTCTCTCTCTCTAATGATCTACCTATAGAGTTCTCTCTCTCTAATGATCTACCTATAGAGTTCTCTCTCTCTCTAATGATCTACCTATAGAGTTCTCTCTCTCTCTAATGATCTACCTATAGAGTTCTCTCTCTCTCTAATGATCTACCTATAGAGTTCTCTCTCTCTCTCTCTAATGATCTACCTATAGAGTTCTCTCTCTCTCTAATGATCTACCTATAGAGTTCTCTCTCTCTAATGATCTACCTATAGAGTTCTCTCTCTAATGATCTACCTATAGAGTTCTCTCTCTCTCTAATGATCTACCTATAGAGTTCTCTCTAATGATCTACCTCTCTCTAATGATCTACCTATAGAGTTCTCTCTCTCTCTCTAATGATCTACCTATAGAGTCTCTCTCTCTCTAATGATCTACCTATAGAGTTCTCTCTCTCTCTAATGATCTACCTATAGAGTTCTCTCTCTCTCTAATGATCTACCTATAGAGTTCTCTCTCTCTCTAATGATCTACCTACAGAGTCCTCTCTCTCTCTCTCTCTCTCTAATGATCTACCTACAGAGTTCTCTCTCTCTCTCTCTCTAATGATCTAACAGATCTCCCTAATGATCTACCTACAGAGTTCTCTCTCTCTCTAATGATCTACCTACAGAGTCTCTCTCTCTCTAATGATCTACCTACAGAGTTCTCTCTCTCTCTAATGATCTACCTACAGAGTCTCTCTCTCTCTCTAATGATCTACCTACAGAGTTCTCTCTCTCTCTAATGATCTACCTACAGAGTTCTCTCTCTCTAATGATCTACCTACAGAGTTCTCTCTCTCTAATGATCTACCTATAGAGTTCTCTCTCTCTCTCTAATGATCTACCTATAGAGTTCTCTCTCTCTCTCTCTCTAATGATCTACCTATAGAGTTCTCTCTCTCTCTAATGATCTACCTACAGAGTTCTCCCTCTCTAATGATCTACCTATAGAGTTCTCTCTCTCTCCCTCTCTAATGATCTACCTATAGAGTTCTCTCTGTCTCTCTCTCTCTCTCTCTCTCTCTCTCTCTCTCTCTCTCTCTCCAGTGTCTTTTCATTTTCATTTTTCTGAATTCATTGAGCCTTTATCTTGTCTCCTTTCTCTTCTTTTCTGCTCTCTTTCTCTCTCCTTCCTTCCCTCCTCTTTCAACCTTTGCATCATGGAGACTCTTTGCTGCACCAGTGTAAGTAACTCTCGACTCTCTCTCACTATTTTTCACTCTTTCTCTCACCCACCCTGTTCTGTGTCTGTCTGTCTGTCTGTCTGTCTGTCTGTCTGTCTGTCTGTCTGTCTGTCTGTCTGTCTGTCTGTCTGTGTCTGTCTCTGTCTGTCTGTCTGTCTGTCTGTCTGTCTGTCTGTCTGTCTGTCTGTCTGTCTGTCTGTCCGTCCACTCACTACCTGGTACAGTAACACAAAGACCATCCTTGTTCAGTCCTCTCCCTCTCTCTCTCTCATTTTATCTGAGCCATCAGAATGTGGCAGCCCTGAGGGGAAACTGGCCCGACAGACACTATCCCTCCCCTCCTCCACTCTTCCCTTCCTCCCCTGCCTCCCTTCCTCCCCTGCCTCCCTCTCTGCCCAGCCTGGCCCAACGTGAACTGACTACTGAGTTGGATCTGATGGTTCAGATCCGGTCCGGTTAGAGATTGAGGCCATTTTAATCTCTTCAAGAGATGAAAACTCTGTTGGCACAAACAGAATTTGATGAAAAGCATCTTTTGAACAAGCCACAAGAGTTTTTATCTGTCCGATGGTGAGCATGTGGGGCCTGACACAGGCAGATAAGACAGTGGGGCCTGACACAGGCAGATAAGACAGTGGGGCCTGACACAGTAAGATAGGACAGTGGGGCCTGACACAGTAAGATAGGACAGTGGGGCCTGACACAGTAAGATAGGACAGTGGGGCCTGACGCAGTAAGATAGGACAGTGGGGCCTGACACAGGCAGATAAGACAGTGGGGCCTGACAGAGT
>NC_088409.1:10281301-10326301 GCF_034236695.1 Oncorhynchus nerka | reverse complement strand
TACTTATTCGTAATGTTCTCACCATGTTCAGTATGTAATCCTCTGACCTGTCTATAACCTGTGACCTCTGACCTTGTAGAGATGGAGTTTGACCTTGACAAGGCCCTGGAAGATGTTCCTATCCACACAGAGGACCCTCCTGCACCTTCCCCTGCTCCTACCCTCTCGAGGTTAGAGAAGAGACCGTCAGGGACCATGGGAGAACTGCCCTCAGACGAGGCCAAGAAGCTGCAGCACTTCACCAAACTACGTCCTCGCAGGAACAAGAAGATGCAGTCCAGTAAGATACCGGTGAGTATCGCCGCTGTGAGTTACTGCTGGGGGAAATGAGCAGGACAGCAACAGTCCGTAAGGCAGATGTCAGTTATTCAGTTCTAACAACAACCCCAGAGTAAGAACCTTTGGAAGTGAGTATGATGTTTATTTTAGAAACACGTTTTACTCTTGTTCTCAAACACACAACTAGTCCTCTTATAACAACCCTGTAGTGGTATGGTGTTATAACAACCCTGTAGTGTGTTATAACAACCCTGTAGTGGTATGGTGTTATAACAACCCTGTAGTGGTATGGTGTTATAACAACCCTGTATTGGTATGGTGTTATAACAACCCTGTAGTGGTATGGTGTTATAACAACCCTGTAGTGGTATGGTGTTATAACAACCCTGTAGTGGTATGGTGTTATAACAACCCTGTAGTGGTATGGTGTTATAACAACCCTGTAGTGGTATGGTGTTATAACAACCCTGTAGTGGTATGGTGTTATATCAACCCTGTAGTGTTATGGTGTTATAACAACCCTGTAGTGGTATGGTGTTATAACAACCCTGTAGTGGTATGGTGTTATAACAACCCTGTAGTGTTATGGTGTTATAACAACCCTGTAGTGGTATGGTGTTATAACAACCCTGTATTGTGTTATAACAACCCTGTATTGGTATGGTGTTATAACAACCCTGTAGTGGTATGGTGTTATAACAACCCTGTATTGTCATGGTGTTATAACAACCCTGTAGTGGTATGGTGTTATAACAACCCTGTATGGTGTTATAACAACCCTGTAGTGGTATGGTGTTATAACAACCCTGTATTGTGTTATAACAACCCTGTAGTGGTATAGTGTTATAACAACCCTGTATTGGTATGGTGTTATAACAACCCTGTATTGTCATGGTGTTATATCAACCCTGTAGTGTGTTATAACAACATTGTAGTGGTATGGTGTTGTAACAACCCTGTAGTGGTATGGTGTTATAACAACCCTGTAGTGGTATGGTGTTATAACAACCCTGTATTGGTATGGTGTTATAACAACCCTGTAGTGGTATGGTGTTATAACAACCCTGTAGTGGTATGGTGTTATAACAACCCTGTAGTGGTGTGGTGTTATAACAACCCTGTAGTGGTATGGTGTTATAACAACCCTGTTATAACAAGTGTGTGTAGTGGTATGGTGTTATAACAACCCTGTAGTGGTATGGTGTTATAACAACCCTGTAGTGGTATGGTGTTATAACAACCCTGTAGTGGTATGGTGTTATAACAACCCTGTAGTGGTATGGTGTTATAACAACCCTGTAGTGGTATGGTGTTATAACAACCCTGTAGTGTGTTATAACAACCCTGTATTGGTATGGTGTTATAACAACCCTGTAGTGGTATGGTGTTATAACAACCCTGTAGTGGTATGGTGTTATAACAACCCTGTAGTGGTATGGTGTTATAACAACCCTGTAGTGGTATGGTGTTATAACAACCCTGTAGTGGTATGGTGTTATAACAACCCTGTAGTGGTATGGTGTTATAACAACCCTGTAGTGGTATGGTGTTATAACAACCCTGTAGTGGTATGGTGTTATAACAACCCTGTAGTGGTATGGTGTTATAACAACCCTGTAGTGGTATGGTGTTATAACAACCCTGTAGTGGTATGGTGTTATAACAACCCTGTAGTGTGTTATAACAACCCTGTAGTGGTATGGTGTTGTAACAACCCTGTAGTGGTATGGTGTTATAACAACCCTGTAGTGTTATAACAACCCTGTAGTGTGTTATAACAACCCTGTAGTGGTATGGTGTTATAACAACCCTGTAGTGGTATGGTGTTATAACAACCCTGTAGTGGTATGGTATGGTGTTATAACAACCCTGTAGTGTATGGTGTTATAACATGGTGTTATAACAACCCTGTAGTGGTATGGTGTTATAACAACCCTGTAGTGTTATATGGTGTTATAACAACCCTGTAGTGGTATGGTGTTATAACAACCCTGTAGTGGTATGGTGTTATAACAACCCTGTAGTGGTATGGTGTTATAACAACCCTGTGGTATGGTGGTATGGTGTTATAACAACCCTGTAGTGGTATGGTGTTATAACAACCCTGTAGTGGTATGGTGTTATAACAACCCTGTAGTGGTATGGTGTTATAACAACCCTGTAGTGGTATGGTGTTATAACAACCCTGTAGTGGTATGGTGTTATAACAACCCTGTGTAGTGTGTACCCTGTGTATGGTGTTATAACAACCCTGTAGTGGTATGGTGTTATAACAACCCTGTAGTGGTATGGTGTTATAACAACCCTGTAGTGGTATGGTGTTATAACAACCCTGTAGTGGTATGGTGTTATAACAACCCTGTAGTGGTATGGTGTTATAACAACCCTGTAGTGGTATGGTGTTATAACAACCCTGTATGGTGTGGTATGGTGTTATAACAACCCTGTAGTGGTATGGTGTTATAACAACCCTGTAGTGGTATGGTGTTATAACAACCCTGTAGTGGTATGGTGTTATAACAACCCTGTAGTGGTATGGTGTTATAACAACCCTGTAGTGGTATGGTGTTATAACAACCCTGTAGTGGTATGGTGTTATAACAACCCCTGTAGTGTTATATGGTGTTATATCAACCCTGTAGTGGTATGGTGTTATAACAACCCTGTAGTGGTATGGTGTTATAACAACCCTGTATTGGTATGGTGTTATAACAACCCTGTAGTGTGTTATAGCAACCCTGTAGTGGTATGGTGCAACCCTGTAGTGGTATGGTGTTATAACAACCCTGTAGTGGTATGGTGTTATAACAACCCTGTAGTGGTATGGTGTTATAACAACCTGTAGTGGTATGGTGTTATAACTGTAGTGGTATGGTGTTATAACAACCCTGTAGTGGTATGGTGTTATAACAACCCTGTAGTGGTATGGTGTTATAACAACCCTGTAGTGGTATGGTGTTATAACAACCCTGTAGTGGTATGGTGTTATAACAACCCTGTAGTGGTATGGTGTTATAACAACCCTGTAGTGGTATGGTGTTATAACAACCCTGTAGTGGTATGGTGTTATAACAACCCTGTAGTGGTATGGTGTTATAACAACCCTGTAGTGGTATGGTGTTATAACAACCCTGTAGTGGTATGGTGTTATAACAACCCTGTAGTGGTATGGTGTTATAACAACCCTGTAGTGGTATGGTGTTATAACAACCCTGTAGTGGTATGGTGTTATAACAACCCTGTAGTGGTATGGTGTTATAACAACCCTGTAGTGGTATGGTGTTATAACAACCCTGTAGTGGTATGGTGTTATAACAACCCTGTATTGGTATGGTGTTATAGCAACCCTGTAGTGGTATGGTGTTATAACAACCCTGTAGTGGTATGGTGTTATAACAACCCTGTAGTGGTATGGTGTTATAACAACCCTGTAGTGGTATGGTGTTATAACAACCCTGTAGTGTGTTATAACAACCCTGTAGTGGTATGGTGTTATAACAACCCTGTATTGGTATGGTGTTATAACAACCCTGTAGTGGTATGGTGTTATAACAACCCTGTAGTGGTATGGTGTTATAACAACCCTGTAGTGGTATGGTGTTATAACAACCCTGTATTGGTATGGTGTTATAACAACCCTGTAGTGTGTTATAACAACACTAGTGGTATGGTGTTATAACAACCCTGTAGTGGTATGGTGTTATAACAACCCTGTAGTGGTATGGTGTTATAACAACCCTGTAGTGGTATGGTGTTATAACAACCCTGTAGTGGTATGGTGTTATAACAACCCTGTAGTGGTATGGTGTTATAACAACCCTGTAGTGGTATGGTGTTATAACAACCCTGTAGTGGTATGTGTTATAACAACCCTGTAGCAAGTGGTATGGTGTTATAACAACCCTGTAGTGGTATGGTGTTATAACAACCCTGTATTGGTATGGTGTTATAACAACCCTGTATTGGTATGGTGTTATAACAACCCTGTAGTGTGTTATAACAACACTAGTGGTATGGTGTTGTAACAACCCTGTAGTGGTATGGTGTTATAACAACCCTGTAGTGGTATGGTGTTATAACAACCCTGTAGTGGTATGGTGTTATAACAACCCTGTAGTGGTATGGTGTTATAACAACCCTGTGGTATGGTATGGTGTTATAACAACCCTGTAGTGGTATGGTGTTATAACAACCCTGTAGTGGTATGGTGTTATAACAACCCTGTAGTGGTATGGTGTTATAACAACCCTGTAGTGGTATGGTGTTATAACAACACTGTAGTGGTATGGTGTTATAACAACCCTGTAGTGGTATGGTGTTATAACAACCCTGTAGTGGTATGGTGTTATAACAACCCTGTAGTGGTATGGTGTTATAACAACCCTGTAGTGGTATGGTGTTATAACAACCCTGTATTGTCATGGTGTTATAACAACCCTGTAGTGGTATGGTGTTATAACAACCCTGTATTGTCATGGTGTTATAACAACCCTGTAGTGGTATGGTGTTATAACAACCCTGTAGTGGTATGGTGTTATAACAACCCTGTATTGGTATGGTGTTATAACAACCCTGTATTGTCTTTGTGTGATAACAACCCTGTAGTGGTATGGTGTTATAACAACCCTGTAGTGGTATGGTGTTATAACAACCCTGTATTGGTATGGTGTTATAACAACCCTGTAGTGGTATGGTGTTATAACAACCCTGTAGTGGTATGGTGTTATAACAACCCTGTAGTGGTATGGTGTTATAACAACCCTGTAGTGGTATGGTGTTATAACAACCCTGTAGTGGTATGGTGTTATAACAACCCTGTAGTGGTATGGTGTTATTGTATTGTCTGTAGTGGTTGGTGTTATAACAACCCTGTAGTGGTATGGTGTTATAACAACCCTGTAGTGGTATGGTGTTATAACAACCCTGTATTGTCTTGGTGTTATAACAACCCTGTAGTGGTATGGTGTTATAACAACCCTGTAGTGGTATGGTGTTATAACAACCCTGTATTGGTATGGTGTTATATCAACCCTGTAGTGTGTTATAACAACCCTGTAGTGGTATGGTGTTATAACAACCCTGTAGTGGTATGGTGTTATAACAACCCTGTAGTGGTATGGTGTTATAACAACCCTGTAGTGGTATGGTGTTATAACAACCCTGTAGTGGTATGGTGTTATAACAACCCTGTAGTGGTATGGTGTTATAACAACCCTGTAGTGGTATGGTGTTATAACAACCCTGTATTGTCTTGGTGTTATAACAACCCTGTATTGTCATGGTGTTATAACAACCCTGTAGTGGTATGGTGTTATAACAACCCTGTATTGTCTTGGTGTTATAACAACCCTGTAGTGGTATGGTGTTATAACAACCCTGTATTGGTATGGTGTTATATCAACCCTGTAGTGTGTTATAACAACACTGTAGTGGTATGGTGTTGTAACAACCCTGTAGTGGTATGGTGTTATAACAACCCTGTAGTGGTATGGTGTTATAACAACCCTGTAGTGGTATGGTGTTATAGCAACCCTGTAGTGGTATGGTGTTATAACAACCCTGTAGTGGTATGGTGTTATAACAACCCTGTAGTGGTATGGTGTTATAACAACCCTGTAGTGGTATGGTGTTATAACAACCCTGTAGTGGTATGGTGTTATAACAACCCTGTAGTGGTATGGTGTTATAACAACCCTGTATTGTCATGGTGTTATAACAACCCTGTAGTGGTATGGTGTTGTAACAACCCTGTAGTGGTATGGTGTTATAACAACCCTGTAGTGGTATGGTGTTATAACAACCCTGTAGTGGTATGGTGTTATAACAACCCTGTATTGGTATGGTGTTATAACAACCCTGTAGTGGTATGGTGTTATAACAACCCTGTATTGTCTCGGTGTTATAACAACCCTGTAGTGGTATGGTGTTATAACAACCCTGTATTGGTATGGTGTTATATCAACCCTGTAGTGTGTTATAACAACACTGTAGTGGTATGGTGTTATAACAACCCTGTAGTGGTATGGTGTTATAACAACCCTGTAGTGGTATGGTGTTATAACAACCCTGTAGTGGTATGGTGTTATAACAACCCTGTAGTGGTATGGTGTTATAACAACCCTGTAGTGGTATGGTGTTATAACAACCCTGTAGTGGTATGGTGTTATAACAACCCTGTAGTGGTATGGTGTTATAACAACACCTGTTATAACAACCCTGTAGTGGTATGGTGTTATAACAACCCTGTAGTGGTATGGTGTTATAACAACCCTGTAGTGTATGGTGTTATGGTGTTATGGTGTTATAACAACCCTGTATTGTCATGGTGTTATAACAACCCTGTAGTGGTATGGTGTTATAACAACCCTGTAGTGGTATGGTGTTATAACAACCCTGTATTGTGTTATAACAACCCTGTATTGGTATGGTGTTATAACAACCCTGTAGTGGTATGGTGTTATAACAACCCTGTAGTGGTATGGTGTTATAACAACCCTGTAGTGGTATGGTGTTATAACAACCCTGTATTGTCATGGTGTTATAACAACCCTGTATTGTGTTATAACAACCCTGTAGTGGTATAGTGTTATAACAACCCTGTATTTTTACTCCACAGCCAATCAGCAGCACCACGTCTCAGGACGGAGAGCAGAACGGCCTGCATGGAAGGGTTGATGAGGGGGTGGACGAGTTCTTCTCCAAGAAAGTCACCAAGATGGACTCGAAGTTAGCGTTACGACTCATCACTATGAACAATTACTTGTCCTCTTGCTCTTTCAGCCATGTTTATATTGAAAAGGTTAACTTTCTCTCTCTCTCTCCCTCTCACTCCACCCTCTCTCCGTCTCTCACTCCTCTCTTTCCCTCTCTCTCTCACTCCCCCCTCTCTCCGTCTCTCACTCCTCTCTTTCGCTCTCTCTCTCACTCCCCCCTCTCTCCGTCTCTCACTCCTCTCTTTCGCTCTCCCTCTCTCTCTCACTCCCCCTCTCTCTCACTCCCCCCTCTCTCCGTCTCTCACTCCTCTTTCGCTCTCCCTCTCTCTCTCACTCCCCCTCTCTCCGTCTCTCACTCCTCTCTTTCGCTCTCCCTCTCTCTCTCACTCCCCCTCCCTCTCTCTCTTTTCCCCCTCTCTCCGTCTCTCACTCCTACCTCTCTCTCTCCCTCTCTCTCTCACTCCCCCCTCTCTCCGTCTATCACTCCTCTCTTTCGCTCTCCCCCCTCCCTCCCCCTCTCAGACGTTCCCTAAAGAGTTCAGACTCCCAGGACGGGGAGAAGAAGAGAAGTAAAGGAGGTTTCCTCAACCTCATCAAGTCTCGCACCTCCAAGTCTTCAGACAAAGACAAGTCTTCAGACAAAGACAAGTCAGAGAAGAACCAGTCTACCCCAGCTCCAGCCCTAACCCCAGCTCCAGTAACCACTGTCCCCGAGGGTCCTTCCTCCCCTAAGGCCTCCCTGAAGAGCCAAGCTCCAGAACCACCAACCAAGGTCAAGGAGGCCAAGACCCAGCCCACTCATCCCAGCCAGCTCACCCAACCCCTGGAGTGCAGCAGCAGCTCAGACCGGTCTGAGGAGCTACGGACCCCAGACTCTATGGATGAGGTGTCAGAGGGGGACAGTAAGGGTAGTCCCCAGGGGGGGAGGCGCTACGGGGTGCAGGTGATGGGGACTGGACTCCTGGCGGAGATGAAGGCCAAGCAGGAGAGACGGACCTTCGGATCACATAAGGTCAGTACTGGAGAATCAAAAGTAATGTATTACTGTAACTACATCAGTCAGTACTGGAGAACCAAAAGTAATATATTACTGTTACTACATCTGTCTGTACCGGTGAATCAAGAGTAATATACTACTGTAACTACATCCGTCAGTACTGGCGAACCAAAAGTAATATATTACTGTTACTACGTCTGTCTGTACTGGTGAATCAAAAGTAATATATTACTGTAACTGTCTGTACTGGTTTATATACTGAACAAAAATATAAGCATAGTTTAAACTATTTTACTGAGTTACAATTCAAATCAGGAAATCATTCCATTGAATTACATTAATTAGGCCCTAATCTGTTGAAGCACCTTTGGCAACGGGTACAGCCTCGAGTCTTCTTGGGTATGACACTACAAGCTTGGCACACCTGCATTTGGGGAGTTTCTCCCATTCTTATCTGCAGATCCTCTCAAGCTCTGTCAGGATGGATGGGGAGCGTCGCTGCACAGCTATTTTCAGCAGGTTTTCTTCAAGGATCTCTCTGTACTTTGCTCTGTTCATCTTTCCCTCGATTCTGACTCGTCTCCCAGTCCCTGCCGCTGAAAAACATCCCCACAGCATGATGCTGCCACCGTCACTGTAGGGATGGTTCCAGGTTTCCTCCAGACGTGACACTTGGCATTCAGGCCAAAGAGTTCAATCTTGGTTTCATCAGACCAGAGAATCTTGTTTCTCATGGTCTGAGAATCCTTTAGGAGCCTTTTGGCAAACTCCAAGCGGCCTGTCATATGCCATCTGTTGGCGGGGTCATGGTGCTGAGCTGTATGGCTGGACCTCAGCCCAGTCACTCTGTTACACTACAGCGCCACCTGCTGCTGGAAATAAATACAGCACAACACTTATTGTATTCTAAGAGCAAGCTGGGACGCTAAGTCGATAGGAGACAGTAACGTCCACACTAGTAGTAGGTCGATGTATAGTAGATGCTGTGACTGAACCCCCAGGGTTGTCTGTCTGTCTCCCCCAGGACCAGTATGACCAGTCGTCCAGTCCAGACAGCAGTGGCAGCGGTGAGTGCATCTCTACTGGCTTGTTTATGTTTACAGAGTGGGAATCACATGACGTGGGAGACCATACTTCCTGAACCACAGATGTGTATCGATTCACCCTGACTGCCTTGATTTAGACGGTCAACTTGAAGCTTATCTTGGACATGACCTCATGCATGTGTTTGCATGTGACTGAAGGTAATGAAGTTATTAGCACAGTTAGTGACTGAACCAGAAGACTTGTTTTGTGAATCATTTGTGAATCAGTTGTGAATCGTTTGTGTGACTTGTTGCCTTTCTGTGTGTCCCGTGAATGGCCATGTGTGTCCGACTATATAGCCTCACTATTGTTATTTTATTGTTGCTCCTTAATTATTTGTTATTTATCTATTATATATTTTTTTACTTCAGTTT
The DNA here is from genome assembly GCF_034236695.1 of Oncorhynchus nerka. Lineage (NCBI taxonomy): Eukaryota > Metazoa > Chordata > Actinopteri > Salmoniformes > Salmonidae > Oncorhynchus > Oncorhynchus nerka. The sequence goes on along the minus strand of NC_088409.1, from coordinate 10,316,852 downwards.
ATTTTTGTAAATTCTTTCTTAACACTTATTTTTCTTAAAACTGCATTGTTGGTTAAGGGCTTGTAAGTAAGCATTTCACTGTAAGGTCTACCTACACCTGTTGTATTCAGCGCATGTGACAAATTAACATTTTGATTTGATTATGTGTGTGAGCAGTGAAGGGCCAGCCTATCCCAACAGAGAGCAGGTCTCCAGGTGGCTCCAAGGCAGAGGGGGTGGTGGTGGTCGGCTCCCCAGAGAAGAGCCCTCGTGGTGGGGAGGCCAAACCAGAGACGGTCCCTAGGAACCGCATTACCTCAGTCCTAAGTTCCAGTCCTAAGCCTCCTCTTCAGGGCCCCAAGCCAGCCCTCGCTGCCCGACCCTCCATCCTTCAGAAGCCGCGCACCGGCAGTAGCAGGAGCATAGGTAGGCCTGTAATATGGAGCATTGAGATGTACAGATATACTAGATATTCTTATATCCTTCCATTAGTATGGATAACAACCAGGAGAATTGGTAGACAGGGTACAACATTTGGTCCACCAGCCACTGGGGCAGGTAGATAAAAAAAATCTACCAGACAAAATGTTTTAATTTAATTTAAAATTACTCTAATAAAACACACACATAAACAGACGAGCCTTCTTTGTAATGCTTCTTAAACAGCACATATATTACTAGTAAGAAGTAACTAATGTGGTTTATTGAATAATATTTTTTTTTACTCCCTTTAAGGGCGGGAGGTTGCCGTGGTAGCGTGATGTCAGTCATGTTAGTAACTGTGAGATTCAGTCTGACTAGTAGAGGCGTTGTCTTCTCTTCTCTAGCTGTTGAAACATAGAAAACATAGTAAAACAAACATGGCTTGTGAAACAAAACAACGTAAATAGTCAAGAAACACAAGGATAAAGTCTCTCTTCAGTAGACTTTAGTTTCAAGTAAATAAGACCAACTTTTAGGCCTTGTCCGCAGCGCTTCTAAAGATGAATATTTCCCTCAGCTCTTCACCCCCAGCCAGGCAGTGTTGCAGCGCGAGGTGGAATAGACTATATAGGATTTGTAGTTCTTTGACTTTGTGCAATTAATTTACCAGCTATGAAACAAAATGGCCCCAAAATACTTTGAAAACAATTTGACTATAAATGTGATCATACTTGACTATTTTTATTCCCAAACTCACTGTGGAGCCAACCTCCCGCCACAGTGGCTGGTGAGAGACTCAGGAGCATAGATACAGTATGGATCAGATAAACAAAATATATATGTTTTATTCCTGTGGTATAGTGAACAGCCAGGAGCATAGATACAGTATGGATCAGATAAACAAAATATATATGTTTTATTCCTGGATGTTAAATCTGTTAAAGATCTAGAACTATCAGGCCCCTGGATGTTAAAGATCTAGAACTATCTAGCCCCTGGATGTTACATCTGTTAAAGATCTAGAACTATCTAGCCCCTGGATATTAAAGATCTAGAACTATCTAGCTCCTGGATGTTACATCTGTTAAAGATCTAGAACTATCTAGCCCCTGGATCTTACATCTGTTAAAGATCTAGAACTATCTAGCCCCTGGATATTAAAGATCTAGAACTATCTAGTCCCTGGATGTTAAAGATCTAGAACTATCAGGCCCCTGGATGTTACATCTGTTAAAGATCTAGAACTATCTAGCCCATGGATGTTAAAGATCTAGAACTATCTAGCCCCTGGATGTTAAAGATCTAGAACTATCTAGCCCCTGGATGTTAAAGATCTAGAACTCTCTAGCCCCTGGATGTTACATCTGTTAAAGATCTAGAACTATCTAGCCCATGGATGTTAAAGATCTAGAACTATCTAGCCCCTGGATGTTAAAGATCTAGAACTATCTAGCCCCTGGATGTTAAAGATCTAGAACTCTCTAGCCCCTGGATGTTACATCTGTTAAAGATCTAGAACTATCGAGCCCCTGGATATTAAAGATCTAGAACTATCTAGCCCCCTGGATATTAAAGATCTAGAACTATCTAGCTCCTGGATGTTACATATGTTAAAGATCTAGAACTATCTAGCCCCTGGATGTTATATCTGTTAAAGATCTAGAACTATCTAGCCCCTGGATGTTAAATCTGTTAAAGATCTAGAACTATCAGACCCCTGGATATTAAAGATCTAGAACTATCGAGCCCCCTGGATATTAAAGATCTAGAACTATCTAGCCCCTGGATATTAAAGATCTAGAACTATCTAGCCACTGGATGTTACATCTGTTAAAGATCTAGATCTAGCCCCTGGATATTAAAGATCTAGAACTATCTAGCCCCTGGATATTAAAGATCTAGAACTATCTAGCCCCTGGATATTAACGATCTAGAACTATCTAGCCCCTGGATATTAAAGATCTAGAACTATCTAGCCCCTGGATATTAAATATCTAGAACTATCTAGCTCCTGGATGTTAAAGCTGTTAAAGATCTAGAACTATCTAGCCCCTGGATATTAAAGATCTAGAACTATCTAGCTCCTGGATGTTACATCTGTTAAAGATCTAGAACTATCTAGCCCCTGGATATTAAAGATCTAGAACTATCTAGCTCCTGGATGTTACATCTGTTAAAGATCTAGAACTATCTAGCCCCTGGATGTTACATCTGTTAAATATCTAGAACTATCTAGCCCCTGGATATTACATCTGTTAACGATCTATAACTATCTAGCCCCTGGATATTAAAGATCTAGAACTATCTAGCCCCTGGATGTTACATCTGTTAAAGATCTAGAACTATCTAGCCCCTGGATGTTACATCTGTTAACGATCTAGAACTATCTAGCCCCTGGATGTTACATCTGTTAAAGATCTAGAACTATCTAGCCCATGGATGTTAAAGATCTAGAACTATCTAGTCCCTGGATGTTAAAGATCTAGAACTATCTAGCTCCTGGATGTTAAAGATCTAGAACTATCAGGCCCCTGGATGTTACATCTGTTAAAGATCTAGAACTATCGAGCCCCTGGATATTAAAGATCTAGAACTATCTAGCTCCTGGATGTTAAAGATCTAGAACTCTCTAGCCCCTGGATGTTACATCTGTTAAAGATCTAGAACTATCTAGCCCATGGATGTTAAAGATCTAGAACTATCTAGCCCCTGGATGTTAAAGATCTAGAACTATCTAGCCCCTGGATGTTAAAGATCTAGAACTCTCTAGCCCCTGGATGTTACATCTGTTAAAGATCTAGAACTATCTAGCCCATGGATGTTAAAGATCTAGAACTATCTAGCCCCTGGATGTTAAAGATCTAGAACTCTCTAGCCCCTGGATGTTACATCTGTTAAAGATCTAGAACTATCGAGCCCCTGGATATTAAAGATCTAGAACTATCGAGCCCCCTGGATATTAAAGATCTAGAACTATCTAGCTCCTGGATGTTACATATGTTAAAGATCTAGAACTATCTAGCCCCTGGATGTTATATCTGTTAAAGATCTAGAACTATCTAGCCCCTGGATGTTAAATCTGTTAACGATCTAGAACTATCAGACCCCTGGATATTAAAGATCTAGAACTATCGAGCCCCCTGGATATTAAAGATCTAGAACTATCTAGCCCCTGGATATTAAAGATCTAGAACTATCTAGCCACTGGATGTTACATTTGTTAAAGATCTAGATCTAGCCCCTGGATATTAAAGATCTAGAACTATCTAGCCCCTGGATATTAAAGATCTAGAACTATCTAGCCCCTGGATATTAACGATCTAGAACTATCTAGCCCCTGGATATTAAATATCTAGAACTATCTAGCTCCTGGATGTTAAAGCTGTTAAAGATCTAGAACTATCTAGCCCCTGGATATTAAAGATCTAGAACTATCTAGCTCCTGGATGTTAAAGCTGTTAAAGATCTAGAACTATCTAGCCCCTGGATATTAAAGCTGTTTAAAATCTAGAACTATCTAGCTCCTGGATGTTAAAGATCTAGAACTATCTATCCCCTGGATATTAAAGATCTAGAACTATCTATCCCCTGGATATTAAAGATCTAGAACTATCTAGCCCCTGGATATTAAAGATCTAGAACTATCTAGCTCCTGGATGTTAAAGCTGTTTCAAATCTAGAACTATCTAGCCCCTGGATATTAAAGATATAGAACTATCTAGCCCCTGGATATTAAAGATCTAGAACTATCTAGCCCCTGGATATTAACGATCTAGAAGTATCTAGCCCCTGGATATTAAAGATCTAGAACTATCTAGCCCCTGGATATTAAATATCTAGAACTATCTAGCTCCTGGATGTTAAAGCTGTTAAAGATCTAGAACTATCTATCCCCTGGATATTAAAGATCTAGAACTATCTAGCCCCTGGATATTAAAGATCTAGAACTATCTAGCCCCTGGATATTAAAGATCTAGAACTATCTAGCCCCTGCATGTTAAAGATCTAGAACTATCTATCCCCTGGATATTAAAGATCTAGAACTATCTAGCCCCTGGATATTAAAGATCTAGAACTATCTAGCTCCTGGATGTTAAAGCTGTTAAAGATCTAGAACTATCTAGCCCCTGGATATTAAAGATCTAGAACTATCTAGCTCCTGGATGTTACATCTGTTAAAGATCTAGAACTATCTAGCCCCTGGATATTAAAGATCTAGAACTATCTAGCTCCTGGATGTTACATCTGTTAAAGATCTAGAACTATCTAGCCCCTGGATGTTACATCTGTTAAAGATCTAGAACTATCTAGCCCCTGGATATTACATATGTTAACGATCTATAACTATCTAGCCCCTGGATATTAAAGATCTAGAACTATCTAGCCCCTGGATGTTACATCTGTTAAAGATCTAGAACTATCTAGCCCCTGGATGTTACATCTGTTAACGATCTAGAACTATCTAGCCCCTGATTGTTACATCTGTTAAAGATCTAGAACTATCTAGCCCATGGATGTTAAAGATCTAGAACTATCTAGTCCCTGGATGTTAAAGATCTAGAACTATCTAGCTCCTGGATGTTAAAGATCTAGAACTATCTAGCCCCTGGATATTACATCTGTTAACGATCTAGAACTATCTAGCCCCTGGATATTAAAGATCTAGAACTATCTAGCTCCTGGATGTTAAAGATCTAGAACTCTCTAGCCCCTGGATGTTACATCTGTTAAAGATCTAGAACTATCTAGCCCATGGATGTTAAAGATCTAGAACTATCTAGCCCCTGGATGTTAAAGATCTAGAACTATCTAGCCCCTGGATGTTAAAGATCTAGAACTCTCTAGCCCCTGGATGTTACATCTGTTAAAGATCTAGAACTATCTAGCCCATGGATGTTAAAGATCTAGAACTCTCTAGCCCCTGGATGTTACATCTGTTAAAGATCTAGAACTATCGAGCCCCTGGATATTAAAGATCTAGAACTATCGAGCCCCCTGGATATTAAAGATCTAGAACTATCTAGCTCCTGGATGTTACATATGTTAAAGATCTAGAACTATCTAGCCCCTGGATGTTAAATCTGTTAAAGATCTAGAACTATCAGACCCCTGGATATTAAAGATCTAGAACTATCGAGCCCCCTGGATATTAAAGATCTAGAACTATCTAGCCCCTGGATATTAAAGATCTAGAACTATCTAGCCACTGGATGTTACATCTGTTAAAGATCTAGATCTAGCCCCTGGATATTAAAGATCTAGAACTATCTAGCCCCTGGATATTAAAGATCTAGAACTATCTAGCCCCTGGATATTAACGATCTAGAACTATCTAGCCCCTGGATATTAAATATCTAGAACTATCTAGCTCCTGGATGTTAAAGCTGTTAAAGATCTATAACTATCTAGCCCCTGGATATTAAAGATCTAGAACTATCTAGCTCCTGGATGTTAAAGCTGTTAAAGATCTAGAACTATCTAGCCCCTGGATATTAAAGCTGTTTAAAATCTAGAACTATCTAGCTCCTGGATGTTAAAGATCTAGAACTATCTATCCCCTGGATATTAAAGATCTAGAACTATCTATCCCCTGGATATTAAAGATCTAGAACTATCTAGCCCCTGGATATTAAAGATCTAGAACTATCTAGTTCCTGGATGTTAAAGCTGTTTCAAATCTAGAACTATCTAGCCCCTGGATATTAAAGATATAGAACTATCTAGCCCCTGGATATTAAAGATCTAGAACTATCTAGCCCCTGGATATTAACGATCTAGAAGTATCTAGCCCCTGGATATTAAAGATCTAGAACTATCTAGCCCCTGGATATTAAATATCTAGAACTATCTAGCTCCTGGATGTTAAAGCTGTTAAAGATCTAGAACTATCTAGCCCCTGGATATTAAAGATCTAGAACTATCTAGCCCCTGGATATTAAAGATCTAGAACTATCTAGCCCCTGGATATTAAAGATCTAGAACTATCTAGCCCCTGCATGTTAAAGATCTAGAACTATCTATCCCCTGGATATTAAAGATCTAGAACTATCTAGCCCCTGGATATTAAAGATCTAGAACTATCTAGCTCCTGGATGTTAAAGCTGTTAAAGATCTAGAACTATCTAGCCCCTGGATATTAAAGATCTAGAACTATCTAGCCCCTGGATGTTAAAGATCTAGAACTATCTATCCCCTGGATATTAAAGATCTAGAACTATCTAGCTCCTGGATGTTAAAGCTGTTAAAGATCTAGAACTATCTAGCCCCTGGATATTAAAGATCTAGAACTATCTAGCCCCTGGATGTTAAAGATCTAGAACTATCTAGCCCCTGGATATTAAAGATCTAGAACTATCTAGCCCCTGGATATTAAAGATCTAGAACTATCTAGCTCCTGGATGTTAAAGCTGTTAATATTCTGGGGTCTGAGGCTGGACACCTGCCTTTCAATAGACCACAGATCTTCACCTAGGATGCCAACTAATCTGGCTTCCTGTCGCAGTCATCAACTACGTAAACAACAATAAATTATATATCTTAACCTGTAAATTTGACACACACCTGTCCTAGTTTTGGGACAATAGAAACCTTGTGTAAGGGCGTTCTTCGTTTGTAGAAAGAGAGTCGGACCGAAATGCAGCGTGTAGGTTACTCATGACTTTAATGAAAGAATGCGTACATGAAATAAGTCAATAACATACTAAGCAAAACAACAAACGGAACGTGAAACTAATACAGCCTATCTGGTGACTATAACACAGAGACAGGACAATCACCCACGAATTACAAAGTGAAACTAAGCTGCCTAAATACGGTTCCCAATCCGAGACAACGAGAAACACCTGACTCTTAATTGAGAACCGCCTCAGGCAGCCAAACCTATACCACACCCCTAATCAGCCGCAATCCCAAATAATACAAACCCCAATACAAAACACAACATATAAACCCATGTCACACCCTGGCCTACCCAAACTATTAACAAAAACACAAAATACAATGACCAAGGCGTGACACCTTGGTGTAGTTCTGATACGGGTTCTCTTTCTGTCTTCCAGATGAGGTCTGTGACTCTCCTGGAGGGAATGTGTCTCCCAAGGGGGTAATGCTGCCTTACAGCCTGAAGAGGGTCCCCTTGGACAAGGACAAGGAGGGGCAGGGCAGTCCTCTACTGGGGGGCACGGGGAGCAACAAAAACCCCTCTGCTCAGGCAGGTAGGTTACCTTTACCCATCCAGGTAGGAACAGACCTAGTCACACACTATCATACTTCCAGGTGTCGTTCATCACTTTGCGTTTGAGGAAGCCTGGAAGGAGAGGCTGTTTAGCCCTAAAGCGCAGGCCTCTGTTTCCCTCGAACTGTATCTGTTCTCAGTAGAGAGAGAGATGTGTCGGACACCAGAATATATTATCCTTACTGCATAGAACATAATGCACAATCACAGTTACAACTAAATCTTAACTCCATTTTTGTTAAGATTGCCATTCCATCTTATTCCAAGTGAATCGTCTCATAAACTGTCGTTTTGAACGTAGCCTTTGTCTTGTAGATAGATATCATTAAGCCTTCATAGATTACTGTTTTTCTCATCGATAGATAGGCTAGGATTTATCTCTGTGGTTTTCCTCTAGAGAGATAGGCCAGGATTTATCTCTGGGGTTTTCCTCATAGAGAGATAGGCCAGGATTTATCTCTGTGGTTTTCCTCATAGATGGATAGGCCAGGATTTATCTCTGTGGTTTTCCTCATAGAGAGATAGGCCAGGATTTATCTCTGTGGTTTTCCTCATAGAGAGATAGGCTAGAGTTTATCTCCGTGGTTTTCCTCATAGAGAGATAGGCCAGGATTTATTTATGTGGTTTTCCTCATAGAGAGACAGAATAGAGTTTATCTCTGTGGTTTTCCTGATAGAGAGATAGGCCAGGATTTATCTCTGTGGTTTTCCTCATAGAGAAATAGAATATAGTTTATCTCTGTGGTTTTCCTCGTAAAGAGATAGAATAGAGTTTATCTCTGTGGTTTTCCTCATAGAGAGATAGGCCAGGATTTATCTCTGTGGTTTTCCTCATAAAGAGATAGAATAGAGTTTATCTCTGTGGTTTTCCTCATAGAGAGATAGGCCAGGATTTATCTCTGTGGTTTTCCTCATAAAGAGATAGAATAGAGTTTATCTCTGTGGTTTTCCTCATAGAGAGATAGGCCAGGATTTATCTCTGTGGTTTTCCTCATAAAGAGATAGAATAGAGTTTATCTCTGTGGTTTTCCTCATAGAGAGATAGGCCAGAGTTTATCTCTGTGGTTTTCCTCATAGAGAGATAGGCCAGAGTTTATCTCTGTGGTTTTCCTCATAGAGAGATAGGCCAGAGTTTATCTCTGTGGTTTTCCTCATAGAGAGATAGAATAGAGTTTATCTCTGTGGTTTTCCTCATAGAGAGATAGAATAGAGTTTATCTCTGTGGTTTTCCTCATAGAGAGATAGAATAGAGTTTATCTCTGTGGTTTTCCTCACTAGCACTGGCCAACATTATTATCCAATCTACTACATCAGCTGTAATCAGGCTTCTCTATGTCATTTAGCATTATCTTCATGTATTAGTGTTGTCTCTCTAGAGCAGTGGTTCCCAAACTTATTATAGTCCCATACCCCTTCAAACGTTCAACCTCCAGCTGTACCCCCTCTAAGCACCAGGGTCAGCGCACTCTCAAATGTTGTCATGACAACAATGATGTTGTCATCACTGTAAGCCTGCCACACACACACCATACAATATATTTATTGTGACAAAGAGCTCCTATAGGACCAGGGCACTAATAATAATAATAATAATAATCAATCATTTTGCTCTTTATTTAGCCATCTTACATATAAAACCTTATTTGTTCATAGAGAATTTCCTGCAAGTTAATGAGAAGGGTGTGCTTGAAAGAAAGCACATTACTCTCCAATGTTGAGTTGTATTGGAGAGAGTCTCAGTCTTAAATCCTTTTCCACACACAGTCTGTGCCTGTATTTAGTTTTCATGCCAGTGAGGGCCGAGAATCGACTCTCACATAGGTACGTGGTTGCAAAGGGCATCAGTGTCTTAACAGCACGATTTACCAAAGCAGGATACTCTGAGTGCAGCCCGATCCAGAAATCTGGCTGTGGCTTCTGATTCAATAACATTTTCACAGAACCTTTTGTTACAATTTCGATGAGGCTCTCTTCAGATATCGGTAATTGGACTGGAGGCAGGGCATGAAAGAGATAATGAATCCAGTTGTTTGTGTCGTCCGTTTCGGGAAAGTACCTGTGTAATTGGGCACCCAACTCGCTCAGGTGCTTCGCTATATCACATTTGACATTGTCTGTAAGCTTGAGTTCATTTGCACACAGAAAAATCATACAATGATGGAAAGACCTGTGTGTTTTCCTTGTTAATGTAGACAGAGAAGAGCTCCAACTTCTTAATCATAGCCTCAATTATGTCCCGCACATTGAATATAGTTGTGGAGAGTCCCTGTAATCCTAGATTCAGATCATTCAGGTGAGCAGAAACATCACCCAGATAAACATCACCCAGAAACATCCACCAGTCATGTGAGAAACTCATCATCATTTTATTTTTTACTTTATTTTACCTTTATTTAACTAGGCAAGTCAGTTAAGAACAAATTCTTATTTTCAATGATGGCCTAGGAACAGTGGGTTAACTGCCTGTTCAGGGGCAGAACGACAGATTTGTACCTTGTCAGCTCGGGGGTTTGAACTTGCAACCTTCCGGTTACAAGTCCAACGCTCTAACCACTAGGCTACCCTGCCGCCCCATCATGCAGGTGGCCACGTCTGTTGACTCATCCAGCTGTAACGTATAGAAGTCACTGGCTCATATGCGAAGCAGTAATTGTTTCAAAACATCTGCCATGTCACTGAAGCGTTGTGAAACAGTGTTGTTTGATGAAGGCATTGTCTGTATAGTTTTTGGGCCTTTTCTCCCAGCATTGTCCCAGCCATATCCACGGCAGCAGGAAGTCCTCCACAATAGTATGGGCCTTGCCTGTCCCAGCCATATCCACGGCAGCAGGAAGTCCTCCACAATAGTATGGGCCTTGCCTGTCCTAGTCATATCCACGGCAGCAGGAAGAAGGAAGTCCTCCACTATAGTATGGGGTTTACCTGTCCTAGCCATATCCACGGCAGCAGGAAGTCCTCCACAATAGTATGGGGTTTACCTGTCCTAGCCATATCCACGGCAGCAGGAAGAAGGAAGTCCTCCACAATAGTATGGGGTTTGCCTGTCCTAGCCATATCCACGGCAGCAGGAAGAAGGAAGTCCTCCGCTATAGTATGGGCCTTGCCTGTCCTAGCCATATCCACGGCAGCAGGAAGTCCTCCACAATAGTATGGGCCTTGCCTGTCCTAGTCATATCCACGGCAGCAGGAAGTCCTCCACAATAGTATGGGCCTTGCCTGTCCTAGTCATATCCACGGCAGCAGGAAGTCCTCCACAATAGTATGGGCCTTGCCTGTCCTAGTCATATCCACGGCAGCAGGAAGAAGGAAGTCCTCCACTATAGTATGGGGTTTACCTGTCCTAGCCATATCCACGGCAGCAGGAAGTCCTCCACAATAGTATGGGCCTTGCCTGTCCTAGCCATATCCACGGCAGCAGGAAGTCCTCCACAATAGTATGGGCCTTGCCTGTCCTAGTCATATCCACGGCAGCAGGAAGTCCTCCACTATAGTATGGGGTTTACCTGTCCTAGCCATATCCACGGCAGCAGGAAGTCCTCCACAATAGTATGGGCCTTGCCTGTCCTAGTCATATCCACGGCAGCAGGAAGAAGGAAGTCCTCCGCTATAGTATGGGGTTTACCTGTCCTAGCCATATCCACGGCAGCAGGAAGTCCTCCACAATAGTATGGGCCTTGCCTGTCCTAGCCATATCCACGGCAGCAGGAAGAAGGAAGTCCTCCGCTATAGTATGGGGTTTACCTGTCCTAGCCATATCCACGGCAGCAGGAAGTCCTCCACAATAGTATGGGCCTTGCCTGTCCTAGTCATATCCACGGCAGCAGGAAGAAGGAAGTCCTCCGCTATAGTATGGGGTTTACCTGTCCCAGCCATATCCACGGCAGCAGGAAGTCCTCCACAATAGTATGGGCCTTGCCTGTCCTAGCCATATCCACGGCAGCAGGAAGAAGGAAGTCCTCCGCTATAGTATGGGGTTTACCTGTCCTAGCCATATCCACGGCAGCAGGAAGTCCTCCACAATAGTATGGGCCTTGCCTGTCCTAGTCATATCCACGGCAGCAGGAAGAAGGAAGTCCTCCGCTATAGTATGGGGTTTACCTGTCCTAGTCATATCCACGGCAGCAGGAAGAAGAAGGAAGTCCTCCGCTATAGTATGGGGTTTACCTGTCCTAGTCATATCCACGGCAGCAAAGTCCTCCACAATAGTATGGGCCTTGCCTGTCCTAGTCATATCCACGGCAGCAGGAAGAAGGAAGTCCTCCGCTATAGTATGGGGTTTACCTGTCCTAGTCATATCCACGGCAGCAGGAAGAAGGAAGTCCTCCGCTATAGTATGGGGTTTACCTGTCCTAGTCATATCCACGGCAGCAGGAAGTCCTCCACAATAGTATGGGCCTTGCCTGTCCTAGTCATATCCACGGCAGCAGGAAGAAGGAAGTCCTCCGCTATAGTATGGGGTTTACCTGTCCTAGTCATATCCACGGCAGCAGGAAGAAGGAAGTCCTCCGCTATAGTATGGGGTTTACCTGTCCTAGTCATATCCACGGCAGCAGGAAGTCCTCCGCTATAGTATGGGGTTTACCTGTCCTAGCCATATCCACGGCAGCAGGAAGAAGGAAGTCCTCCGCTATAGTATGGGGTTTACCTGTCCTAGCCATATCCACGGCAGCAGGAAGAAGGAAGTCCTCCGCTATAGTATGGGGTTTACCTGTCCTAGTCATATCCACGGCAGCAGGAAGAAGGAAGTCCTCCGCTATAGTATGGGGTTTACCTGTCCTAGTCATATCCACGGCAGCAGGAAGAAGGAAGTCCTCCACAATAGTATGGGCCTTGCCTGTCCTAGTCATATCCACGGCAGCAGGAAGAAGGAAGTCCTCCGCTATAGTATGGGGTTTACCTGTCCTAGTCATATCCACGGCAGCAGGAAGAAGGAAGTCCTCCGCTATAGTATGGGGTTTACCTGTCCTAGCTACTCAGTAGCTCACCATATAAGACTCTTCTAGCCACTTCTTATTAATGGTATCTGTTGCTTTTATACATGTCAAACTACTCGAAAGTCGTCTTTATTCTCGCTCAAACTCCCGTGGCTTATTTTTCAAATTGTCATGTTTGTTTCTAAATGTCTGCGCAAGAGTGAAGGTTTCATTGAGTTGTGAGATAGTACTGTAGCACATATAACACACAGTGGCTGAGGAAAGGCACTACTCCCAATATCAGTGAACCCCAAATCAATGTAGTTCTCATCATATTTGCACCTCTTCGATGGTCCAACGTCCCTGTCTGTTGTTCGGTGCTTTCCCGGGTAAGGGGGTAGTAGCTTGGTGCTTTCCCGGGTAAGGGGGTAGTAGCTTGATGCTTTCCCGGGTAAGGGGGTAGTAGCTTGGTGCTTTCCCGGGTAAGGGGGTAGTAGCTTGGTGCTTTCCCGGGTAAGGGGTAGTAGCTTGGTGCTTTCCGGTAAGGGGTAGTAGCTTGGTGCATTCCCGGTAAAGGGGCAGTAGCTTGGTGCATTCCCCGGTAAGGGGCAGTAGCTTGGTGCTTTCCCGGTAAGGGGGTAGTAGCTTGGTGCTTTCCGGTAAGGGGTAGTAGCTTGGTGCTTTCCCGGGTAAGGGGTAGTAGCTTGGTGCTTTCCCAGTAGCTTAGTGCTTTCCGCAAAGGGGCAGTAGCTTGGTGCTTTCCCGGGTAAGGGGGTAGTAGCTTGGTGCTTTCCCGTGTAAAGGGGCAGTAGCTTGGTGCTTTCCCGGTAAGGGGCAGTAGCTTGGTGCTTTCCCGGTAAAGGGGTAGTAGCTTGGTGCTTTCCCGGGTAAGGGGGTAGTAGCTTGGTGCTTTCCCGGGTAAGGGGGTAGTAGCTTGGTGCTTTCCCGTGTAAAGGGGCAGTAGCTTGGTGCTTTCCCGTGTAAAGGGGCAGTAGCTTGGTGCTTTCCCGGGTAAGGGGGTAGTAGCTTGGTGCTTTCCCGGGTAAGGGGGTAGTAGCTTGGTGCTTTCCCGTGTAAAGGGGCAGTAGCTTGGTGCTTTCCCGGGTAAGGGGGCAGTAGCTTGGTGCTTTCCCGTGTAAGGGGGTAGTAGCTTGGTGCTTTCCCGTGTAAAGGGGCAGTAGCTTGGTGCTTTCCCGGGTAAAGGGGCAGTAGCTTGGTGCTTTCCCGGGTAAAGGGGCAGTAGCTTGGTGCTTTCCCGGGTAAAGGGGCAGTAGCTTGGTGCTTTCCCGGGTAAGGGGGCAGTAGCTCTTCAGCTGCATCAGGTTCACAACTGTCAGTGTCCATGCTAGCTGGGCTAACAACAACATGTAGAATTACTGATGTTAGCATTGGATGTGCTCGTGGAAGCAGAACAACTTGTGTCATCGACAGGTGCAGGTTTAGTCCTGCTGGTTGTAGCAGTATGATGTCCTGCTGGTAGTAGCTGTATGATGTCCTGCTGGTTGTAGCAGTATGATGTCCTGCTGGTTGTAGCAGTATGATGTCCTGCTGGTAGTAGCAGTATGATGTCCTGCTGGTTGTAGCAGTATGATGTCCTGCTGGTTGTAGCAGTATGATGTCCTGCTGGTTGTAGCAGTATGATGTCCTGCTGGTTGTAGCAGTATGATGTCCTGCTGGTTGTAGCAGTATGATGTCCTGCTGGTTTTAGCAGTATGATGTCCTGCTGGTTGTAGCAGTACTACCAGTAGAGCTGGTATTTGTCTCTATGGACGCGGGCCTTACTTTTGTTAACCATTTATCAATTTTCGAGCAAACGGAATGAGCAGCAGCTACGTTTGGCTACATACGGACCGTTAGTGGAATTCCCACAAGAGAGTAACGGTTCATGTGATTGGATGAGTAACTGTTAATGTGATTGGATGAGTAACTGTTAATGTGATTGGATGAGTAACGGTTAATGTGATTGGATGAGTAACGGTTAATGTGATTGGATGAGTAACGGTTAATGTGATTGGATGTTCATTATTTGACTAGGCTTCCTGTATTTGACATTGTGTTGTTATTTCGCTGAACACTAGATGGTTAATTTAATTTTTGGCAGTGACACAAGGCTACTCAGGTGAGAGAGAAACCTCACCCAAATGTATAGCCCCGTTGGAAAATATAAATGGACTGTTTGAAAATGTGAAGAATATATATAATATATATATATATGTTTTATATATATTTTTCTTCTTTTAAATGTGAATCACATTTTTATTTGGTGTACCCCCGACGACATTGCGGGTATTCCAGTTTGGGAATACCTGCTTTAGATGATATGGCTACAACACACTCTATATCACACTCCATAACACACTCTACTACACACTCTATAACACATTCTATAACACACTCTATAACATTCTACAACACACTCTACAACACACTCTATAACACACTCTATAACATTCTACAACACACTCTACAACACTCTACAACACACTCTATAACACACTCTACAACACACTCTACTACGTACTCTACTACACACTCTACTACACACTCTTCTACACACTCTACTACGCACTCTACTACACACTCTACTACACACTCTACTACACACTCTTCTACACACTACTACGCACTCTACTACACACTCTACAACAAACTACTACTACTCTACACACTCTACTACACACTCTACAACAAACTCTATAACACACTCTACTACGCACTCTCTACACACTCTACTACACACTCTACTACACACTCTACAACAAACTCTATAACACACTCTACTACGCACTCTACTACACACTCTACTACACACTCTACTACGCACTCTACTACACACTCTACTACACACTCTTCTACACACTCTACTACACACTCTACTACACACTCTACTACGCACTCTACTACACACTCTACTACACACTCTTCTACACACTCTACTACGCACTCTACTACACAATCTACTACACACTCTATAACACACTCTACTACGCACTCTCTACACACTCTACTACACACTCTACTACACACTCTACAACAAACTCTATAACACACTCTACTACGCACTCTACTACACACTCTACTACACACTCTACTACACACTCTGCTACACACTCTACTACACAGTCTACTACACACTCTACTACGCACTCTACTACACACTCTACTACACAGTCTACTACACACTCTACAACACCCTCTACTACACAGTCTACTATACAGTCTACTACGCGCTCTACAACACACTGCTACACACTCTACTACACACTCTACTGCACACTCTACTACACACTCTACTGCACAGTCTACTACACACTCTACTACACTACTACACAGTCTCCTACACACTCTACTGCACAGTCTACTACACACTCTACTACACAGTCTCCCACACACTCTACTACACTACTACACAGTCTCCTACACACTCTACTGCACACTCTACTACACACTCTACTACACAGTCTCCTACACAGTCTCCTGCACACTCTACTGCACACTCTACTACACACTACTACACACTACACACTACTACACACTCTACTACACACTCTACTACACTACTACACAGTCTTCTACACACTCTACTACACTACTACACAGTCTCCTACACACTCTACTGCACAGTCTACTACACACTCTACTACACACTCTACTACACTACTACACAGTCTATAACACACTCTATAACACACTCTACTATGCAGTCTATAACACACTCTACTACACACTCTACAACACACTGCTACACACTCTACTACACACTCTACTACACACTCTACTACACACTCTACAACACACCCTACTACACGCTCTACAACACACCCTACTACACACTCTGTTGCACAGCAACATTACTCCTATGAACAGTCACTGAGGGCACGACAGACCACTCTTCACCCCCAGTGTTCTATGGATCAAGATTGAATCTATCGATCTATTATTGATCTGTTATTGATCTGTTATTGATCTGTTATTGATCTGTTATTGATCTGTTATTGATAGGCTACTCATTCTTTACAAACTCCATCAAAAAAGAACCACACATTGCCTACTTGTCTTCTATTTTTAGCAGCCCAGATGTGCTGAAAGACAAATTAGAATTAATTGCTATTCCCCAATCGGCTTGGCCCTGTGGCTAATTGAATGGCTGATTGATCAACGAGCACTAAAGTCCAGCCTCCCTCCCTCCTCTCCCTAGTGAATGTTCCAACAGAAGACGGTAGCGTGTTTGATTCTGATCAGGAAGCTGACAAGCCAATCTCAGAGCCCGACACGCCTGCCAATCACCTACCAGCACCGAACAGGAAGTGGGCGAGCACAAGAGCAGGAAGTCCCTCCCCTGTACTGGTTAGAAGAAGTTCTCCCTTTCCCTCCTCCTCTCTCACTTGCATCTTTTATAATCTCTCATCTTGTCCCATAGTTCAGGTCAGACTGCAGTGAGATTCACTATTGGAGCTTCTGGATGTGATTTGATTGATATTGATGGCTTATAATTGAAGGGAGCTTTTACCAAAATGAATCTAAAATACCGCCTACTGATCTTTCTCCATCTGGCACCTGAGGCAGAAAGTTATCCGGGCTTCTCTAGGCTTCACATGGGAAACGTTCATATTTTTAGAATATGTCTTGGTGCCAGTTGGTGCCAGTTGGTGCCAGTTGATGCCAGTTGGTGCCAGTTGGAAAATGTGCTTGCTTTTCTTTAGAAAAAGTGTTGGATTGATTCATCTTTCACAAGTTACTATCTAGAAGTGTTATTTTGACTCATTTTTAGCACTAATGAGGTAGAAAAGGAGATTAAAACAGGAATCAAACCGTTTGTTTTCAGATAAGGTTGTTTTTGGCGCCCTCTGCTGTTCATTCTCATAACCAGCTCCTGTCCTCTTCTCCTCAGCAGTGAAACCAGGCTCAGTGTCGGACCCCGCCAATCGCCAGAGCCCCCACCGCCACAACTCTGAGGACAACGGCTCCAAACCCAAGGACCAATCCCCCAACCCTGACAGAGACAAGGGACCGGGGAGAAAGTCTCCCCGATCTGGAGAAGAGGCCGACAAAGACTTTATTTTTATATGAGAAACTAAACTCTCAATGAATGACAGGTGCATTGTACCTGCCTGTCATCTCAGTGTATCTGATGTCAGGAATCGGAAAGCGACGACCGTATGTCTAAAGACTGTCAGGCAGAGTAACCCATGTGAAGTGTTTCACTGTGATAGGACTGTTGGACACTTTCACTAATCTCAGTAATACCAAGATAAATACGGCTAAAGCACTGTTATGATGATGCACTGTTGTGTGTTAAGTCACTGTGGATCATAAACAACACATTTTCTGAAGGGGGAAGGAGAGGGACATCCCTTTACACGACTCAGATATCTCATGGTTTGGCCATGTGTGTACTATGTCATCATGGCTTGGCCATGTGTGTACTCTGTCATCATGGTTTGGCCATGTGTGTACTATGTCATCATGGCTTGGCCATGTGTGTACTATGTCATCATGGTTTGGCCATGTGTGTACTATGTCATCATGGTTTGGCCATGTGTGTACTATGTCATCATGGTTTGGCCATGTGTGTACTATGTCATCAGGGTTTGGCCATGTGTGTACTATGTCATCATGGTTTGGACATGTGTGTACTATGTCATCATGGTTTGGACATGTGTGTACTATGTCATCATGGTTTGGACATGTGTGTACTATGTCATCATGGTTTGGACATGTGTGTACTATGTCATCATAGCTTTGTGTGCCGGTCATCCCCTGTGCTTGTATTGGGAAGTGAAGTGGTGTACTGTCATGCCAGTAAAAACTAGCCTGGAATCCACACTGAATATCTGTTTCACTATTCAGATTGGTATCCATGCCAGTAAAAGCTAGCCTGGAATCCACACTGAATATCTGTTTCACTATTCAGATTGGTATCCATGCCAGTAAAAGCTAGCCTGGAATCCACACTGAATATCTGTTTCACTATTCAGATTGGTATCCATGCCAGTAAAAGCTAGCCTGGAATCCACACTGAATATCTGTTTCACTATTCAGATTGGTATCCATGCCAGTAAAAGCTAGCCTGGAATCCACACTGAATATCTGTTTCACTATTCAGATTGGTATCCATGCCAGTAAAAGCTAGCCTGGAATCCACACTGAATATCTGTTTCACTATTCAGATTGGTATCCATGCCAGTAAAAGCTAGCCTGGAATCCACACTGAATATCTGTTTCACTATTCAGATTGGTATCCATGCCAGTAAAAGCTAGCCTGGAATCCACACTGAATATCTGTTTCACTATTCAGATTGGTATCCATGCCAGTAAAAGCTAGCCTGGAATCCACACTGAATATCTGTTTCACTATTCAGATTGGTATCCATGCTAAGTGAAAGCCGGACATGGATGGGACTCCAGCTCAGGGCTTTTCTGCAGGCAGCATCAATTGGCTCCTAATTCAGGACCTGACTGCTTCGTGTGGACAGACGGACGTTTTCAAACCTGTCCAGCAATTCAGGAAGTAAACTGAAATTCCATTTCCATTTCTCTTCACTGCTTTTCAATCAGAACATTTTTTTAAATTGGAATTTGGCTTAGTTTCTGGATTGACTGGAATTGAAATGGAATTGACCCGAACCCTACTGTCTAGTCAGTCAGGGCCCGACAACTAGGGGTCATGTCCTGACCTCGGCACCTTTCGGTCTTTCAATTGGTCTTTGTTTGCTGCCTCGCTGCCAGTAGTTTATTTTCTTCACGACCTGTAAATCATATGGCTTTGGACTGAAGGGTTGGTTTACTCGGTCAGAACGTAGTGACGTCACGGTATCATATGGCTTTGGACTGAAGGGTTGGTTTACTCGGTCAGAACGTAGTGACGTCACGGTATCATATGGCTTTGGACTGAAGGGTTGGTTTACTCGGTCAGAACGTAGTGACGTCACGGTAACATATGGCTTTGGACTGAAGGGTTGGTTTACTCGGTCAGAACGTAGTGACGTCACGGTATCATATGGCTTTGGACTGAAGGGTTGGTTTACTCGGTCAGAACGTAGTGACGTCACGGTATCATATGGCTTTGGACTGAAGGGTTGGTTTACTCGGTCAGAACGTAGTGACGCCACGGTATCATATGGCTTTGGACTGAAGGGTTGGCTTACTCGGTCAGAACGTAGTGACGCCACGGTAACATATGGCTTTGGACTGAAGGGTTGGCTTACTCGGTCAGAACGTAGTGACGCCACGGTATCATATGGCTTTGGACTGAAGGGTTGGTTTACTCGGTCAGAACGTAGTGACGCCACGGTATCATATGGCTTTGGACTGAAGGGTTGGTTTACTCGGTCAGAACGTAGTGACGCCACGGTATCATATGGCTTTGGACTGAAGGGTTGGTTTACTCGGTCAGAACGTAGTGACGTCACGGTATCATATGGCTTTGGACTGAAGGGTTGGTTTACTCGGTCAGAACGTAGTGACGTCACGGTATCATATGGCTTTGGACTGAAGGGTTGGCTTACTCGGTCTTTGGACTGAAGGGTTGGTTTTTACTCGGTCAGAACGTAGTGACGCCACGGTACCATATGGCTTTGGACTGAAGGGTTGGTTTACTCGGTCAGAACGTAGTGACGTCACGGTATCATATGGCTTTGGACTGAAGGGTTGGTTTACTCGGTCAGAACGTAGTGACGTCACGGTATCATATGGCTTTGGACTGAAGGGTTGGTTTACTCGGTCAGAACGTAGTGACGTCACGGTATCATATGGCTTTGGACTGAAGGGTTGGTTTACTCGGTCAGAACGTAGTGACGCCACGGTATCATATGGCTTTGGACTGAAGGGTTGGTTTACTCGGTCAGAACGTAGTGACGCCACGGTATCATATGGCTTTGGACTGAAGGGTTGGCTTACTCGGTCAGAACGTAGTGACGTCACGGTATCATATGGCTTTGGACTGAAGGGTTGGCTTACTCGGTCAGAACGTGAAGGGTGACGTCACGGTATCATATGGCTTTGGACTGAAGGGTTGGTTTACTCGGTCAGAACGTAGTGACGTCACGGTATCATATGGCTTTGGACTGAAGGGTTGGCTTACTCGGTCAGAACGTAGTGACGTCACGGTATCATATGGCTTTGGACTGAAGGGTTGGCTTACTCGGTCAGAACGTAGTGACGTCACGGTATCATATGGCTTTGGACTGAAGGGTTGGTTTACTCGGTCAGAACGTAGTGACGTCACGGTATCATATGGCTTTGGACTGAAGGGTTGGTTTACTCGGTCAGAAGTGAAGGGTGACGTCAGAACGGTATCATATGGCTTTGGACTGAAGGGTTGGCTTACTCGGTCAGAACGTAGTGACGTCACGGTAACATATGGCTTTGGACTGAAGGGTTGGCTTACTCGGTCAGAACGTAGTGACGTCACGGTATCATATGGCTTTGGACTGAAGGGTTGGCTTACTCGGTCAGAACGTAGTGACGTCACGGTAACATATGGCTTTGGACTGAAGGGTTGGCTTACTCGGTCAGAACGTAGTGACGTCACGGTAACATATGGCTTTGGACTGAAGGGTTGGCTTACTCGGTCAGAACGTAGTGACGTCACGGTATCATATGGCTTTGGACTGAAGGGTTGGCTTACTCGGTCAGAACGTAGTGACGTCACGGTAACATATGGCTTTGGACTGAAGGGTTGGCTTACTCGGTCAGAACGTAGTGACTCACGGTATCAATGGCTTTGGACTGAAGATTGGCTTCCGGTCAGAACCTGTGACTTTGGACTGAAGGGTTGGCTTACTCACGGTCACGGTAACATATGGCTTTGGACTGAAGGGTTGGCTTACTCGGTCAGAACGTAGTGACGTCACGGTAACACGTGTTCCCGATGTCTGGGACTGGGTTGAATGCTGTGAATGCATGGCATTCCATGAACCTGTCCACCTGGGGCCTAGTTCAGTAGGCAGATAATGGAACAAAACTGACTGAAACAGGGAGGTAAATGACCTGAACTTGTCCAATAAGAAACACTTGTTTTAGTTTATTACGCTCTCTACTGAACAGGACCCTGAGGGGTGAACTATGAGTTGAACTCAGGATAACCGGTGATGCGAAAGCGTCTCACCTTTTAGCAAAGGTCCATTTCTATGGCAACGAATCCTCCAGAACTAACCCTCTCTGAGGCAGGCTAACTCCACTTACTTTTAATTAAATGATCAATCAAATCAGATTCCCTCCCTCTCGCAAAGACTGTGTCATCATCCCCTTCATTTGAGGAAGACGACTGATTTTAAATATTTTTTATATATTTTTTTGTGTGTTAAAAAATAGTCATGTTAAAATATATAACATTTCACATTTAGTAATGACGGAATGCATTCTAAACTTCACCCCCAGTAGCACTTCTGTATGACTTCATAATATTATTTTATTGATAGGAGGGGGTTGGGGGTACCTGTGGTTGTTGTACATTGATAAGCACACCAAAGACGGCACTAAATGATACGTTATAAAATAAAGACTAATTAATGATAAATAATAAAATTAAAAAACGCGTTAATGATGAGTGATAAAATAAACACGGCACTTCTAAAAAGCCAACTTTTATTTTCTCTTGATTTCTGCACAAATGAAAATGTTGCACTGAGTCGCCCACGGATTGATGTTTCAGCATTGTCGCGATGAAGAGTTCGCCGTTCGACTAGCCACGTGCGACATGCACGCGCAAGCAGTTTTACAAGCCTTCTAGAGTTAGGGGCAGGCGTACAAGCAATATCCACCGGAGTTAGGTACACATGACGCCTGAACTGGGATGTGAAGCTAGCGGAAGCTGGTTAGCTTTAGAAAGACCCTGAGTAGATCCAGCATGCTTCGTAGGATAACCCCTCTGATTAACTGTCTCGGTTGGTTTGGATTTCTCCGGCTTGTATTTTATTCTTTCTGTTTGGGGATAAAGAGCAGCTGGCTGTCTTCTGTTTGGTTCTATTAAACAATAAAACCATGTAACGACGTGTTAAGTAGAATCCTTCAGAGTTAATTAAGTAAGAGAGGGAGTCTATCTCTCAGGCAGGGTGATTACTGCTGAATTTGTGTGTCTGATATGCATATGTGGTGTACTGTATGTGTAATATAATACTGTATGTTAAGTTACATACATGTAATATAATACTGTATGTTAAATTACATACATGAATATAATATTGTATGTTAAATTACATACATGAATATAATATTGTATGTTAAGTTACATACATGTAATATATCCACACACGTATGTGTACACAAATCCTATATTACTATGGTACTACTAAGCACACTACTAAAATAGGTTTATATAATTATGTAATTTATTGAAATAAAAACAATGTTTGGTGATGTTTTTGTCCCTTTTCTTGTCCTTATTGTAAATGTACGTTGTGTTAATACTGAGGAAATCAATGTGTCCATTTCATTGTTTTCTTCTTATTCTTCAAACGATTCATTAGTTGGATTATTTTATTTTTATGACAAGAAACATTGATATATTTGCCTGATCATATCTGAAAAGCATTTAAAAAAAGGAAACTTCATTCAACAAAGAAAATGACTCCATGTTGTTACTCGTTTTATTTTGTTATGGACGATACTCCATTAACATGTTTCACTAAATCCCACTACTGGCTGTGGACATGTCCTTCCTTATGTGAATATTTATACCAAATAAAATAATTGTACAGATTGAAACACGTCTAAATGAGATTTGTACAGATCTTTGATGAAACATTGATCGTTGAATCATTGATCGTTGAATCATTGATCGTTGAATCATTGATCGTTGAATCATTGATCATTGAATCATTGTGTTGACATTGATCGTTGAATCATTGATCGTTGAATCAGTGTTGACATTGATCGTTGTAACATTGATCGTTGAATCAGTGTTGACATTGATCGTTGAATCATTGATCGTTGAATCAGTGTTGACATTGATCGTTGAAACATTGATCGTTGAAACAGTGTTGACATTGATCGTTGAAACAGTGTTGACATTGATCGTTGAAACATTGATCGTTGAAACATTGATCGTTGAATCATTGATCGTTGAAACAGTGTTGACATTGATCGTTGAAACATTGATCGTTGAATCAGTGTTGACATTGATCGTTGAAACATTGATCGTTGAATCATTGATCGTTGAATCAGTGTTGACATTGATCGTTGAAACATTGATCGTTGAAATCATTGATCGTTGAATCATTGATCGTTGAATCAGTGTTGACATTGATCGTTGAAACAGTGTTGACATTGATCGTTGAAACAGTGTTGACATTGATCGTTGAAACATTGATCGTTGAAACATTGATGAAACAGTGTTGACATTGATCGTTGAATCATTGATCGTTGAATCATTGATCGTTGAAACAGTGTTGACATTGATCGTTGAATCATTGATCGTTGAAACAGTGTTGACATTGATCGTTGAAACAGTGTTGACATTGATCGTTGAATCAGTGTTGACATTGATCGTTGAATCAGTGTTGACATTGATCGTTGAAACAGTGTTGACATTGATCGTTGAAACATTGATCGTTGAATCAGTGTTGAATGAATGGAGAGACATGGCTTCTTATATGTGTGCACTTCCTGTTGACACGGATGCCAAGCCGATGCTGGTATCCTTCCTCTTCATCACCGTGAGGCAGCACGATAGAGTTCCCATACATTGCGGTACTCATCGTCTCAGGGTGTGAACCCTGACAAGTCTGTCTCCAGTCATCTGCTCTTCTTTTGTTTGAGCTTGTTGTGGCTTCTCATTCTGTCTCCTTTCCTAATGTGCTTACAGTCTCCAGGAAACTCATGAGCGGTTGTCCTCCCTTCGTCTTAAACCTTGTCCCAACTAAAAGTCTCTGAGAGCAGAAGGAGTGGTCTGTCACAGTATGGAGTTGAATTCAAATGGCTTGACACGCTTTAGAACTTAACAACTTGACACGCTTTAGACCAGGGGGAGCCAGACTGGGGTGACCAGGGGGAGCCAGACTGGGGTGACCAGGGGGAGCCAGACTGGGGTGACCAGGGGGAGCCAGACTGGGGTGACCAGGGGGAGCCAGACTGGGGTGACCAGGGGGAGCCAGACTGGGGTGACCAGGGGGAGCCAGACTGGGGTGACCAGGGGGAGCCAGACTGGGGTGACCAGGGGGAGCCAGACTGGGGTGACCAGGGGAGCCAGACTGGGGTGACCAGGGGAGCCAGACTGGGGTGACCAGGGGAGACCAGACATGGGAATGTCAGGTTTATTGACAGGAGAAATAGACAGAATGTCAGGTTTATTAGGGACAGATGAAGACAGAATGGGTTTATTAGCATGACAGGAGAAATAGCCAGAGCATGGGAGTGACCAGGTTTATGAGCCATGACAGGGGTGACAGAATGTCAGGGAGCCATGACATGACAGGGAGGTGACCAGGGAATGTCAGGTTTATTAGCATGACAGGAGAAATAGACAGAATGTCAGGTTTATTAGCATGACAGGAGAAATAGACAGAATGTCAGGTTTATTAGCATGACAGGAGAAATAGACAGAATGTCAGGTTTATTAGCATGACAGGAGAAATAGACAGAATGTCAGGTTTATTAGCATGACAGGAGAGTGATGGAAAGAAAAGGCCTCTAAGACAGTTACTTGAATAATTCAATGGATGTTTTGTTTACAAAGTTGATTGCTTTTTAATTCCACATTTGATTCACTCCCACTAAGGCCGTCTTGCCGTGCGCAATAGCCTGGGGACGAGGTTATGCTGCATTCATAAATGGGAAGGTGGACATTTCCAGTAGTTCAAGTAGTAAATAGGAGTTCAAATCAAATCAAATTTTATTTGTCACATACAGATGGTTAGCAGATGTTAATGCGAGTGTAGCGAAATGCTTGTGCTTCTAGTTCCGACAATGCAGTGATAACCAACAAGTAATCTAACTAACAATTCTAAAACTACTGTCTTATACACAGTGTAAGGGGATAAAGAATATGTACATAAGGATATATGAGTGAGTGATGGTACAGAGCAGCATACAGTAGATGGTATCGAGTACAGTATATACATATGAGATGAGTATGTAGACAAAGTAAACAAAGTGGCATAGTTAAAGTGGCAAGTGATACATGTATTACATAAGGATGCAGTCGATGATGTAGAGTACAGTATATACGTATGCATATGAGATGAATAATGTAGGGTAAGTAACATTATATAAGGTAGCATTGTTTAAAGTGGCTAGTGATATATTTACATCATTTCCCATCAATTCCCATTATTAAAGTGGCTGGAGTTGGGTCAGTGTCAATGACAGTGTGTTGGCAGCAGCCACTCAATGGTGGCTGTTTAACAGTCTGATAGCCTTGAGATAGAAGCTGTTTTTCAGTCTCTCAGTCCCAGCTTTGATGCACCTGTACTGACCTCGCCTTCTGGATGATAGCGGGGTGAACAGGCAGTGGTTCGGGTGGTTGATGTCCTTGATGATCTTTATGACCTTCCTGTAACATCGGGTGGTGTAGGTGTCCTGGAGGGCAGGTAGTTTGCCCCCGGTGATGCGTTGTGCAGACCTCACTACCCTCTGGAGAGCCTTACGGTTGAGGGCGGAGCAGTTGCCGTACCAGGCGGTGATACAGCCCGCCAGGATGCTCTCGATTGTGCATCTGTAGAAGTTTGTGAGTGCTTTTGGTGACAAGCCGAATTTCTTCAGCCTCCTGAGGTTGAAGAGGCGCTGCTGCGCCTTCTTCACGACGCTGTCAGTGTGAGTGGACCAATTCAGTTTGTCTGTGATGTGTATGCCGAGGAACTTAAAACTTGCTACCCTCTCCACTACTGTTCCATCGATGTGGATAGGGGGTGTTCCCTCTGCTGTTTCCTGAAGTCCACAATCATCTCCTTAGTTTTGTTGACGTTGAGTGTGAGGTTATTTTCCTGACACCACACTCCGAGGGCCCTCACCTCCTCCCTGTAGGCCGTCTCGTCGTTGTTGGTAATCAAGCCTACCACTGTTGTGTCGTCCGCAAACTTGATGATTGAGTTGGAGGCGTGCGTGGCCACGCAGTCGTGGGTGAACAGGGAGTACAGGAGAGGGCTCAGAACGCACCCTGTGGGGCCCCCGTGTTGAGGATCAGCGGGGAGGAGATGTTGTTGCCTACCCTCACCACCTGGGGGCGGCCCGTCAGGAAGTCCAGTACCCAGTTGCACAGGGCGGGTCGAGACCCAGGGTCTCGAGCTTGATGACGAGCTTGGAGGGTACTATGGTGTTGAATGCCGAGCTGTAGTCGATGAACAGCATTCTCACATAGGTATTCCTCTTGTCCAGGTGGGTTAGGGCAGTGTGCAGTGTGGTTGAGATTGCATCGTCTGTGGACCTATTTGGGCGGTAAGCAAATTGGAGTGGGTCTAGGGTGTCAGGTAGGGTGGAGGTGATATGGTCCTTGACTAGTCTCTCAAAGCACTTCATGATGACGGAAGTGAGTGCTACGGGGTGGTAGTCGTTTAGCTCAGTTACCTTAGCTTTCTTGGGAACAGGAACAATGGTGGCCCTCTTGAAGCATGTGGGAACAGCAGACTGGTATAGGGATTGATTGAATATGTCCGTAAACACACCGGCCAGCTGGTCTGCGCATGCTCTGAGGGCGCGGCTGGGGATGCCGTCTGGGCCTGCAGCCTTGCGAGGGTTAACACGTTTAAATGTCTTACTCACCTCGGCTGCAGTGAAGGAGAGACCGCATGTTTTCGTTGCAGGCCGTGTCAGTGGCACTGTATTGTCCTCAAAGCGGGCAAAAAGTTATTTAGTCTGCCTGGGAGCAAGACATCCTGGTCCGTGACTGGGCTGGGTTTCTTCTTGTAGTCCGTGATTGACTGTAGACCCTGCCACATGCCTCTTGTGTCTGAGCCGTTGAATTGAGATTCCACTTTGTCTCTGTACTGACGCTTAGCTTGTTTAATAGCCTTGCGGAGGGAATAGCTGCATTGTTTATATTCGGACATGTTACCAGACACCTTGCCCTGATTAAAAGCAGTGGTTCGCGCTTTCAGTTTCACGCGAATGCTGCCATCAATCCACGGTTTCTGGTTTGGGAATGTTTTTATCGTTGCTATGGGAACGACATCTTCGACGCACGTTCTAATGAACTCGCACACCGAATCAGCGTATTCGTCAATATTTTCATCTGACGCAATACGAAACATGTCCCAGTCCACGTGATGGAAGCAGTCTTGGAGTGTGGAGTCAGCTTGGTCTGACCAGCGTTGGACAGACCTCAGCGTGGGAGCCTCTTGTTTAAGTTTCTGCCTGTAGGCAGGGATCAACAAAATGGAGTCGTGGTCAGCTTTTCCGAAAGGGGGCGGGGCAGGGCCTTATATGCGTCGCGGAAGTTAGAGTAACAATGATCCAAGGTTTTACCACCCCTGGTTGCGCAATCGATATGCTGATAAAATTTAGGGAGTCTTGTTTTCAGATTAGCTTTGTTAAAATCCCCAGCTACAATGAATGCAGCCTCCGGATAAATGGTTTCCAGTTTGCAAAGAGTTAAATAAAGTTCGTTCAGAGCCATCGATGTGTCTGCTTGGGGGATATATACGGCTGTGATTATAATCGAAGAGAATTCTCTTGGAAGATAATGCGGTCTACATTTGATTGTGAGGAATTCTAAATCAGGTGAACAGAAGGATTTGAGTTCCTGTATGTTTCCTTCATCACACCATGTCTCGTTAGTCATGAGGCATACGCCCCCGCCGCTCTTCTTACCAGAAAGATGTTTGTTTCTGTCGGCGCGATGCGTGGAGAAACCCGTTGGCTGCACCGCATCGGATAGCGTCTTCCCAGTAAGCCATGTTTCCGTGAAGCAGAGAACATTGCAGTCTCTGATGTCCCTCTGGAATGCTACCCTTGCTCGGATTTCATCAACCTTGTTGTCAAGAGACTGGACATTGGCAAGAAGAATGCTGGGGAGTGGTGCGCGATGTGCCCTTGTCCGGAGTCTGACCAGAAGACCGCTACGTTTCCCTCTTTTTCGGAGTCGTTTTCTTGGGTCGCTGCATGCGATCCATTCCGTTGTCCTGTTTGTAAGGCAGAACACAGGATCCGCGTCGCGGAAAACATATTCTTGGTCGTACTGATGGTGAGTTGACGCTGATCTTATATTCAGTAGTTCTTCTCGACTGTATGTAATGAAACCTAAGATTACCTGGGGTACTAATGTAAGAAATAACACGTAAAAAAACAAAAAACTGCATAGTTTCCTAGGAACGCGAAGCGAGGCGGCCATCTCTGTCGGCGCCGGAAGATTATGTTGGATGCATTCCCATGCAGAGGTCCCGGGTTCGAGCCAGGTATGGGCCAAACCGGGGTAAAGTGGTGTTCCCTAAGCCAGCAGCGTGACGTCCTCCAAAGTGGTTCCGTGACCCCGGATCTACAGCGCAACGCCAGGGGTTGCTGTTCAGTTAGTTGGAGGGGTGAATGTAGCACTTGGAGTTTATTTTATATATTTTTACAGGGACAGTGAACGTTAATCAACGTTTCAGTAGAAGTGCCCGTTTTAGCCAGCCAGACCATTTTCAACCGCAGTCCCTGCGGGTAATAACCTAATAACAGCTAGGTTACTAAAAACAATTACAATCCAGACAAACAATGAGCAGTGAACACATGCAGAGCAAGATAGGACAGGCAACAGACAGACAGGCAGACAGACAGACAGGCAGACAGACATGCAGGCAGAGCAATAGAACAACAAGTAAAAGCAACAAACACCTCACAAGCTACTGATAACATGGAAAGCTACAATACACAGCTACATTTTATCCCTGATCTGAAAATGTGGTCGGAGGCGCCGTATGGAGGGTGCCTCCAGAAACACACAGAGGTCACATTGAGCTCTGTAGAGGTGACCGCTAGAGACGCTTGAGGGATGATAGTTACATATAAACTCAGCAATAAAAGCAACATGCCTTTTTCAGGATCCTGTCTTTCAAAGATAATTCGTAAAAATCCAAATAACCTCACAGATCTTCATTGTAAAGGATTTAAACACTGTTTCCCTGCTTGTTCAATGAACCATAAACAATTAATGAACATGCACCTGTGGAACGGTCGTTAAGGCACTAACAGCTTACAGACAGTAGGCAATTAAGGTCACAGTTATGAAAACTTAGGACACTAAAGAGGCCTTTCTACTGACTCTGAAAAACACCAAAAGAAAGATGCCCAGGGTCCCTGCTCATCTGTGTGAACGTGCCTTAGGCATGCTGCAAGGAGGCATGAGGACTGCAGATGTGGCCAGGGCAATAAATTGCAATGTCCATACTGTGAGACGCCTAAGACAGCGCAACAGGGAGACAGGACGGACAGCTGATCGTCCTCACAGTGGCAGACCACATGTACATCACCTGCACAGGATCGGTACATCCAAACATCACACCTGCGGGACAGGTACAGGATGGCAACAACAACTGCCCGAGTTACACCAGGAACGCACAATCCCTCCATCAGTGCTCAGACTGTCTGCAATAGGCTGAGAGAGGCTGGACTGAGGGCTTGTAGGCCTGTTGTAAGGCAGGTCCTCACAACAATGTCGCCTTTGGGCACAAACCCACAGTTGCTGAACCAGACAGGACTGGCAAAAAGTACTCTTCACTGACGAGTCTCGATTTTATGGTGATGGTCGGATTCGCGTTTATCGTCGAAGGAATGAGCGTTACACCTAGGCCTTTACTCTGGAACGGGATCGATTTGGAGGTGGAGGGTCCGTCATGGTCTGGGGTGGTGTGTCACAGCATCATCGGACTGAGCTTGTTGTCATTGCAGGCAATCTCAACGCTGTGCGTTACAGGGAAGACATCCTCCCTCATGTGGTACCCTTCCTGCAGGCTCATCCTGACATGACCCTCCAGCATGACAATGCTACCAGCCATACTGCTCGTTCTGTGCATAATTTCCTGCAAGACAGGAATGTCAGTGTTCTGCCATGGCCAGCGAAGAGCCCGGATGTTGGATCGGAGTGTGAGGGCTAGGGCCATTCCCCCCAGAAATGTCGGGGAACTTGCAGGTGCCTTGGTGGAAGAATGGGGTAACATCTCACAGAAAGAACTGGCAAATCTTGTGCAGTCCATGAGGAGGAGATGCACTGCAGTACTTAATGCAGCTGGTGGCCACACCAGATACTGACTGTTACTTTTGATTTCGACCCCCTCCTTTGTTCAGGGACACATTATTCCATTTCTGTTAGTCACATGTCTGTGGAACTTGTTCAGTTTATGTCTCAGTTGTTGAATCTTGTTATGTTCATACAAATATTTACACGTGTTAAGTTTGCTGAAAATAAACACAGTTGACAGTTAGAGGACGTTGCTTTTTATGTATTTGTGAAGCAGAGGTCCCGGGTTCGAGCCAGGTATGTGCCGTATGGGGTGGAAGTGGTACACGCTAAGCAAGCAGCTTGACGTCCTTCATACACGGTTTCCCCCCACTAGTAATTACCAGTAGAAGGGCTTTTTCCCACTAGTAATTACCAGTAGAAGGGCTTTTCCCCCACTAGTAATTACCAGTAGAAGGGCTTTTCCCCACTAGTAATTACCAGTAGAAGGGCCTTTTCCCCACTAGTAATTACCAGTAGAAGGGCTTTTCCCCACTAGTAATTACCAGTAGAAGGGCTTTTTCCCACTAGTAATTTTTTCCCCACTAGTAACTAGTAATTACCAGTAGAAGGGCTTTTTCCCACTAGTAATTACCAGTAGAAGGGCTTTTCCCCACTAGTAATTACCAGTAGAAGGGCCTTTTCCCCACTAGTAATTACCAGTAGAAGGGCTTTTCCCCACTAGTAATTACCAGTAGAAGGGCTTTTTCCCACTAGTAATTACCAGTAGAAGGGCTTTTCCCCACTAGTAATTACCAGTAGAAGGGCTTTTTCCCACTAGTAATTACCAGTAGAATTACCAGTAGAAGGGCTTTTCCCCACTAGTAATTACCAGTAGAAGGGCTTTTTCCCACTAGTAATTACCAGTAGAAGTCCCAAGTAATTACCAGTAGAAGGGCTTTTCCCACTAGTAATTACCAGTAGAAGGGCTTTTCCCCACTAGTAATTACCAGTAGAAGGGCTTTTTCCCACTAGTAATTACCAGTAGAAGGGCTTTTTCCCACTAGTAATTACCAGTAGAAGGGCTTTTTCCCACTAGTAATTACCAGTAGAAGGGCTTTTTCCCACTAGTAATTACCAGTAGAAGGGCTTTTTCCCCACTAGTAATTACCAGTAGAAGGGCTTTTTCCCCACTAGTAATTACCAGTAGAAGGGCTTTTTCCCCACTAGTAATTACCAGTAGAAGGGCTTTTTCCCCAGTCGTATGTGGTACATACAACCTTTCAACTTCGTTATAGGCAGGTCAGTAGCATAACTAGCCACTAGATGGTGGGATAACGATGAGAGAAAGTTGAGCCATCCCTCCAGGCACAGACATCCCTTGAATTTCTATTCCACATTTGAATTCAACCAGTGTGTGCCCAGCGGGATGAGAGAACTCTTGTCTGCATTCTGCGTTTGATTGAATACAGGCCTGTAATTCAACTAGAATAAAACACTGAAATATGTTACTGTGAAACTGTACTCACAATATAAGAGTGTCTTGACTTAGTACTTTTTAAAATGCAAGCCTGGAATGAATTCAGCCAGCCACTCTAAAGATCTGACAGTGAGAAATTAAATGTCATAAACTATTAAAAATCGTAAACCATCTCTGGTATGATATTGCATAACTTTTCATGTTTGACAGACCAGTTTCAGGAGGAAAAGCATTTGTGTGACTTGACTCTCATCTCCTTTATTGCTACAGTCAACAGAACCATGTATTTAGACAGTTTGACCAATGCGGTTTCTGCGTGATGGAACATTTACATAACACTTCAACATTCTATGGCAGCCATGTTAGTTCCCCATTAACTTTACATGTGGAATATTTAAACAATGCAACCGAATGCCTAGAATTACAACAATATTCAACATTCTAAAAGTTGACCAAACTCTCGAATGACTCTGCAGTCGAAATGCGTTCGTCCATCCTGTATTCTATTCCTTCTACACCGCGTCATGGTGAAGTCAGATTATTCCATATAAGGAGGTGAGGTTTGGAGAATTGATCGGGCCACATCAAGAAAAGCACTCATACGTTGTAGTGAACTAGTGCAGAGTAGACTCTCGACAAGGATACAGAGACAGTAGGCTATCACCTGAACTATCATAAACCGTATTAAGAGATATCATTTACACTCCTGTTTATTAAAATGGACTGCGCTTTTGAACACTTGGATGCTGTTGGTTTTCTGGAGATTTGGCAACACTTTGATGCAGACGGTAAGAATGATTCATTTTATAACCTAACCATCCGAGCTATGAGGTTTCATAACTTGATATATGTTATTTTTTATGCAAAAAAAAGCCATGTTATTTATGTCAAGAAAACGTTTAAAATGTATTCTAAAACGTATGAGAAGAGTATTTTAAATGTTGTTAATGCTTCTACAGATAATGGTTACATTGAGGGGAAAGAGTTGGATCACTTCTTCCGTCACATGATGACGAAATTAGGTCCGGAGGTAAGTGCATATCTTTTTCCCTCTCTTATCTTTTATCTATTTTATTAGCAACCTAATAACGCGCAACACATTTGAAGCGCAGCAGGTGCATTTTTGTCTATTTGCGAGTTACTGCCAGAAACTAGTGTGCCCCTTTATAAATGACGCATAACGTCATACATTATTATTATTATTATTATAAATATCCTCTTCTAAATATGTCTCACTGGTCCTCGGAAGTGTTATCGGAAGTTCCTCTATTACAGATAGCCTACAATGTGTTAAAGGCACTTCCTCTTGTAAGTGGCGTGCCACTGTTGCCTCTATGGGAGATTGCCAACAACATCTTATTTTGTGTTAAGTATTTACAGTCGATGAATGTGCCTCTTAGTCTAGGTGAGTGAATAAAACGATTCGATGGCAGGCTGCTGATGATTGAGAAGTAAATATAACTATGAGTTGATACAGGAAAACAGCCGGTACGTTTCCCATGTAATTGTGCAGCAAAGGGCAACGTATCTTTAGTTCCAGCTCTGTCCAAACAACGGCTCTATTCAACCTTTTAGTATGTGTTTGTCTTTTTCCTGAGTGGGTTGAGCTGCTGTCCAGATGGGCTCAAGGATGACATTAGGATGCTACAGGCATCAGCAAACACAATTATGGATATGCGTCCCAAATGGCACCCTATTCCCTATATAGTGCACTACTTTTGACCAAAGCCCTATGGAACCCTGTTCCCTATATAGTGCACTACTTTTGACCAAAGCCCTATGGAACCCTGTTCCCTATATAGTGCACTACTTTAGACCAAAGCCCTATGGAACCCTGTTCCCTATATAGTGCACTACTTTAGACCAGAGCCCTATGGAACCCTGTTCCCTATATAGTGCACTACTGTTGACCAGAGCCCTATGGAACCCTGTTCCCTATGTAACAGTATAGCTTCCGTCCCTCTCCTCGCCCCAACCTGGGCTCGAACCAGGGACCCTCTGCACACATCAACCAGTCACTTACGAAGCATCATTACCAACAAAAGCCGCGGCCCTTGCAGAGCAAGGGGAACAACTTACTTCTAGGTCTCAGAGCGAGTGACGTCACCGACTGAAACACTATTAGTGCGCACCACCGCTAACTAGCTAGCCATTTCACATCGGCCACACCCATATAGTGCACCACTTTTGACCAGAGCCTTATGGAACCCTGTCCCCTATATAGTGCACTACTTTTGACCAGAGTCAATAGGGCACTATAAATGGAATAGAGCGCCATTTGGGACATCTCATTGATGTTCTGCCTACTCCACAGTGGGTGGTTAGAGAGAGGCCATGTTCAGCACTGAAAAGGGCTTCTGTGATGGTGATGGTGTTTTTACTGGCTCCTGCAGATGTGTAATAAACAGTGGGTGGATAGAGAGAGGCCATGTTCAGCACTGAAAAGGGCTTCTGTGATGGTGATGGTGTTTTTACTGGCTCCTGCAGATGTGTAATAAACAGTGGGTGGATAGAGAGAGGCCATGTTCAGCACTGAAAAGGGCTTCTGTGATGGTGATGGTGTTTTTACTGGCTCCTGCGGATGTGTAATAAACAGTGGGTGGTTAGAGAGAGAGAGGCCATGTTCAGCACTGAAAAGGGCTTCTGTGATGGTGATGGTGTTTTTACTGGCTCCTGCAGATGTGTAATAAACAGTGGGTGGTTAGAGAGAGGCCATGTTCAGCACTGAAAAGGGCTTCTGTGATGGTGATGGTGTTTTTACTGGCTCCTGCAGATGTGTAATAAACAGTGGGTGGTTAGAGAGAGAGAGGCCATGTTCAGCACTGAAAAGGGCTTCTGTGATGGTGATGGTGTTTTTACTGGCTCCTGCAGATGTGTAATAAACAGTGGGTGGTTAGAGAGAGAGAGGCCATGTTCAGCACTGAAAAGGGCTTCTGTGATGGTGATGGTGTTTTTACTGGCTCCTGCAGATGTGTAATAAACAGTGGGTGGTTAGAGAGAGGCCATGTTCAGCACTGAAAAGGGCTTCTGTGATGGTGATGGTGTTTTTACTGGCTGTGATGGTGATGGTGTTTTTACTGGCTCCTGCAGATGTGTAATAAACAGTGGGTGGTTAGAGAGAGGCCATGTTCAGCACTGAAAAGGGCTTCTGTGATGGTGATGGTGTTTTTACTGGCTCCTGCAGATGTGTAATAAACAGTGGGTGGTTAGAGAGAGGCCATGTTCAGCACTGAAAAGGGCTTCTGTGATGGTGATGGTGTTTTTACTGGCTCCTGCAGATGTGTAATAAACAGTGGGTGGTTAGAGAGAGAGAGGCCATGTTCAGCACTGAAAAGGGCTTCTGTGATGGTGATGGTGTTTTTACTGCAGATGTGTAATAAACAGTGGGTGGTTAGAGAGAGAGAGGCCATGTTCAGCACTGAAAAGGGCTTCTGTGATGGTGATGGTGTTTTTAC